>NC_088356.1:30675000-31014568 GCF_036884655.1 Musa acuminata AAA Group | reverse complement strand
TGGTTTTGGGCCTCGGAATTTGCCGTGACCGCTACGCAGTCAGTCTCGTGGGGCTCGGAGAGAGGTTTCCGGAATGGGGTCGCAATAGCGATTCCGAGTTCGTTCGACAAAGTCCCGATGGTTTCGGCGCGCGCTTGCCGTGTCCGGTAATGGCGATTCCGAGATCCGACAATGGCGACTCCGAGATCGTTCGACAGGTTTAGAGGCTCCATACTCCGTCCGCTACGTGCACAAAGGCGAGGGACGACGCAAACATAGCGAGTGCGATCACACCAGCACTAAAGCACCGGATCCCATCAGAACTCCGAAGTCAAGCGTGCTTGGGCGAGAGTAGTACTAGGATGGGTGACCCCCTGGGAAGTCCTCGTGTTGCACTCCTTTTTGCGCCCCGAGCGACCAAAACCTCTCCCGTCGACCTCCGAGGCGATGGTTTTGGGCCTCGGAATTTGCCGTGACCGCTACGCAGTCAGTCTCGTGGGGCTCGGAGAGAGGTTTCCGGAATGGGGTCGCAATAGCGATTCCGAGTTCGTTCGACAAAGTCCCGATGGTTTCGGCGCGCGCTTGCCGTGTCCGGTAATGGCGATTCCGAGATCCGACAATGGCGACTCCGAGATCGTTCGACAGGTTTAGAGGCTCCATACTCCGTCCGCTACGTGCACAAAGGCGAGGGACGACGCAAACATAGCGAGTGCGATCACACCAGCACTAAAGCACCGGATCCCATCAGAACTCCGAAGTCAAGCGTGCTTGGGCGAGAGTAGTACTAGGATGGGTGACCCCCTGGGAAGTCCTCGTGTTGCACTCCTTTTTGCGCCCCGAGCGACCAAAACCTCTCCCGTCGACCTCCGAGGCGATGGTTTTGGGCCTCGGAATTTGCCGTGACCGCTACGCAGTCAGTCTCGTGGGGCTCGGAGAGAGGTTTCCGGAATGGGGTCGCAATAGCGATTCCGAGTTCGTTCGACAAAGTCCCGATGGTTTCGGCGCGCGCTTGCCGTGTCCGGTAATGGCGATTCCGAGATCCGACAATGGCGACTCCGAGATCGTTCGACAGGTTTAGAGGCTCCATACTCCGTCCGCTACGTGCACAAAGGCGAGGGACGACGCAAACATAGCGAGTGCGATCACACCAGCACTAAAGCACCGGATCCCATCAGAACTCCGAAGTCAAGCGTGCTTGGGCGAGAGTAGTACTAGGATGGGTGACCCCCTGGGAAGTCCTCGTGTTGCACTCCTTTTTGCGCCCCGAGCGACCAAAACCTCTCCCGTCGACCTCCGAGGCGATGGTTTTGGGCCTCGGAATTTGCCGTGACCGCTACGCAGTCAGTCTCGTGGGGCTCGGAGAGAGGTTTCCGGAATGGGGTCGCAATAGCGATTCCGAGTTCGTTCGACAAAGTCCCGATGGTTTCGGCGCGCGCTTGCCGTGTCCGGTAATGGCGATTCCGAGATCCGACAATGGCGACTCCGAGATCGTTCGACAGGTTTAGAGGCTCCATACTCCGTCCGCTACGTGCACAAAGGCGAGGGACGACGCAAACATAGCGAGTGCGATCACACCAGCACTAAAGCACCGGATCCCATCAGAACTCCGAAGTCAAGCGTGCTTGGGCGAGAGTAGTACTAGGATGGGTGACCCCCTGGGAAGTCCTCGTGTTGCACTCCTTTTTGCGCCCCGAGCGACCAAAACCTCTCCCGTCGACCTCCGAGGCGATGGTTTTGGGCCTCGGAATTTGCCGTGACCGCTACGCAGTCAGTCTCGTGGGGCTCGGAGAGAGGTTTCCGGAATGGGGTCGCAATAGCGATTCCGAGTTCGTTCGACAAAGTCCCGATGGTTTCGGCGCGCGCTTGCCGTGTCCGGTAATGGCGATTCCGAGATCCGACAATGGCGACTCCGAGATCGTTCGACAGGTTTAGAGGCTCCATACTCCGTCCGCTACGTGCACAAAGGCGAGGGACGACGCAAACATAGCGAGTGCGATCACACCAGCACTAAAGCACCGGATCCCATCAGAACTCCGAAGTCAAGCGTGCTTGGGCGAGAGTAGTACTAGGATGGGTGACCCCCTGGGAAGTCCTCGTGTTGCACTCCTTTTTGCGCCCCGAGCGACCAAAACCTCTCCCGTCGACCTCCGAGGCGATGGTTTTGGGCCTCGGAATTTGCCGTGACCGCTACGCAGTCAGTCTCGTGGGGCTCGGAGAGAGGTTTCCGGAATGGGGTCGCAATAGCGATTCCGAGTTCGTTCGACAAAGTCCCGATGGTTTCGGCGCGCGCTTGCCGTGTCCGGTAATGGCGATTCCGAGATCCGACAATGGCGACTCCGAGATCGTTCGACAGGTTTAGAGGCTCCATACTCCGTCCGCTACGTGCACAAAGGCGAGGGACGACGCAAACATAGCGAGTGCGATCACACCAGCACTAAAGCACCGGATCCCATCAGAACTCCGAAGTCAAGCGTGCTTGGGCGAGAGTAGTACTAGGATGGGTGACCCCCTGGGAAGTCCTCGTGTTGCACTCCTTTTTGCGCCCCGAGCGACCAAAACCTCTCCCGTCGACCTCCGAGGCGATGGTTTTGGGCCTCGGAATTTGCCGTGACCGCTACGCAGTCAGTCTCGTGGGGCTCGGAGAGAGGTTTCCGGAATGGGGTCGCAATAGCGATTCCGAGTTCGTTCGACAAAGTCCCGATGGTTTCGGCGCGCGCTTGCCGTGTCCGGTAATGGCGATTCCGAGATCCGACAATGGCGACTCCGAGATCGTTCGACAGGTTTAGAGGCTCCATACTCCGTCCGCTACGTGCACAAAGGCGAGGGACGACGCAAACATAGCGAGTGCGATCACACCAGCACTAAAGCACCGGATCCCATCAGAACTCCGAAGTCAAGCGTGCTTGGGCGAGAGTAGTACTAGGATGGGTGACCCCCTGGGAAGTCCTCGTGTTGCACTCCTTTTTGCGCCCCGAGCGACCAAAACCTCTCCCGTCGACCTCCGAGGCGATGGTTTTGGGCCTCGGAATTTGCCGTGACCGCTACGCAGTCAGTCTCGTGGGGCTCGGAGAGAGGTTTCCGGAATGGGGTCGCAATAGCGATTCCGAGTTCGTTCGACAAAGTCCCGATGGTTTCGGCGCGCGCTTGCCGTGTCCGGTAATGGCGATTCCGAGATCCGACAATGGCGACTCCGAGATCGTTCGACAGGTTTAGAGGCTCCATACTCCGTCCGCTACGTGCACAAAGGCGAGGGACGACGCAAACATAGCGAGTGCGATCACACCAGCACTAAAGCACCGGATCCCATCAGAACTCCGAAGTCAAGCGTGCTTGGGCGAGAGTAGTACTAGGATGGGTGACCCCCTGGGAAGTCCTCGTGTTGCACTCCTTTTTGCGCCCCGAGCGACCAAAACCTCTCCCGTCGACCTCCGAGGCGATGGTTTTGGGCCTCGGAATTTGCCGTGACCGCTACGCAGTCAGTCTCGTGGGGCTCGGAGAGAGGTTTCCGGAATGGGGTCGCAATAGCGATTCCGAGTTCGTTCGACAAAGTCCCGATGGTTTCGGCGCGCGCTTGCCGTGTCCGGTAATGGCGATTCCGAGATCCGACAATGGCGACTCCGAGATCGTTCGACAGGTTTAGAGGCTCCATACTCCGTCCGCTACGTGCACAAAGGCGAGGGACGACGCAAACATAGCGAGTGCGATCACACCAGCACTAAAGCACCGGATCCCATCAGAACTCCGAAGTCAAGCGTGCTTGGGCGAGAGTAGTACTAGGATGGGTGACCCCCTGGGAAGTCCTCGTGTTGCACTCCTTTTTGCGCCCCGAGCGACCAAAACCTCTCCCGTCGACCTCCGAGGCGATGGTTTTGGGCCTCGGAATTTGCCGTGACCGCTACGCAGTCAGTCTCGTGGGGCTCGGAGAGAGGTTTCCGGAATGGGGTCGCAATAGCGATTCCGAGTTCGTTCGACAAAGTCCCGATGGTTTCGGCGCGCGCTTGCCGTGTCCGGTAATGGCGATTCCGAGATCCGACAATGGCGACTCCGAGATCGTTCGACAGGTTTAGAGGCTCCATACTCCGTCCGCTACGTGCACAAAGGCGAGGGACGACGCAAACATAGCGAGTGCGATCACACCAGCACTAAAGCACCGGATCCCATCAGAACTCCGAAGTCAAGCGTGCTTGGGCGAGAGTAGTACTAGGATGGGTGACCCCCTGGGAAGTCCTCGTGTTGCACTCCTTTTTGCGCCCCGAGCGACCAAAACCTCTCCCGTCGACCTCCGAGGCGATGGTTTTGGGCCTCGGAATTTGCCGTGACCGCTACGCAGTCAGTCTCGTGGGGCTCGGAGAGAGGTTTCCGGAATGGGGTCGCAATAGCGATTCCGAGTTCGTTCGACAAAGTCCCGATGGTTTCGGCGCGCGCTTGCCGTGTCCGGTAATGGCGATTCCGAGATCCGACAATGGCGACTCCGAGATCGTTCGACAGGTTTAGAGGCTCCATACTCCGTCCGCTACGTGCACAAAGGCGAGGGACGACGCAAACATAGCGAGTGCGATCACACCAGCACTAAAGCACCGGATCCCATCAGAACTCCGAAGTCAAGCGTGCTTGGGCGAGAGTAGTACTAGGATGGGTGACCCCCTGGGAAGTCCTCGTGTTGCACTCCTTTTTGCGCCCCGAGCGACCAAAACCTCTCCCGTCGACCTCCGAGGCGATGGTTTTGGGCCTCGGAATTTGCCGTGACCGCTACGCAGTCAGTCTCGTGGGGCTCGGAGAGAGGTTTCCGGAATGGGGTCGCAATAGCGATTCCGAGTTCGTTCGACAAAGTCCCGATGGTTTCGGCGCGCGCTTGCCGTGTCCGGTAATGGCGATTCCGAGATCCGACAATGGCGACTCCGAGATCGTTCGACAGGTTTAGAGGCTCCATACTCCGTCCGCTACGTGCACAAAGGCGAGGGACGACGCAAACATAGCGAGTGCGATCACACCAGCACTAAAGCACCGGATCCCATCAGAACTCCGAAGTCAAGCGTGCTTGGGCGAGAGTAGTACTAGGATGGGTGACCCCCTGGGAAGTCCTCGTGTTGCACTCCTTTTTGCGCCCCGAGCGACCAAAACCTCTCCCGTCGACCTCCGAGGCGATGGTTTTGGGCCTCGGAATTTGCCGTGACCGCTACGCAGTCAGTCTCGTGGGGCTCGGAGAGAGGTTTCCGGAATGGGGTCGCAATAGCGATTCCGAGTTCGTTCGACAAAGTCCCGATGGTTTCGGCGCGCGCTTGCCGTGTCCGGTAATGGCGATTCCGAGATCCGACAATGGCGACTCCGAGATCGTTCGACAGGTTTAGAGGCTCCATACTCCGTCCGCTACGTGCACAAAGGCGAGGGACGACGCAAACATAGCGAGTGCGATCACACCAGCACTAAAGCACCGGATCCCATCAGAACTCCGAAGTCAAGCGTGCTTGGGCGAGAGTAGTACTAGGATGGGTGACCCCCTGGGAAGTCCTCGTGTTGCACTCCTTTTTGCGCCCCGAGCGACCAAAACCTCTCCCGTCGACCTCCGAGGCGATGGTTTTGGGCCTCGGAATTTGCCGTGACCGCTACGCAGTCAGTCTCGTGGGGCTCGGAGAGAGGTTTCCGGAATGGGGTCGCAATAGCGATTCCGAGTTCGTTCGACAAAGTCCCGATGGTTTCGGCGCGCGCTTGCCGTGTCCGGTAATGGCGATTCCGAGATCCGACAATGGCGACTCCGAGATCGTTCGACAGGTTTAGAGGCTCCATACTCCGTCCGCTACGTGCACAAAGGCGAGGGACGACGCAAACATAGCGAGTGCGATCACACCAGCACTAAAGCACCGGATCCCATCAGAACTCCGAAGTCAAGCGTGCTTGGGCGAGAGTAGTACTAGGATGGGTGACCCCCTGGGAAGTCCTCGTGTTGCACTCCTTTTTGCGCCCCGAGCGACCAAAACCTCTCCCGTCGACCTCCGAGGCGATGGTTTTGGGCCTCGGAATTTGCCGTGACCGCTACGCAGTCAGTCTCGTGGGGCTCGGAGAGAGGTTTCCGGAATGGGGTCGCAATAGCGATTCCGAGTTCGTTCGACAAAGTCCCGATGGTTTCGGCGCGCGCTTGCCGTGTCCGGTAATGGCGATTCCGAGATCCGACAATGGCGACTCCGAGATCGTTCGACAGGTTTAGAGGCTCCATACTCCGTCCGCTACGTGCACAAAGGCGAGGGACGACGCAAACATAGCGAGTGCGATCACACCAGCACTAAAGCACCGGATCCCATCAGAACTCCGAAGTCAAGCGTGCTTGGGCGAGAGTAGTACTAGGATGGGTGACCCCCTGGGAAGTCCTCGTGTTGCACTCCTTTTTGCGCCCCGAGCGACCAAAACCTCTCCCGTCGACCTCCGAGGCGATGGTTTTGGGCCTCGGAATTTGCCGTGACCGCTACGCAGTCAGTCTCGTGGGGCTCGGAGAGAGGTTTCCGGAATGGGGTCGCAATAGCGATTCCGAGTTCGTTCGACAAAGTCCCGATGGTTTCGGCGCGCGCTTGCCGTGTCCGGTAATGGCGATTCCGAGATCCGACAATGGCGACTCCGAGATCGTTCGACAGGTTTAGAGGCTCCATACTCCGTCCGCTACGTGCACAAAGGCGAGGGACGACGCAAACATAGCGAGTGCGATCACACCAGCACTAAAGCACCGGATCCCATCAGAACTCCGAAGTCAAGCGTGCTTGGGCGAGAGTAGTACTAGGATGGGTGACCCCCTGGGAAGTCCTCGTGTTGCACTCCTTTTTGCGCCCCGAGCGACCAAAACCTCTCCCGTCGACCTCCGAGGCGATGGTTTTGGGCCTCGGAATTTGCCGTGACCGCTACGCAGTCAGTCTCGTGGGGCTCGGAGAGAGGTTTCCGGAATGGGGTCGCAATAGCGATTCCGAGTTCGTTCGACAAAGTCCCGATGGTTTCGGCGCGCGCTTGCCGTGTCCGGTAATGGCGATTCCGAGATCCGACAATGGCGACTCCGAGATCGTTCGACAGGTTTAGAGGCTCCATACTCCGTCCGCTACGTGCACAAAGGCGAGGGACGACGCAAACATAGCGAGTGCGATCACACCAGCACTAAAGCACCGGATCCCATCAGAACTCCGAAGTCAAGCGTGCTTGGGCGAGAGTAGTACTAGGATGGGTGACCCCCTGGGAAGTCCTCGTGTTGCACTCCTTTTTGCGCCCCGAGCGACCAAAACCTCTCCCGTCGACCTCCGAGGCGATGGTTTTGGGCCTCGGAATTTGCCGTGACCGCTACGCAGTCAGTCTCGTGGGGCTCGGAGAGAGGTTTCCGGAATGGGGTCGCAATAGCGATTCCGAGTTCGTTCGACAAAGTCCCGATGGTTTCGGCGCGCGCTTGCCGTGTCCGGTAATGGCGATTCCGAGATCCGACAATGGCGACTCCGAGATCGTTCGACAGGTTTAGAGGCTCCATACTCCGTCCGCTACGTGCACAAAGGCGAGGGACGACGCAAACATAGCGAGTGCGATCACACCAGCACTAAAGCACCGGATCCCATCAGAACTCCGAAGTCAAGCGTGCTTGGGCGAGAGTAGTACTAGGATGGGTGACCCCCTGGGAAGTCCTCGTGTTGCACTCCTTTTTGCGCCCCGAGCGACCAAAACCTCTCCCGTCGACCTCCGAGGCGATGGTTTTGGGCCTCGGAATTTGCCGTGACCGCTACGCAGTCAGTCTCGTGGGGCTCGGAGAGAGGTTTCCGGAATGGGGTCGCAATAGCGATTCCGAGTTCGTTCGACAAAGTCCCGATGGTTTCGGCGCGCGCTTGCCGTGTCCGGTAATGGCGATTCCGAGATCCGACAATGGCGACTCCGAGATCGTTCGACAGGTTTAGAGGCTCCATACTCCGTCCGCTACGTGCACAAAGGCGAGGGACGACGCAAACATAGCGAGTGCGATCACACCAGCACTAAAGCACCGGATCCCATCAGAACTCCGAAGTCAAGCGTGCTTGGGCGAGAGTAGTACTAGGATGGGTGACCCCCTGGGAAGTCCTCGTGTTGCACTCCTTTTTGCGCCCCGAGCGACCAAAACCTCTCCCGTCGACCTCCGAGGCGATGGTTTTGGGCCTCGGAATTTGCCGTGACCGCTACGCAGTCAGTCTCGTGGGGCTCGGAGAGAGGTTTCCGGAATGGGGTCGCAATAGCGATTCCGAGTTCGTTCGACAAAGTCCCGATGGTTTCGGCGCGCGCTTGCCGTGTCCGGTAATGGCGATTCCGAGATCCGACAATGGCGACTCCGAGATCGTTCGACAGGTTTAGAGGCTCCATACTCCGTCCGCTACGTGCACAAAGGCGAGGGACGACGCAAACATAGCGAGTGCGATCACACCAGCACTAAAGCACCGGATCCCATCAGAACTCCGAAGTCAAGCGTGCTTGGGCGAGAGTAGTACTAGGATGGGTGACCCCCTGGGAAGTCCTCGTGTTGCACTCCTTTTTGCGCCCCGAGCGACCAAAACCTCTCCCGTCGACCTCCGAGGCGATGGTTTTGGGCCTCGGAATTTGCCGTGACCGCTACGCAGTCAGTCTCGTGGGGCTCGGAGAGAGGTTTCCGGAATGGGGTCGCAATAGCGATTCCGAGTTCGTTCGACAAAGTCCCGATGGTTTCGGCGCGCGCTTGCCGTGTCCGGTAATGGCGATTCCGAGATCCGACAATGGCGACTCCGAGATCGTTCGACAGGTTTAGAGGCTCCATACTCCGTCCGCTACGTGCACAAAGGCGAGGGACGACGCAAACATAGCGAGTGCGATCACACCAGCACTAAAGCACCGGATCCCATCAGAACTCCGAAGTCAAGCGTGCTTGGGCGAGAGTAGTACTAGGATGGGTGACCCCCTGGGAAGTCCTCGTGTTGCACTCCTTTTTGCGCCCCGAGCGACCAAAACCTCTCCCGTCGACCTCCGAGGCGATGGTTTTGGGCCTCGGAATTTGCCGTGACCGCTACGCAGTCAGTCTCGTGGGGCTCGGAGAGAGGTTTCCGGAATGGGGTCGCAATAGCGATTCCGAGTTCGTTCGACAAAGTCCCGATGGTTTCGGCGCGCGCTTGCCGTGTCCGGTAATGGCGATTCCGAGATCCGACAATGGCGACTCCGAGATCGTTCGACAGGTTTAGAGGCTCCATACTCCGTCCGCTACGTGCACAAAGGCGAGGGACGACGCAAACATAGCGAGTGCGATCACACCAGCACTAAAGCACCGGATCCCATCAGAACTCCGAAGTCAAGCGTGCTTGGGCGAGAGTAGTACTAGGATGGGTGACCCCCTGGGAAGTCCTCGTGTTGCACTCCTTTTTGCGCCCCGAGCGACCAAAACCTCTCCCGTCGACCTCCGAGGCGATGGTTTTGGGCCTCGGAATTTGCCGTGACCGCTACGCAGTCAGTCTCGTGGGGCTCGGAGAGAGGTTTCCGGAATGGGGTCGCAATAGCGATTCCGAGTTCGTTCGACAAAGTCCCGATGGTTTCGGCGCGCGCTTGCCGTGTCCGGTAATGGCGATTCCGAGATCCGACAATGGCGACTCCGAGATCGTTCGACAGGTTTAGAGGCTCCATACTCCGTCCGCTACGTGCACAAAGGCGAGGGACGACGCAAACATAGCGAGTGCGATCACACCAGCACTAAAGCACCGGATCCCATCAGAACTCCGAAGTCAAGCGTGCTTGGGCGAGAGTAGTACTAGGATGGGTGACCCCCTGGGAAGTCCTCGTGTTGCACTCCTTTTTGCGCCCCGAGCGACCAAAACCTCTCCCGTCGACCTCCGAGGCGATGGTTTTGGGCCTCGGAATTTGCCGTGACCGCTACGCAGTCAGTCTCGTGGGGCTCGGAGAGAGGTTTCCGGAATGGGGTCGCAATAGCGATTCCGAGTTCGTTCGACAAAGTCCCGATGGTTTCGGCGCGCGCTTGCCGTGTCCGGTAATGGCGATTCCGAGATCCGACAATGGCGACTCCGAGATCGTTCGACAGGTTTAGAGGCTCCATACTCCGTCCGCTACGTGCACAAAGGCGAGGGACGACGCAAACATAGCGAGTGCGATCACACCAGCACTAAAGCACCGGATCCCATCAGAACTCCGAAGTCAAGCGTGCTTGGGCGAGAGTAGTACTAGGATGGGTGACCCCCTGGGAAGTCCTCGTGTTGCACTCCTTTTTGCGCCCCGAGCGACCAAAACCTCTCCCGTCGACCTCCGAGGCGATGGTTTTGGGCCTCGGAATTTGCCGTGACCGCTACGCAGTCAGTCTCGTGGGGCTCGGAGAGAGGTTTCCGGAATGGGGTCGCAATAGCGATTCCGAGTTCGTTCGACAAAGTCCCGATGGTTTCGGCGCGCGCTTGCCGTGTCCGGTAATGGCGATTCCGAGATCCGACAATGGCGACTCCGAGATCGTTCGACAGGTTTAGAGGCTCCATACTCCGTCCGCTACGTGCACAAAGGCGAGGGACGACGCAAACATAGCGAGTGCGATCACACCAGCACTAAAGCACCGGATCCCATCAGAACTCCGAAGTCAAGCGTGCTTGGGCGAGAGTAGTACTAGGATGGGTGACCCCCTGGGAAGTCCTCGTGTTGCACTCCTTTTTGCGCCCCGAGCGACCAAAACCTCTCCCGTCGACCTCCGAGGCGATGGTTTTGGGCCTCGGAATTTGCCGTGACCGCTACGCAGTCAGTCTCGTGGGGCTCGGAGAGAGGTTTCCGGAATGGGGTCGCAATAGCGATTCCGAGTTCGTTCGACAAAGTCCCGATGGTTTCGGCGCGCGCTTGCCGTGTCCGGTAATGGCGATTCCGAGATCCGACAATGGCGACTCCGAGATCGTTCGACAGGTTTAGAGGCTCCATACTCCGTCCGCTACGTGCACAAAGGCGAGGGACGACGCAAACATAGCGAGTGCGATCACACCAGCACTAAAGCACCGGATCCCATCAGAACTCCGAAGTCAAGCGTGCTTGGGCGAGAGTAGTACTAGGATGGGTGACCCCCTGGGAAGTCCTCGTGTTGCACTCCTTTTTGCGCCCCGAGCGACCAAAACCTCTCCCGTCGACCTCCGAGGCGATGGTTTTGGGCCTCGGAATTTGCCGTGACCGCTACGCAGTCAGTCTCGTGGGGCTCGGAGAGAGGTTTCCGGAATGGGGTCGCAATAGCGATTCCGAGTTCGTTCGACAAAGTCCCGATGGTTTCGGCGCGCGCTTGCCGTGTCCGGTAATGGCGATTCCGAGATCCGACAATGGCGACTCCGAGATCGTTCGACAGGTTTAGAGGCTCCATACTCCGTCCGCTACGTGCACAAAGGCGAGGGACGACGCAAACATAGCGAGTGCGATCACACCAGCACTAAAGCACCGGATCCCATCAGAACTCCGAAGTCAAGCGTGCTTGGGCGAGAGTAGTACTAGGATGGGTGACCCCCTGGGAAGTCCTCGTGTTGCACTCCTTTTTGCGCCCCGAGCGACCAAAACCTCTCCCGTCGACCTCCGAGGCGATGGTTTTGGGCCTCGGAATTTGCCGTGACCGCTACGCAGTCAGTCTCGTGGGGCTCGGAGAGAGGTTTCCGGAATGGGGTCGCAATAGCGATTCCGAGTTCGTTCGACAAAGTCCCGATGGTTTCGGCGCGCGCTTGCCGTGTCCGGTAATGGCGATTCCGAGATCCGACAATGGCGACTCCGAGATCGTTCGACAGGTTTAGAGGCTCCATACTCCGTCCGCTACGTGCACAAAGGCGAGGGACGACGCAAACATAGCGAGTGCGATCACACCAGCACTAAAGCACCGGATCCCATCAGAACTCCGAAGTCAAGCGTGCTTGGGCGAGAGTAGTACTAGGATGGGTGACCCCCTGGGAAGTCCTCGTGTTGCACTCCTTTTTGCGCCCCGAGCGACCAAAACCTCTCCCGTCGACCTCCGAGGCGATGGTTTTGGGCCTCGGAATTTGCCGTGACCGCTACGCAGTCAGTCTCGTGGGGCTCGGAGAGAGGTTTCCGGAATGGGGTCGCAATAGCGATTCCGAGTTCGTTCGACAAAGTCCCGATGGTTTCGGCGCGCGCTTGCCGTGTCCGGTAATGGCGATTCCGAGATCCGACAATGGCGACTCCGAGATCGTTCGACAGGTTTAGAGGCTCCATACTCCGTCCGCTACGTGCACAAAGGCGAGGGACGACGCAAACATAGCGAGTGCGATCACACCAGCACTAAAGCACCGGATCCCATCAGAACTCCGAAGTCAAGCGTGCTTGGGCGAGAGTAGTGCTAGGATGGGTGACCCCCTGGGAAGTCCTCGTGTTGCACTCCTTTTTGCGCCCCGAGCGACCAAAACCTCTCCCGTCGACCTCCGAGGCGATGGTTTTGGGCCTCGGAATTTGCCGTGACCGCTACGCAGTCAGTCTCGTGGGGCTCGGAGAGAGGTTTCCGGAATGGGGTCGCAATAGCGATTCCGAGTTCGTTCGACAAAGTCCCGATGGTTTCGGCGCGCGCTTGCCGTGTCCGGTAATGGCGATTCCGAGATCCGACAATGGCGACTCCGAGATCGTTCGACAGGTTTAGAGGCTCCATACTCCGTCCGCTACGTGCACAAAGGCGAGGGACGACGCAAACATAGCGAGTGCGATCACACCAGCACTAAAGCACCGGATCCCATCAGAACTCCGAAGTCAAGCGTGCTTGGGCGAGAGTAGTACTAGGATGGGTGACCCCCTGGGAAGTCCTCGTGTTGCACTCCTTTTTGCGCCCCGAGCGACCAAAACCTCTCCCGTCGACCTCCGAGGCGATGGTTTTGGGCCTCGGAATTTGCCGTGACCGCTACGCAGTCAGTCTCGTGGGGCTCGGAGAGAGGTTTCCGGAATGGGGTCGCAATAGCGATTCCGAGTTCGTTCGACAAAGTCCCGATGGTTTCGGCGCGCGCTTGCCGTGTCCGGTAATGGCGATTCCGAGATCCGACAATGGCGACTCCGAGATCGTTCGACAGGTTTAGAGGCTCCATACTCCGTCCGCTACGTGCACAAAGGCGAGGGACGACGCAAACATAGCGAGTGCGATCACACCAGCACTAAAGCACCGGATCCCATCAGAACTCCGAAGTCAAGCGTGCTTGGGCGAGAGTAGTACTAGGATGGGTGACCCCCTGGGAAGTCCTCGTGTTGCACTCCTTTTTGCGCCCCGAGCGACCAAAACCTCTCCCGTCGACCTCCGAGGCGATGGTTTTGGGCCTCGGAATTTGCCGTGACCGCTACGCAGTCAGTCTCGTGGGGCTCGGAGAGAGGTTTCCGGAATGGGGTCGCAATAGCGATTCCGAGTTCGTTCGACAAAGTCCCGATGGTTTCGGCGCGCGCTTGCCGTGCCCGGTAATGGCGATTCCGAGATCCGACAATGGCGACTCCGAGATCGTTCGACAGGTTTAGAGGCTCCATACTCCGTCCGCTACGTGCACAAAGGCGAGGGACGACGCAAACATAGCGAGTGCGATCACACCAGCACTAAAGCACCGGATCCCATCAGAACTCCGAAGTCAAGCGTGCTTGGGCGAGAGTAGTACTAGGATGGGTGACCCCCTGGGAAGTCCTCGTGTTGCACTCCTTTTTGCGCCCCGAGCGACCAAAACCTCTCCCGTCGACCTCCGAGGCGATGGTTTTGGGCCTCGGAATTTGCCGTGACCGCTACGCAGTCAGTCTCGTGGGGCTCGGAGAGAGGTTTCCGGAATGGGGTCGCAATAGCGATTCCGAGTTCGTTCGACAAAGTCCCGATGGTTTCGGCGCGCGCTTGCCGTGTCCGGTAATGGCGATTCCGAGATCCGACAATGGCGACTCCGAGATCGTTCGACAGGTTTAGAGGCTCCATACTCCGTCCGCTACGTGCACAAAGGCGAGGGACGACGCAAACATAGCGAGTGCGATCACACCAGCACTAAAGCACCGGATCCCATCAGAACTCCGAAGTCAAGCGTGCTTGGGCGAGAGTAGTACTAGGATGGGTGACCCCCTGGGAAGTCCTCGTGTTGCACTCCTTTTTGCGCCCCGAGCGACCAAAACCTCTCCCGTCGACCTCCGAGGCGATGGTTTTGGGCCTCGGAATTTGCCGTGACCGCTACGCAGTCAGTCTCGTGGGGCTCGGAGAGAGGTTTCCGGAATGGGGTCGCAATAGCGATTCCGAGTTCGTTCGACAAAGTCCCGATGGTTTCGGCGCGCGCTTGCCGTGTCCGGTAATGGCGATTCCGAGATCCGACAATGGCGACTCCGAGATCGTTCGACAGGTTTAGAGGCTCCATACTCCGTCCGCTACGTGCACAAAGGCGAGGGACGACGCAAACATAGCGAGTGCGATCACACCAGCACTAAAGCACCGGATCCCATCAGAACTCCGAAGTCAAGCGTGCTTGGGCGAGAGTAGTACTAGGATGGGTGACCCCCTGGGAAGTCCTCGTGTTGCACTCCTTTTTGCGCCCCGAGCGACCAAAACCTCTCCCGTCGACCTCCGAGGCGATGGTTTTGGGCCTCGGAATTTGCCGTGACCGCTACGCAGTCAGTCTCGTGGGGCTCGGAGAGAGGTTTCCGGAATGGGGTCGCAATAGCGATTCCGAGTTCGTTCGACAAAGTCCCGATGGTTTCGGCGCGCGCTTGCCGTGTCCGGTAATGGCGATTCCGAGATCCGACAATGGCGACTCCGAGATCGTTCGACAGGTTTAGAGGCTCCATACTCCGTCCGCTACGTGCACAAAGGCGAGGGACGACGCAAACATAGCGAGTGCGATCACACCAGCACTAAAGCACCGGATCCCATCAGAACTCCGAAGTCAAGCGTGCTTGGGCGAGAGTAGTACTAGGATGGGTGACCCCCTGGGAAGTCCTCGTGTTGCACTCCTTTTTGCGCCCCGAGCGACCAAAACCTCTCCCGTCGACCTCCGAGGCGATGGTTTTGGGCCTCGGAATTTGCCGTGACCGCTACGCAGTCAGTCTCGTGGGGCTCGGAGAGAGGTTTCCGGAATGGGGTCGCAATAGCGATTCCGAGTTCGTTCGACAAAGTCCCGATGGTTTCGGCGCGCGCTTGCCGTGTCCGGTAATGGCGATTCCGAGATCCGACAATGGCGACTCCGAGATCGTTCGACAGGTTTAGAGGCTCCATACTCCGTCCGCTACGTGCACAAAGGCGAGGGACGACGCAAACATAGCGAGTGCGATCACACCAGCACTAAAGCACCGGATCCCATCAGAACTCCGAAGTCAAGCGTGCTTGGGCGAGAGTAGTACTAGGATGGGTGACCCCCTGGGAAGTCCTCGTGTTGCACTCCTTTTTGCGCCCCGAGCGACCAAAACCTCTCCCGTCGACCTCCGAGGCGATGGTTTTGGGCCTCGGAATTTGCCGTGACCGCTACGCAGTCAGTCTCGTGGGGCTCGGAGAGAGGTTTCCGGAATGGGGTCGCAATAGCGATTCCGAGTTCGTTCGACAAAGTCCCGATGGTTTCGGCGCGCGCTTGCCGTGTCCGGTAATGGCGATTCCGAGATCCGACAATGGCGACTCCGAGATCGTTCGACAGGTTTAGAGGCTCCATACTCCGTCCGCTACGTGCACAAAGGCGAGGGACGACGCAAACATAGCGAGTGCGATCACACCAGCACTAAAGCACCGGATCCCATCAGAACTCCGAAGTCAAGCGTGCTTGGGCGAGAGTAGTACTAGGATGGGTGACCCCCTGGGAAGTCCTCGTGTTGCACTCCTTTTTGCGCCCCGAGCGACCAAAACCTCTCCCGTCGACCTCCGAGGCGATGGTTTTGGGCCTCGGAATTTGCCGTGACCGCTACGCAGTCAGTCTCGTGGGGCTCGGAGAGAGGTTTCCGGAATGGGGTCGCAATAGCGATTCCGAGTTCGTTCGACAAAGTCCCGATGGTTTCGGCGCGCGCTTGCCGTGTCCGGTAATGGCGATTCCGAGATCCGACAATGGCGACTCCGAGATCGTTCGACAGGTTTAGAGGCTCCATACTCCGTCCGCTACGTGCACAAAGGCGAGGGACGACGCAAACATAGCGAGTGCGATCACACCAGCACTAAAGCACCGGATCCCATCAGAACTCCGAAGTCAAGCGTGCTTGGGCGAGAGTAGTACTAGGATGGGTGACCCCCTGGGAAGTCCTCGTGTTGCACTCCTTTTTGCGCCCCGAGCGACCAAAACCTCTCCCGTCGACCTCCGAGGCGATGGTTTTGGGCCTCGGAATTTGCCGTGACCGCTACGCAGTCAGTCTCGTGGGGCTCGGAGAGAGGTTTCCGGAATGGGGTCGCAATAGCGATTCCGAGTTCGTTCGACAAAGTCCCGATGGTTTCGGCGCGCGCTTGCCGTGTCCGGTAATGGCGATTCCGAGATCCGACAATGGCGACTCCGAGATCGTTCGACAGGTTTAGAGGCTCCATACTCCGTCCGCTACGTGCACAAAGGCGAGGGACGACGCAAACATAGCGAGTGCGATCACACCAGCACTAAAGCACCGGATCCCATCAGAACTCCGAAGTCAAGCGTGCTTGGGCGAGAGTAGTACTAGGATGGGTGACCCCCTGGGAAGTCCTCGTGTTGCACTCCTTTTTGCGCCCCGAGCGACCAAAACCTCTCCCGTCGACCTCCGAGGCGATGGTTTTGGGCCTCGGAATTTGCCGTGACCGCTACGCAGTCAGTCTCGTGGGGCTCGGAGAGAGGTTTCCGGAATGGGGTCGCAATAGCGATTCCGAGTTCGTTCGACAAAGTCCCGATGGTTTCGGCGCGCGCTTGCCGTGTCCGGTAATGGCGATTCCGAGATCCGACAATGGCGACTCCGAGATCGTTCGACAGGTTTAGAGGCTCCATACTCCGTCCGCTACGTGCACAAAGGCGAGGGACGACGCAAACATAGCGAGTGCGATCACACCAGCACTAAAGCACCGGATCCCATCAGAACTCCGAAGTCAAGCGTGCTTGGGCGAGAGTAGTACTAGGATGGGTGACCCCCTGGGAAGTCCTCGTGTTGCACTCCTTTTTGCGCCCCGAGCGACCAAAACCTCTCCCGTCGACCTCCGAGGCGATGGTTTTGGGCCTCGGAATTTGCCGTGACCGCTACGCAGTCAGTCTCGTGGGGCTCGGAGAGAGGTTTCCGGAATGGGGTCGCAATAGCGATTCCGAGTTCGTTCGACAAAGTCCCGATGGTTTCGGCGCGCGCTTGCCGTGTCCGGTAATGGCGATTCCGAGATCCGACAATGGCGACTCCGAGATCGTTCGACAGGTTTAGAGGCTCCATACTCCGTCCGCTACGTGCACAAAGGCGAGGGACGACGCAAACATAGCGAGTGCGATCACACCAGCACTAAAGCACCGGATCCCATCAGAACTCCGAAGTCAAGCGTGCTTGGGCGAGAGTAGTACTAGGATGGGTGACCCCCTGGGAAGTCCTCGTGTTGCACTCCTTTTTGCGCCCCGAGCGACCAAAACCTCTCCCGTCGACCTCCGAGGCGATGGTTTTGGGCCTCGGAATTTGCCGTGACCGCTACGCAGTCAGTCTCGTGGGGCTCGGAGAGAGGTTTCCGGAATGGGGTCGCAATAGCGATTCCGAGTTCGTTCGACAAAGTCCCGATGGTTTCGGCGCGCGCTTGCCGTGTCCGGTAATGGCGATTCCGAGATCCGACAATGGCGACTCCGAGATCGTTCGACAGGTTTAGAGGCTCCATACTCCGTCCGCTACGTGCACAAAGGCGAGGGACGACGCAAACATAGCGAGTGCGATCACACCAGCACTAAAGCACCGGATCCCATCAGAACTCCGAAGTCAAGCGTGCTTGGGCGAGAGTAGTACTAGGATGGGTGACCCCCTGGGAAGTCCTCGTGTTGCACTCCTTTTTGCGCCCCGAGCGACCAAAACCTCTCCCGTCGACCTCCGAGGCGATGGTTTTGGGCCTCGGAATTTGCCGTGACCGCTACGCAGTCAGTCTCGTGGGGCTCGGAGAGAGGTTTCCGGAATGGGGTCGCAATAGCGATTCCGAGTTCGTTCGACAAAGTCCCGATGGTTTCGGCGCGCGCTTGCCGTGTCCGGTAATGGCGATTCCGAGATCCGACAATGGCGACTCCGAGATCGTTCGACAGGTTTAGAGGCTCCATACTCCGTCCGCTACGTGCACAAAGGCGAGGGACGACGCAAACATAGCGAGTGCGATCACACCAGCACTAAAGCACCGGATCCCATCAGAACTCCGAAGTCAAGCGTGCTTGGGCGAGAGTAGTACTAGGATGGGTGACCCCCTGGGAAGTCCTCGTGTTGCACTCCTTTTTGCGCCCCGAGCGACCAAAACCTCTCCCGTCGACCTCCGAGGCGATGGTTTTGGGCCTCGGAATTTGCCGTGACCGCTACGCAGTCAGTCTCGTGGGGCTCGGAGAGAGGTTTCCGGAATGGGGTCGCAATAGCGATTCCGAGTTCGTTCGACAAAGTCCCGATGGTTTCGGCGCGCGCTTGCCGTGTCCGGTAATGGCGATTCCGAGATCCGACAATGGCGACTCCGAGATCGTTCGACAGGTTTAGAGGCTCCATACTCCGTCCGCTACGTGCACAAAGGCGAGGGACGACGCAAACATAGCGAGTGCGATCACACCAGCACTAAAGCACCGGATCCCATCAGAACTCCGAAGTCAAGCGTGCTTGGGCGAGAGTAGTACTAGGATGGGTGACCCCCTGGGAAGTCCTCGTGTTGCACTCCTTTTTGCGCCCCGAGCGACCAAAACCTCTCCCGTCGACCTCCGAGGCGATGGTTTTGGGCCTCGGAATTTGCCGTGACCGCTACGCAGTCAGTCTCGTGGGGCTCGGAGAGAGGTTTCCGGAATGGGGTCGCAATAGCGATTCCGAGTTCGTTCGACAAAGTCCCGATGGTTTCGGCGCGCGCTTGCCGTGTCCGGTAATGGCGATTCCGAGATCCGACAATGGCGACTCCGAGATCGTTCGACAGGTTTAGAGGCTCCATACTCCGTCCGCTACGTGCACAAAGGCGAGGGACGACGCAAACATAGCGAGTGCGATCACACCAGCACTAAAGCACCGGATCCCATCAGAACTCCGAAGTCAAGCGTGCTTGGGCGAGAGTAGTACTAGGATGGGTGACCCCCTGGGAAGTCCTCGTGTTGCACTCCTTTTTGCGCCCCGAGCGACCAAAACCTCTCCCGTCGACCTCCGAGGCGATGGTTTTGGGCCTCGGAATTTGCCGTGACCGCTACGCAGTCAGTCTCGTGGGGCTCGGAGAGAGGTTTCCGGAATGGGGTCGCAATAGCGATTCCGAGTTCGTTCGACAAAGTCCCGATGGTTTCGGCGCGCGCTTGCCGTGTCCGGTAATGGCGATTCCGAGATCCGACAATGGCGACTCCGAGATCGTTCGACAGGTTTAGAGGCTCCATACTCCGTCCGCTACGTGCACAAAGGCGAGGGACGACGCAAACATAGCGAGTGCGATCACACCAGCACTAAAGCACCGGATCCCATCAGAACTCCGAAGTCAAGCGTGCTTGGGCGAGAGTAGTACTAGGATGGGTGACCCCCTGGGAAGTCCTCGTGTTGCACTCCTTTTTGCGCCCCGAGCGACCAAAACCTCTCCCGTCGACCTCCGAGGCGATGGTTTTGGGCCTCGGAATTTGCCGTGACCGCTACGCAGTCAGTCTCGTGGGGCTCGGAGAGAGGTTTCCGGAATGGGGTCGCAATAGCGATTCCGAGTTCGTTCGACAAAGTCCCGATGGTTTCGGCGCGCGCTTGCCGTGTCCGGTAATGGCGATTCCGAGATCCGACAATGGCGACTCCGAGATCGTTCGACAGGTTTAGAGGCTCCATACTCCGTCCGCTACGTGCACAAAGGCGAGGGACGACGCAAACATAGCGAGTGCGATCACACCAGCACTAAAGCACCGGATCCCATCAGAACTCCGAAGTCAAGCGTGCTTGGGCGAGAGTAGTACTAGGATGGGTGACCCCCTGGGAAGTCCTCGTGTTGCACTCCTTTTTGCGCCCCGAGCGACCAAAACCTCTCCCGTCGACCTCCGAGGCGATGGTTTTGGGCCTCGGAATTTGCCGTGACCGCTACGCAGTCAGTCTCGTGGGGCTCGGAGAGAGGTTTCCGGAATGGGGTCGCAATAGCGATTCCGAGTTCGTTCGACAAAGTCCCGATGGTTTCGGCGCGCGCTTGCCGTGTCCGGTAATGGCGATTCCGAGATCCGACAATGGCGACTCCGAGATCGTTCGACAGGTTTAGAGGCTCCATACTCCGTCCGCTACGTGCACAAAGGCGAGGGACGACGCAAACATAGCGAGTGCGATCACACCAGCACTAAAGCACCGGATCCCATCAGAACTCCGAAGTCAAGCGTGCTTGGGCGAGAGTAGTACTAGGATGGGTGACCCCCTGGGAAGTCCTCGTGTTGCACTCCTTTTTGCGCCCCGAGCGACCAAAACCTCTCCCGTCGACCTCCGAGGCGATGGTTTTGGGCCTCGGAATTTGCCGTGACCGCTACGCAGTCAGTCTCGTGGGGCTCGGAGAGAGGTTTCCGGAATGGGGTCGCAATAGCGATTCCGAGTTCGTTCGACAAAGTCCCGATGGTTTCGGCGCGCGCTTGCCGTGTCCGGTAATGGCGATTCCGAGATCCGACAATGGCGACTCCGAGATCGTTCGACAGGTTTAGAGGCTCCATACTCCGTCCGCTACGTGCACAAAGGCGAGGGACGACGCAAACATAGCGAGTGCGATCACACCAGCACTAAAGCACCGGATCCCATCAGAACTCCGAAGTCAAGCGTGCTTGGGCGAGAGTAGTACTAGGATGGGTGACCCCCTGGGAAGTCCTCGTGTTGCACTCCTTTTTGCGCCCCGAGCGACCAAAACCTCTCCCGTCGACCTCCGAGGCGATGGTTTTGGGCCTCGGAATTTGCCGTGACCGCTACGCAGTCAGTCTCGTGGGGCTCGGAGAGAGGTTTCCGGAATGGGGTCGCAATAGCGATTCCGAGTTCGTTCGACAAAGTCCCGATGGTTTCGGCGCGCGCTTGCCGTGTCCGGTAATGGCGATTCCGAGATCCGACAATGGCGACTCCGAGATCGTTCGACAGGTTTAGAGGCTCCATACTCCGTCCGCTACGTGCACAAAGGCGAGGGACGACGCAAACATAGCGAGTGCGATCACACCAGCACTAAAGCACCGGATCCCATCAGAACTCCGAAGTCAAGCGTGCTTGGGCGAGAGTAGTACTAGGATGGGTGACCCCCTGGGAAGTCCTCGTGTTGCACTCCTTTTTGCGCCCCGAGCGACCAAAACCTCTCCCGTCGACCTCCGAGGCGATGGTTTTGGGCCTCGGAATTTGCCGTGACCGCTACGCAGTCAGTCTCGTGGGGCTCGGAGAGAGGTTTCCGGAATGGGGTCGCAATAGCGATTCCGAGTTCGTTCGACAAAGTCCCGATGGTTTCGGCGCGCGCTTGCCGTGTCCGGTAATGGCGATTCCGAGATCCGACAATGGCGACTCCGAGATCGTTCGACAGGTTTAGAGGCTCCATACTCCGTCCGCTACGTGCACAAAGGCGAGGGACGACGCAAACATAGCGAGTGCGATCACACCAGCACTAAAGCACCGGATCCCATCAGAACTCCGAAGTCAAGCGTGCTTGGGCGAGAGTAGTACTAGGATGGGTGACCCCCTGGGAAGTCCTCGTGTTGCACTCCTTTTTGCGCCCCGAGCGACCAAAACCTCTCCCGTCGACCTCCGAGGCGATGGTTTTGGGCCTCGGAATTTGCCGTGACCGCTACGCAGTCAGTCTCGTGGGGCTCGGAGAGAGGTTTCCGGAATGGGGTCGCAATAGCGATTCCGAGTTCGTTCGACAAAGTCCCGATGGTTTCGGCGCGCGCTTGCCGTGTCCGGTAATGGCGATTCCGAGATCCGACAATGGCGACTCCGAGATCGTTCGACAGGTTTAGAGGCTCCATACTCCGTCCGCTACGTGCACAAAGGCGAGGGACGACGCAAACATAGCGAGTGCGATCACACCAGCACTAAAGCACCGGATCCCATCAGAACTCCGAAGTCAAGCGTGCTTGGGCGAGAGTAGTACTAGGATGGGTGACCCCCTGGGAAGTCCTCGTGTTGCACTCCTTTTTGCGCCCCGAGCGACCAAAACCTCTCCCGTCGACCTCCGAGGCGATGGTTTTGGGCCTCGGAATTTGCCGTGACCGCTACGCAGTCAGTCTCGTGGGGCTCGGAGAGAGGTTTCCGGAATGGGGTCGCAATAGCGATTCCGAGTTCGTTCGACAAAGTCCCGATGGTTTCGGCGCGCGCTTGCCGTGTCCGGTAATGGCGATTCCGAGATCCGACAATGGCGACTCCGAGATCGTTCGACAGGTTTAGAGGCTCCATACTCCGTCCGCTACGTGCACAAAGGCGAGGGACGACGCAAACATAGCGAGTGCGATCACACCAGCACTAAAGCACCGGATCCCATCAGAACTCCGAAGTCAAGCGTGCTTGGGCGAGAGTAGTACTAGGATGGGTGACCCCCTGGGAAGTCCTCGTGTTGCACTCCTTTTTGCGCCCCGAGCGACCAAAACCTCTCCCGTCGACCTCCGAGGCGATGGTTTTGGGCCTCGGAATTTGCCGTGACCGCTACGCAGTCAGTCTCGTGGGGCTCGGAGAGAGGTTTCCGGAATGGGGTCGCAATAGCGATTCCGAGTTCGTTCGACAAAGTCCCGATGGTTTCGGCGCGCGCTTGCCGTGTCCGGTAATGGCGATTCCGAGATCCGACAATGGCGACTCCGAGATCGTTCGACAGGTTTAGAGGCTCCATACTCCGTCCGCTACGTGCACAAAGGCGAGGGACGACGCAAACATAGCGAGTGCGATCACACCAGCACTAAAGCACCGGATCCCATCAGAACTCCGAAGTCAAGCGTGCTTGGGCGAGAGTAGTACTAGGATGGGTGACCCCCTGGGAAGTCCTCGTGTTGCACTCCTTTTTGCGCCCCGAGCGACCAAAACCTCTCCCGTCGACCTCCGAGGCGATGGTTTTGGGCCTCGGAATTTGCCGTGACCGCTACGCAGTCAGTCTCGTGGGGCTCGGAGAGAGGTTTCCGGAATGGGGTCGCAATAGCGATTCCGAGTTCGTTCGACAAAGTCCCGATGGTTTCGGCGCACGCTTGCCGTGTCCGGTAATGGCGATTCCGAGATCCGACAATGGCGACTCCGAGATCGTTCGACAGGTTTAGAGGCTCCATACTCCGTCCGCTACGTGCACAAAGGCGAGGGACGACGCAAACATAGCGAGTGCGATCACACCAGCACTAAAGCACCGGATTGTTAGGACTCTAGCTTGGAGAGTCCTAATTGAGAGGGACATTCATGTAAAAATGTTAGGACTCTAGCTAGGAGAGTCCTAATTGAGAGGGACATTCTGTTAGGACTCTAGCTAGGAGAGTCCTAATTGTGAGGGGCAATCATGTAGGAGGTTTTTTCTTAGAGAAGAATTAGGAGTTGTAAGGGAATAGGAGTCTTGAGTAGGAGTCCTATTAGGAGTTGGTTAGAAGTAAGAGTCTTAAGTAGGAGTCCTATTCGGAGTTAGGGTTTAGAAGCCCTATAAATAGCCATGTATTCCTTCTCTTTTCATAAGCAATAGATGAATCTTTTCTGCAGCCTTTGAGCAGCAACTTGGAGGGAGGAACCCCTATAGAGTTCCAAGGAGGCCGATCCCCTAAAGAGATCAACCCCAAGTTTAGAATCTGCAAGGGTTCTACCACCTGGTATCAGAGCAGCGTTCTTGGCGTCTCGCTGCCCTTCCACAGCCATCCATCAACCCTCTACAACCATCCAAAGCAATTCCCACAATTGCTTAAAAGATCGTCACCGAATTCCGTCATCATCTCCACCACCACGGATCATCCTTTGATCTCCCCGTGAATTGCAACAGGTTCTGGTTTCCTACCTTACTGCTGCTGCAATTTAGTTATCCTTATTCAAAAATCCAAAAAAAAAAAAAATCGTTCCTATATTGCTGCATAAACTTTTCGTCACAAAGTTTTCATCTCTACGACGAAAGATACATTGCAGAATTCCAGCCGCATAGCACCATCTTTTTGATCTTGCTACTGTGCTTTTTCTATCCAAATTTCTACGAAATTTTTATGACATCTTTGACACTTCTTAACAGTGGATTTCCCTTTGGTTTCATCAAAAAATTCTCAATATAAACTACTGATCTTTTATGTCCAATCTGCTGCACTTGAATTGCAGAATTCAAGCCGCATAGCACCATCTGTTTGATCTTGCTACTGTGCTTTTTCTATCCAAATTTCTACGAAATTTTTATGACATCTTTGACATTTCCTAACAGTAGATTTCCCTTTGGTTTCATCGAAAAATTCTCAATATAAACTACTGATCTTTTATGTCCAATCTGCTGCATTTGAAAATCTATGCTGCAGAAAATTTCAGCTGCATATCGTTGCCTTAACCCATCTATTTGCAATCTTTTTTGAATGAAATTTCTTATACACTTCATAGATCATCTTGGCATCCATCTAAGATTGATCTATTAAGAAATTCATCTCTAAAAACGATTTTATGTTGCTGCAAATTTTCATCGTAACCCGCTGAAATTTTTCGACAATAATTCTGCAATTGCAACTTGCACCAATTTCCTTGCTGTTATACTGCCGAAATTTTCTTGATTAAATTAGATATCCTTGCTGTCATATAAACTGTGATTTTGCTATCAATTCCCTCCTCAATTCTCTCAAGTTTTTGGTGGAAATTACGTCGAGAAACCGTTGTTTCTTCGACGACAATTCTACTCTTACAAGACAGCACATACTTGCTGCAACTTCCACAGATTTCTGTCAAACCTTTGCTACCATCTACCACAGATCCAAAACTTTCAACCACAGCCCTAAAACTCTACTAAACCACACCCTCAAACTGCACCCAAAACTGCCACAAAACAAGCCTAAATCGTAGCCTACATCCACCAATCCACCAACCCTTTTAACCATCACTTCTCTCAACCTATACATGCCTTTAACCTAACAACAAAAGAGAGATCTTAACATCATAGATTTGGAGGCATATATTATGGCATCTAAGGAGGTAATCAATGCTAAATTCGAAGCCTTGGAGGCGCGAATGGAGGATAAGATTCGGATGCTCTTTACCGAACTCAGATTGGGCCGACCACTAAGCCCGAAGAAATCACATCAAGGAGAGAGCTTTGCCCAATCACACCAACCCCAAAGATATGACTTCCAAGAGAGGGGAAGCTCTATGACCAACCCCAACTATCCATGCATGAGAGTGGACTTCCCTAGATGGGAAGAAGGAGACCCGATTGGTTGGATTTCGCACGCGGAGCGATATTTTCGGTACCACAAAACCGCGGATGTATCTATGGTGAAAATTGCAGCTATACATCTTGAAGGGGATGCTATTCAATGGTTTGATTGGTTTGAATATACTTATGGAGTCCTTTCATGGCGACAATTCAAAGAAGAACTGCTGATTCGCTTCAGACCAACCAATTACGAGAATATTGACGAACAACTAGCAAAGATCCGACAAACCTCCACCATTCAGGAGTACCAAACCAGGTTTGAAAGGTTATCTAATCAAAATCATGATTGGTCTCAAAAACAGCTATTGAGGACCTTCATTGAGGGCTTGAAGCCGGAGATCCGAGGAGAAGTTAAAGCGCGACAACCGTATACGCTTATGGCAGCCATCTCTTTCGCACGACATCAAGAGGAGCAATTGAACCATGAAGCTCGGAGGACTAGGGTCACTCCTCAACCAGTAATATTGAAGCCCTCACCCCCCCCTACTGTCGACCAAGTCCCTGCACCAAAGAGGTTAACAGGAGAAGAGCTTCGGGAGCGATATGCGAAGGGGTTATGTTGGCATTGTGACGAGTCGTGGAGCCGTGAGCATCGCTGCAGTAAAGGAGGACTTCTTATGATTGAACCGATAGAAGAAGAGGTCATTGAACATCCAAAAGAGAGCTTTGAATATGAAGAAGAAGATGCAGAAGAAGAGCCACAACCGACCAAAGTTACGGTACATACACTAGCTAGCTACTCAAACCCGCAAACGATGAAAATTGGAGGCCTTCTCAAACAACAACCAATCACTGTTCTCATCGACACGGGCAGTACTACTAACTTCCTAAATAGTAAGCTTGCTGTTCGGATATCATTACCTATCGAGAATCGCTGCAGGTTTGATGTTAAGGTCACCGACGGACGGATTTTGAATTGTGATCATAGGCGCTTACAGGAGAAACTATTGCTGCAGGACCAAGAGATAATTACAGATTTCTTCCCTCTCCCTCTTAATAATCATGAGGCCATGCTCAGAATTAAATGGTTGACGACATTAGGTGATATTTCCTGGAATTTTATGAAACTAATTATGAAATTTTACAGTAAGGAGAAACAGGTGACATTGCACGGGAAACGTGGGGGCGACATAACAACGATTTGCACACAACAAATGGAGAATGTTTTGCATAAAGCATGCAGCGGCTTTTTGGTACAACTTGAGCAGCAAACTAAGGGAGAGCTAACAGAATTTGAAGATCCAAATCTACTTCCTTTGCTTGCTGAATTTTCAAATATATTTGACGAACCGCGCAACCTACCTCTTACCTGTCGGCATGATCATTGTATAATGATTCTTCCAGGCAAATCTTCAGCAAATGCTCAGCCATATCAGTATCCACATCTCCAGAAGGATGAAATAGAAAGGATTATAAAAGAGATGCTCGAAACAGGAGTTATTCGGCCAAGTTCCAACCTCTACTCTTCGCCGGTGCTACTTGTATGCAAGAATGACGGAACAAGGCGAATATGTGTTGATTACCTTGCTCTCAATGGCATAATCAAGGACAAATACTTTATTCCAATAGTAGATGAATTGCTAGATGAAAGGGAGCACAAATCTTTACAAAGCTGGACCTTTGATCCGGGTATCATCAAATACGAGCATGCAAAGAAGACATACGGAAAACCACCTTTTGAACACACAACAACCACAAATTTTTGCTTTCTTCAACAAAAGGTGGAATATCTTGGGCATATCATATCAGAGGAAGGTGTGGCAGTGGACCCCTTCAAAATTGGAGCAATGCAAAACTGGCCGACCTCGAGAAACATAAAATTGCTACATGGCTTTCTGGGTTTAACAGGCTACTACCGCAAGTTCGTGAAAAACTATGGAAAGATCAGTGCACCACTTACTTCCTTACTAGAAAAAAATATCTTCCAATGGTTGGACAGAGCCTCCGCTGCCTTCGACAAACTTAAGGCAGCCATGACGACGACGCCGGTGCTAACACTACCAGATTTCAACCGACCCTTCATTATTGAGGCCGACACATCTGGAGTCAGAATTGGAGCCATTCTCATGCAAGATGGTCGACCACTCGCATACACTAGCAAGACATTATCTCCCTCCGATCAAAATATGTCAACATATGATAAGGAGATGCTCGCCATTGTGCGCGCAGCAACGAGGTGGAGATTGTACTTGATCAGGCGATACTTTCAAATCAAGACCGACCATAAAAGCCTAAAATATCTCTTGGAACAGAAGATATCTTCCCCCGAGCAGCAAAAATGGGTAACAAAACTTCTTGGATTTGATTTTGAAATAACTTACAAAAAGGGGAAAGAGAATGTTCTTGCAGATGCGCTTTCGCAGCTACCCGAGCAAGTTGAAGTTTCGACCGTTTCACTTCCGACCAGCGACTTCCTTGAGGATATTCAGATGGAATGGCAAGAAGATTCAGATACTAGTAAGATTATAAAAAAATTGGAGGAAGCACCAAGCCCCATGGCTCATTACAATTGGGACTCAAAAGAATTACACTATAAGGGACGCATTGTGCTTGTGACAAATTCTACTTGCATCTTCAATAGAAGATTTTGGACAAAGTTATTCTATATGCAGGGTACTAAATTGAAAAGGAGTACGACATATCACCCACAAACCAACTGCCAACCGGAAGTTTTAAACAGGTGCTTGGAGACAGCCCAAAGCCACCCACCAAATATGACTACCCAAAGAGAACTCCAGACCCAGCCAAGTGCCATTATTAATCGACGGATCGTGACTCGACGACGACGACCCACTAATGAAGTGCTAATACAGTGGGCGAACCTACCAAAAGAAGATGCCACTTGGGAGAACTATGACGACTTGAAGATCAAATTCCCAGAATTCATGAATCATCAGCCTCGAGGACAAGGCTGATTTGAAGAGGGCGGGTCTGTTAGGACTCTAGCTTGGAGAGTCCTAATTGAGAGGGACATTCATGTAAAAATGTTAGGACTCTAGCTAGGAGAGTCCTAATTGAGAGGGACATTCTGTTAGGACTCTAGCTAGGAGAGTCCTAATTGTGAGGGGCAATCATGTAGGAGGTTTTTTCTTAGAGAAGAATTAGGAGTTGTAAGGGAATAGGAGTCTTGAGTAGGAGTCCTATTAGGAGTTGGTTAGAAGTAAGAGTCTTAAGTAGGAGTCCTATTAGGAGTTAGGGTTTAGAAGCCCTATAAATAGCCATGTATTCCTTCTCTTTTCATAAGCAATAGATGAATCTTTTCTGCAGCCTTTGAGCAGCAACTTGGAGGGAGGAACCCCTATAGAGTTCCAAGGAGGCCGATCCCCTAAAGAGATCAACCCCAAGTTTAGAATCTGCAAGGGTTCTACCACGGATCCCATCAGAACTCCGAAGTCAAGCGTGCTTGGGCGAGAGTAGTACTAGGATGGGTGACCCCCTGGGAAGTCCTCGTGTTGCACTCCTTTTTGCGCCCCGAGCGACCAAAACCTCTCCCGTCGACCTCCGAGGCGATGGTTTTGGGCCTCGGAATTTGCCGTGACCGCTACGCAGTCAGTCTCGTGGGGCTCGGAGAGAGGTTTCCGGAATGGGGTCGCAATAGCGATTCCGAGTTCGTTCGACAAAGTCCCGATGGTTTCGGCGCGCGCTTGCCGTGTCCGGTAATGGCGATTCCGAGATCCGACAATGGCGACTCCGAGATCGTTCGACAGGTTTAGAGGCTCCATACTCCGTCCGCTACGTGCACAAAGGCGAGGGACGACGCAAACATAGCGAGTGCGATCACACCAGCACTAAAGCACCGGATCCCATCAGAACTCCGAAGTCAAGCGTGCTTGGGCGAGAGTAGTACTAGGATGGGTGACCCCCTGGGAAGTCCTCGTGTTGCACTCCTTTTTGCGCCCCGAGCGACCAAAACCTCTCCCGTCGACCTCCGAGGCGATGGTTTTGGGCCTCGGAATTTGCCGTGACCACTACGCAGTCAGTCTCGTGGGGCTCGGAGAGAGGTTTCCGGAATGGGGTCGCAATAGCGATTCCGAGTTCGTTCGACAAAGTCCCGATGGTTTCGGCGCGCGCTTGCCGTGTCCGGTAATGGCGATTCCGAGATCCGACAATGGCGACTCCGAGATCGTTCGACAGGTTTAGAGGCTCCATACTCCGTCCGCTACGTGCACAAAGGCGAGGGACGACGCAAACATAGCGAGTGCGATCACACCAGCACTAAAGCACCGGATCCCATCAGAACTCCGAAGTCAAGCGTGCTTGGGCGAGAGTAGTACTAGGATGGGTGACCCCCTGGGAAGTCCTCGTGTTGCACTCCTTTTTGCGCCCCGAGCGACCAAAACCTCTCCCGTCGACCTCCGAGGCGATGGTTTTGGGCCTCGGAATTTGCCGTGACCGCTACGCAGTCAGTCTCGTGGGGCTCGGAGAGAGGTTTCCGGAATGGGGTCGCAATAGCGATTCCGAGTTCGTTCGACAAAGTCCCGATGGTTTCGGCGCGCGCTTGCCGTGTCCGGTAATGGCGATTCCGAGATCCGACAATGGCGACTCCGAGATCGTTCGACAGGTTTAGAGGCTCCATACTCCGTCCGCTACGTGCACAAAGGCGAGGGACGACGCAAACATAGCGAGTGCGATCACACCAGCACTAAAGCACCGGATCCCATCAGAACTCCGAAGTCAAGCGTGCTTGGGCGAGAGTAGTACTAGGATGGGTGACCCCCTGGGAAGTCCTCGTGTTGCACTCCTTTTTGCGCCCCGAGCGACCAAAACCTCTCCCGTCGACCTCCGAGGCGATGGTTTTGGGCCTCGGAATTTGCCGTGACCGCTACGCAGTCAGTCTCGTGGGGCTCGGAGAGAGGTTTCCGGAATGGGGTCGCAATAGCGATTCCGAGTTCGTTCGACAAAGTCCCGATGGTTTCGGCGCGCGCTTGCCGTGTCCGGTAATGGCGATTCCGAGATCCGACAATGGCGACTCCGAGATCGTTCGACAGGTTTAGAGGCTCCATACTCCGTCCGCTACGTGCACAAAGGCGAGGGACGACGCAAACAGAGCGAGTGCGATCACACCAGCACTAAAGCACCGGATCCCATCAGAACTCCGAAGTCAAGCGTGCTTGGGCGAGAGTAGTACTAGGATGGGTGACCCCCTGGGAAGTCCTCGTGTTGCACTCCTTTTTGCGCCCCGAGCGACCAAAACCTCTCCCGTCGACCTCCGAGGCGATGGTTTTGGGCCTCGGAATTTGCCGTGACCGCTACGCAGTCAGTCTCGTGGGGCTCGGAGAGAGGTTTCCGGAATGGGGTCGCAATAGCGATTCCGAGTTCGTTCGACAAAGTCCCGATGGTTTCGGCGCGCGCTTGCCGTGTCCGGTAATGGCGATTCCGAGATCCGACAATGGCGACTCCGAGATCGTTCGACAGGTTTAGAGGCTCCATACTCCGTCCGCTACGTGCACAAAGGCGAGGGACGACGCAAACAGAGCGAGTGCGATCACACCAGCACTAAAGCACCGGATCCCATCAGAACTCCGAAGTCAAGCGTGCTTGGGCGAGAGTAGTACTAGGATGGGTGACCCCCTGGGAAGTCCTCGTGTTGCACTCCTTTTTGCGCCCCGAGCGACCAAAACCTCTCCCGTCGACCTCCGAGGCGATGGTTTTGGGCCTCGGAATTTGCCGTGACCGCTACGCAGTCAGTCTCGTGGGGCTCGGAGAGAGGTTTCCGGAATGGGGTCGCAATAGCGATTCCGAGTTCGTTCGACAAAGTCCCGATGGTTTCGGCGCGCGCTTGCCGTGTCCGGTAATGGCGATTCCGAGATCCGACAATGGCGACTCCGAGATCGTTCGACAGGTTTAGAGGCTCCATACTCCGTCCGCTACGTGCACAAAGGCGAGGGACGACGCAAACAGAGCGAGTGCGATCACACCAGCACTAAAGCACCGGATCCCATCAGAACTCCGAAGTCAAGCGTGCTTGGGCGAGAGTAGTACTAGGATGGGTGACCCCCTGGGAAGTCCTCGTGTTGCACTCCTTTTTGCGCCCCGAGCGACCAAAACCTCTCCCGTCGACCTCCGAGGCGATGGTTTTGGGCCTCGGAATTTGCCGTGACCGCTACGCAGTCAGTCTCGTGGGGCTCGGAGAGAGGTTTCCGGAATGGGGTCGCAATAGCGATTCCGAGTTCGTTCGACAAAGTCCCGATGGTTTCGGCGCGCGCTTGCCGTGTCCGGTAATGGCGATTCCGAGATCCGACAATGGCGACTCCGAGATCGTTCGACAGGTTTAGAGGCTCCATACTCCGTCCGCTACGTGCACAAAGGCGAGGGACGACGCAAACAGAGCGAGTGCGATCACACCAGCACTAAAGCACCGGATCCCATCAGAACTCCGAAGTCAAGCGTGCTTGGGCGAGAGTAGTACTAGGATGGGTGACCCCCTGGGAAGTCCTCGTGTTGCACTCCTTTTTGCGCCCCGAGCGACCAAAACCTCTCCCGTCGACCTCCGAGGCGATGGTTTTGGGCCTCGGAATTTGCCGTGACCGCTACGCAGTCAGTCTCGTGGGGCTCGGAGAGAGGTTTCCGGAATGGGGTCGCAATAGCGATTCCGAGTTCGTTCGACAAAGTCCCGATGGTTTCGGCGCGCGCTTGCCGTGTCCGGTAATGGCGATTCCGAGATCCGACAATGGCGACTCCGAGATCGTTCGACAGGTTTAGAGGCTCCATACTCCGTCCGCTACGTGCACAAAGGCGAGGGACGACGCAAACAGAGCGAGTGCGATCACACCAGCACTAAAGCACCGGATCCCATCAGAACTCCGAAGTCAAGCGTGCTTGGGCGAGAGTAGTACTAGGATGGGTGACCCCCTGGGAAGTCCTCGTGTTGCACTCCTTTTTGCGCCCCGAGCGACCAAAACCTCTCCCGTCGACCTCCGAGGCGATGGTTTTGGGCCTCGGAATTTGCCGTGACCGCTACGCAGTCAGTCTCGTGGGGCTCGGAGAGAGGTTTCCGGAATGGGGTCGCAATAGCGATTCCGAGTTCGTTCGACAAAGTCCCGATGGTTTCGGCGCGCGCTTGCCGTGTCCGGTAATGGCGATTCCGAGATCCGACAATGGCGACTCCGAGATCGTTCGACAGGTTTAGAGGCTCCATACTCCGTCCGCTACGTGCACAAAGGCGAGGGACGACGCAAACAGAGCGAGTGCGATCACACCAGCACTAAAGCACCGGATCCCATCAGAACTCCGAAGTCAAGCGTGCTTGGGCGAGAGTAGTACTAGGATGGGTGACCCCCTGGGAAGTCCTCGTGTTGCACTCCTTTTTGCGCCCCGAGCGACCAAAACCTCTCCCGTCGACCTCCGAGGCGATGGTTTTGGGCCTCGGAATTTGCCGTGACCGCTACGCAGTCAGTCTCGTGGGGCTCGGAGAGAGGTTTCCGGAATGGGGTCGCAATAGCGATTCCGAGTTCGTTCGACAAAGTCCCGATGGTTTCGGCGCGCGCTTGCCGTGTCCGGTAATGGCGATTCCGAGATCCGACAATGGCGACTCCGAGATCGTTCGACAGGTTTAGAGGCTCCATACTCCGTCCGCTACGTGCACAAAGGCGAGGGACGACGCAAACAGAGCGAGTGCGATCACACCAGCACTAAAGCACCGGATCCCATCAGAACTCCGAAGTCAAGCGTGCTTGGGCGAGAGTAGTACTAGGATGGGTGACCCCCTGGGAAGTCCTCGTGTTGCACTCCTTTTTGCGCCCCGAGCGACCAAAACCTCTCCCGTCGACCTCCGAGGCGATGGTTTTGGGCCTCGGAATTTGCCGTGACCGCTACGCAGTCAGTCTCGTGGGGCTCGGAGAGAGGTTTCCGGAATGGGGTCGCAATAGCGATTCCGAGTTCGTTCGACAAAGTCCCGATGGTTTCGGCGCGCGCTTGCCGTGTCCGGTAATGGCGATTCCGAGATCCGACAATGGCGACTCCGAGATCGTTCGACAGGTTTAGAGGCTCCATACTCCGTCCGCTACGTGCACAAAGGCGAGGGACGACGCAAACAGAGCGAGTGCGATCACACCAGCACTAAAGCACCGGATCCCATCAGAACTCCGAAGTCAAGCGTGCTTGGGCGAGAGTAGTACTAGGATGGGTGACCCCCTGGGAAGTCCTCGTGTTGCACTCCTTTTTGCGCCCCGAGCGACCAAAACCTCTCCCGTCGACCTCCGAGGCGATGGTTTTGGGCCTCGGAATTTGCCGTGACCGCTACGCAGTCAGTCTCGTGGGGCTCGGAGAGAGGTTTCCGGAATGGGGTCGCAATAGCGATTCCGAGTTCGTTCGACAAAGTCCCGATGGTTTCGGCGCGCGCTTGCCGTGTCCGGTAATGGCGATTCCGAGATCCGACAATGGCGACTCCGAGATCGTTCGACAGGTTTAGAGGCTCCATACTCCGTCCGCTACGTGCACAAAGGCGAGGGACGACGCAAACAGAGCGAGTGCGATCACACCAGCACTAAAGCACCGGATCCCATCAGAACTCCGAAGTCAAGCGTGCTTGGGCGAGAGTAGTACTAGGATGGGTGACCCCCTGGGAAGTCCTCGTGTTGCACTCCTTTTTGCGCCCCGAGCGACCAAAACCTCTCCCGTCGACCTCCGAGGCGATGGTTTTGGGCCTCGGAATTTGCCGTGACCGCTACGCAGTCAGTCTCGTGGGGCTCGGAGAGAGGTTTCCGGAATGGGGTCGCAATAGCGATTCCGAGTTCGTTCGACAAAGTCCCGATGGTTTCGGCGCGCGCTTGCCGTGTCCGGTAATGGCGATTCCGAGATCCGACAATGGCGACTCCGAGATCGTTCGACAGGTTTAGAGGCTCCATACTCCGTCCGCTACGTGCACAAAGGCGAGGGACGACGCAAACATAGCGAGTGCGATCACACCAGCACTAAAGCACCGGATCCCATCAGAACTCCGAAGTCAAGCGTGCTTGGGCGAGAGTAGTACTAGGATGGGTGACCCCTTGGGAAGTCCTCGTGTTGCACTCCTTTTTGCGCCCCGAGCGACCAAAACCTCTCCCGTCGACCTCCGAGGCGATGGTTTTGGGCCTCGGAATTTGCCGTGACCGCTACGCAGTCAGTCTCGTGGGGCTCGGAGAGAGGTTTCCGGAATGGGGTCGCAATAGCGATTCCGAGTTCGTTCGACAAAGTCCCGATGGTTTCGGCGCGCGCTTGCCGTGTCCGGTAATGGCGATTCCGAGATCCGACAATGGCGACTCCGAGATCGTTCGACAGGTTTAGAGGCTCCATACTCCGTCCGCTACGTGCACAAAGGCGAGGGACGACGCAAACAGAGCGAGTGCGATCACACCAGCACTAAAGCACCGGATCCCATCAGAACTCCGAAGTCAAGCGTGCTTGGGCGAGAGTAGTACTAGGATGGGTGACCCCCTGGGAAGTCCTCGTGTTGCACTCCTTTTTGCGCCCCGAGCGACCAAAACCTCTCCCGTCGACCTCCGAGGCGATGGTTTTGGGCCTCGGAATTTGCCGTGACCGCTACGCAGTCAGTCTCGTGGGGCTCGGAGAGAGGTTTCCGGAATGGGGTCGCAATAGCGATTCCGAGTTCGTTCGACAAAGTCCCGATGGTTTCGGCGCGCGCTTGCCGTGTCCGGTAATGGCGATTCCGAGATCCGACAATGGCGACTCCGAGATCGTTCGACAGGTTTAGAGGCTCCATACTCCGTCCGCTACGTGCACAAAGGCGAGGGACGACGCAAACAGAGCGAGTGCGATCACACCAGCACTAAAGCACCGGATCCCATCAGAACTCCGAAGTCAAGCGTGCTTGGGCGAGAGTAGTACTAGGATGGGTGACCCCCTGGGAAGTCCTCGTGTTGCACTCCTTTTTGCGCCCCGAGCGACCAAAACCTCTCCCGTCGACCTCCGAGGCGATGGTTTTGGGCCTCGGAATTTGCCGTGACCGCTACGCAGTCAGTCTCGTGGGGCTCGGAGAGAGGTTTCCGGAATGGGGTCGCAATAGCGATTCCGAGTTCGTTCGACAAAGTCCCGATGGTTTCGGCGCGCGCTTGCCGTGTCCGGTAATGGCGATTCCGAGATCCGACAATGGCGACTCCGAGATCGTTCGACAGGTTTAGAGGCTCCATACTCCGTCCGCTACGTGCACAAAGGCGAGGGACGACGCAAACAGAGCGAGTGCGATCACACCAGCACTAAAGCACCGGATCCCATCAGAACTCCGAAGTCAAGCGTGCTTGGGCGAGAGTAGTACTAGGATGGGTGACCCCCTGGGAAGTCCTCGTGTTGCACTCCTTTTTGCGCCCCGAGCGACCAAAACCTCTCCCGTCGACCTCCGAGGCGATGGTTTTGGGCCTCGGAATTTGCCGTGACCGCTACGCAGTCAGTCTCGTGGGGCTCGGAGAGAGGTTTCCGGAATGGGGTCGCAATAGCGATTCCGAGTTCGTTCGACAAAGTCCCGATGGTTTCGGCGCGCGCTTGCCGTGTCCGGTAATGGCGATTCCGAGATCCGACAATGGCGACTCCGAGATCGTTCGACAGGTTTAGAGGCTCCATACTCCGTCCGCTACGTGCACAAAGGCGAGGGACGACGCAAACAGAGCGAGTGCGATCACACCAGCACTAAAGCACCGGATCCCATCAGAACTCCGAAGTCAAGCGTGCTTGGGCGAGAGTAGTACTAGGATGGGTGACCCCCTGGGAAGTCCTCGTGTTGCACTCCTTTTTGCGCCCCGAGCGACCAAAACCTCTCCCGTCGACCTCCGAGGCGATGGTTTTGGGCCTCGGAATTTGCCGTGACCGCTACGCAGTCAGTCTCGTGGGGCTCGGAGAGAGGTTTCCGGAATGGGGTCGCAATAGCGATTCCGAGTTCGTTCGACAAAGTCCCGATGGTTTCGGCGCGCGCTTGCCGTGTCCGGTAATGGCGATTCCGAGATCCGACAATGGCGACTCCGAGATCGTTCGACAGGTTTAGAGGCTCCATACTCCGTCCGCTACGTGCACAAAGGCGAGGGACGACGCAAACAGAGCGAGTGCGATCACACCAGCACTAAAGCACCGGATCCCATCAGAACTCCGAAGTCAAGCGTGCTTGGGCGAGAGTAGTACTAGGATGGGTGACCCCCTGGGAAGTCCTCGTGTTGCACTCCTTTTTGCGCCCCGAGCGACCAAAACCTCTCCCGTCGACCTCCGAGGCGATGGTTTTGGGCCTCGGAATTTGCCGTGACCGCTACGCAGTCAGTCTCGTGGGGCTCGGAGAGAGGTTTCCGGAATGGGGTCGCAATAGCGATTCCGAGTTCGTTCGACAAAGTCCCGATGGTTTCGGCGCGCGCTTGCCGTGTCCGGTAATGGCGATTCCGAGATCCGACAATGGCGACTCCGAGATCGTTCGACAGGTTTAGAGGCTCCATACTCCGTCCGCTACGTGCACAAAGGCGAGGGACGACGCAAACATAGCGAGTGCGATCACACCAGCACTAAAGCACCGGATCCCATCAGAACTCCGAAGTCAAGCGTGCTTGGGCGAGAGTAGTACTAGGATGGGTGACCCCCTGGGAAGTCCTCGTGTTGCACTCCTTTTTGCGCCCCGAGCGACCAAAACCTCTCCCGTCGACCTCCGAGGCGATGGTTTTGGGCCTCGGAATTTGCCGTGACCGCTACGCAGTCAGTCTCGTGGGGCTCGGAGAGAGGTTTCCGGAATGGGGTCGCAATAGCGATTCCGAGTTCGTTCGACAAAGTCCCGATGGTTTCGGCGCGCGCTTGCCGTGTCCGGTAATGGCGATTCCGAGATCCGACAATGGCGACTCCGAGATCGTTCGACAGGTTTAGAGGCTCCATACTCCGTCCGCTACGTGCACAAAGGCGAGGGACGACGCAAACATAGCGAGTGCGATCACACCAGCACTAAAGCACCGGATCCCATCAGAACTCCGAAGTCAAGCGTGCTTGGGCGAGAGTAGTACTAGGATGGGTGACCCCCTGGGAAGTCCTCGTGTTGCACTCCTTTTTGCGCCCCGAGCGACCAAAACCTCTCCCGTCGACCTCCGAGGCGATGGTTTTGGGCCTCGGAATTTGCCGTGACCGCTACGCAGTCAGTCTCGTGGGGCTCGGAGAGAGGTTTCCGGAATGGGGTCGCAATAGCGATTCCGAGTTCGTTCGACAAAGTCCCGATGGTTTCGGCGCGCGCTTGCCGTGTCCGGTAATGGCGATTCCGAGATCCGACAATGGCGACTCCGAGATCGTTCGACAGGTTTAGAGGCTCCATACTCCGTCCGCTACGTGCACAAAGGCGAGGGACGACGCAAACAGAGCGAGTGCGATCACACCAGCACTAAAGCACCGGATCCCATCAGAACTCCGAAGTCAAGCGTGCTTGGGCGAGAGTAGTACTAGGATGGGTGACCCCCTGGGAAGTCCTCGTGTTGCACTCCTTTTTGCGCCCCGAGCGACCAAAACCTCTCCCGTCGACCTCCGAGGCGATGGTTTTGGGCCTCGGAATTTGCCGTGACCGCTACGCAGTCAGTCTCGTGGGGCTCGGAGAGAGGTTTCCGGAATGGGGTCGCAATAGCGATTCCGAGTTCGTTCGACAAAGTCCCGATGGTTTCGGCGCGCGCTTGCCGTGTCCGGTAATGGCGATTCCGAGATCCGACAATGGCGACTCCGAGATCGTTCGACAGGTTTAGAGGCTCCATACTCCGTCCGCTACGTGCACAAAGGCGAGGGACGACGCAAACATAGCGAGTGCGATCACACCAGCACTAAAGCACCGGATCCCATCAGAACTCCGAAGTCAAGCGTGCTTGGGCGAGAGTAGTACTAGGATGGGTGACCCCCTGGGAAGTCCTCGTGTTGCACTCCTTTTTGCGCCCCGAGCGACCAAAACCTCTCCCGTCGACCTCCGAGGCGATGGTTTTGGGCCTCGGAATTTGCCGTGACCGCTACGCAGTCAGTCTCGTGGGGCTCGGAGAGAGGTTTCCGGAATGGGGTCGCAATAGCGATTCCGAGTTCGTTCGACAAAGTCCCGATGGTTTCGGCGCGCGCTTGCCGTGTCCGGTAATGGCGATTCCGAGATCCGACAATGGCGACTCCGAGATCGTTCGACAGGTTTAGAGGCTCCATACTCCGTCCGCTACGTGCACAAAGGCGAGGGACGACGCAAACATAGCGAGTGCGATCACACCAGCACTAAAGCACCGGATCCCATCAGAACTCCGAAGTCAAGCGTGCTTGGGCGAGAGTAGTACTAGGATGGGTGACCCCCTGGGAAGTCCTCGTGTTGCACTCCTTTTTGCGCCCCGAGCGACCAAAACCTCTCCCGTCGACCTCCGAGGCGATGGTTTTGGGCCTCGGAATTTGCCGTGACCGCTACGCAGTCAGTCTCGTGGGGCTCGGAGAGAGGTTTCCGGAATGGGGTCGCAATAGCGATTCCGAGTTCGTTCGACAAAGTCCCGATGGTTTCGGCGCGCGCTTGCCGTGTCCGGTAATGGCGATTCCGAGATCCGACAATGGCGACTCCGAGATCGTTCGACAGGTTTAGAGGCTCCATACTCCGTCCGCTACGTGCACAAAGGCGAGGGACGACGCAAACATAGCGAGTGCGATCACACCAGCACTAAAGCACCGGATCCCATCAGAACTCCGAAGTCAAGCGTGCTTGGGCGAGAGTAGTACTAGGATGGGTGACCCCCTGGGAAGTCCTCGTGTTGCACTCCTTTTTGCGCCCCGAGCGACCAAAACCTCTCCCGTCGACCTCCGAGGCGATGGTTTTGGGCCTCGGAATTTGCCGTGACCGCTACGCAGTCAGTCTCGTGGGGCTCGGAGAGAGGTTTCCGGAATGGGGTCGCAATAGCGATTCCGAGTTCGTTCGACAAAGTCCCGATGGTTTCGGCGCGCGCTTGCCGTGTCCGGTAATGGCGATTCCGAGATCCGACAATGGCGACTCCGAGATCGTTCGACAGGTTTAGAGGCTCCATACTCCGTCCGCTACGTGCACAAAGGCGAGGGACGACGCAAACAGAGCGAGTGCGATCACACCAGCACTAAAGCACCGGATCCCATCAGAACTCCGAAGTCAAGCGTGCTTGGGCGAGAGTAGTACTAGGATGGGTGACCCCCTGGGAAGTCCTCGTGTTGCACTCCTTTTTGCGCCCCGAGCGACCAAAACCTCTCCCGTCGACCTCCGAGGCGATGGTTTTGGGCCTCGGAATTTGCCGTGACCGCTACGCAGTCAGTCTCGTGGGGCTCGGAGAGAGGTTTCCGGAATGGGGTCGCAATAGCGATTCCGAGTTCGTTCGACAAAGTCCCGATGGTTTCGGCGCGCGCTTGCCGTGTCCGGTAATGGCGATTCCGAGATCCGACAATGGCGACTCCGAGATCGTTCGACAGGTTTAGAGGCTCCATACTCCGTCCGCTACGTGCACAAAGGCGAGGGACGACGCAAACAGAGCGAGTGCGATCACACCAGCACTAAAGCACCGGATCCCATCAGAACTCCGAAGTCAAGCGTGCTTGGGCGAGAGTAGTACTAGGATGGGTGACCCCCTGGGAAGTCCTCGTGTTGCACTCCTTTTTGCGCCCCGAGCGACCAAAACCTCTCCCGTCGACCTCCGAGGCGATGGTTTTGGGCCTCGGAATTTGCCGTGACCGCTACGCAGTCAGTCTCGTGGGGCTCGGAGAGAGGTTTCCGGAATGGGGTCGCAATAGCGATTCCGAGTTCGTTCGACAAAGTCCCGATGGTTTCGGCGCGCGCTTGCCGTGTCCGGTAATGGCGATTCCGAGATCCGACAATGGCGACTCCGAGATCGTTCGACAGGTTTAGAGGCTCCATACTCCGTCCGCTACGTGCACAAAGGCGAGGGACGACGCAAACATAGCGAGTGCGATCACACCAGCACTAAAGCACCGGATCCCATCAGAACTCCGAAGTCAAGCGTGCTTGGGCGAGAGTAGTACTAGGATGGGTGACCCCCTGGGAAGTCCTCGTGTTGCACTCCTTTTTGCGCCCCGAGCGACCAAAACCTCTCCCGTCGACCTCCGAGGCGATGGTTTTGGGCCTCGGAATTTGCCGTGACCGCTACGCAGTCAGTCTCGTGGGGCTCGGAGAGAGGTTTCCGGAATGGGGTCGCAATAGCGATTCCGAGTTCGTTCGACAAAGTCCCGATGGTTTCGGCGCGCGCTTGCCGTGTCCGGTAATGGCGATTCCGAGATCCGACAATGGCGACTCCGAGATCGTTCGACAGGTTTAGAGGCTCCATACTCCGTCCGCTACGTGCACAAAGGCGAGGGACGACGCAAACATAGCGAGTGCGATCACACCAGCACTAAAGCACCGGATCCCATCAGAACTCCGAAGTCAAGCGTGCTTGGGCGAGAGTAGTACTAGGATGGGTGACCCCCTGGGAAGTCCTCGTGTTGCACTCCTTTTTGCGCCCCGAGCGACCAAAACCTCTCCCGTCGACCTCCGAGGCGATGGTTTTGGGCCTCGGAATTTGCCGTGACCGCTACGCAGTCAGTCTCGTGGGGCTCGGAGAGAGGTTTCCGGAATGGGGTCGCAATAGCGATTCCGAGTTCGTTCGACAAAGTCCCGATGGTTTCGGCGCGCGCTTGCCGTGTCCGGTAATGGCGATTCCGAGATCCGACAATGGCGACTCCGAGATCGTTCGACAGGTTTAGAGGCTCCATACTCCGTCCGCTACGTGCACAAAGGCGAGGGACGACGCAAACAGAGCGAGTGCGATCACACCAGCACTAAAGCACCGGATCCCATCAGAACTCCGAAGTCAAGCGTGCTTGGGCGAGAGTAGTACTAGGATGGGTGACCCCCTGGGAAGTCCTCGTGTTGCACTCCTTTTTGCGCCCCGAGCGACCAAAACCTCTCCCGTCGACCTCCGAGGCGATGGTTTTGGGCCTCGGAATTTGCCGTGACCGCTACGCAGTCAGTCTCGTGGGGCTCGGAGAGAGGTTTCCGGAATGGGGTCGCAATAGCGATTCCGAGTTCGTTCGACAAAGTCCCGATGGTTTCGGCGCGCGCTTGCCGTGTCCGGTAATGGCGATTCCGAGATCCGACAATGGCGACTCCGAGATCGTTCGACAGGTTTAGAGGCTCCATACTCCGTCCGCTACGTGCACAAAGGCGAGGGACGACGCAAACATAGCGAGTGCGATCACACCAGCACTAAAGCACCGGATCCCATCAGAACTCCGAAGTCAAGCGTGCTTGGGCGAGAGTAGTACTAGGATGGGTGACCCCCTGGGAAGTCCTCGTGTTGCACTCCTTTTTGCGCCCCGAGCGACCAAAACCTCTCCCGTCGACCTCCGAGGCGATGGTTTTGGGCCTCGGAATTTGCCGTGACCGCTACGCAGTCAGTCTCGTGGGGCTCGGAGAGAGGTTTCCGGAATGGGGTCGCAATAGCGATTCCGAGTTCGTTCGACAAAGTCCCGATGGTTTCGGCGCGCGCTTGCCGTGTCCGGTAATGGCGATTCCGAGATCCGACAATGGCGACTCCGAGATCGTTCGACAGGTTTAGAGGCTCCATACTCCGTCCGCTACGTGCACAAAGGCGAGGGACGACGCAAACATAGCGAGTGCGATCACACCAGCACTAAAGCACCGGATCCCATCAGAACTCCGAAGTCAAGCGTGCTTGGGCGAGAGTAGTACTAGGATGGGTGACCCCCTGGGAAGTCCTCGTGTTGCACTCCTTTTTGCGCCCCGAGCGACCAAAACCTCTCCCGTCGACCTCCGAGGCGATGGTTTTGGGCCTCGGAATTTGCCGTGACCGCTACGCAGTCAGTCTCGTGGGGCTCGGAGAGAGGTTTCCGGAATGGGGTCGCAATAGCGATTCCGAGTTCGTTCGACAAAGTCCCGATGGTTTCGGCGCGCGCTTGCCGTGTCCGGTAATGGCGATTCCGAGATCCGACAATGGCGACTCCGAGATCGTTCGACAGGTTTAGAGGCTCCATACTCCGTCCGCTACGTGCACAAAGGCGAGGGACGACGCAAACAGAGCGAGTGCGATCACACCAGCACTAAAGCACCGGATCCCATCAGAACTCCGAAGTCAAGCGTGCTTGGGCGAGAGTAGTACTAGGATGGGTGACCCCCTGGGAAGTCCTCGTGTTGCACTCCTTTTTGCGCCCCGAGCGACCAAAACCTCTCCCGTCGACCTCCGAGGCGATGGTTTTGGGCCTCGGAATTTGCCGTGACCGCTACGCAGTCAGTCTCGTGGGGCTCGGAGAGAGGTTTCCGGAATGGGGTCGCAATAGCGATTCCGAGTTCGTTCGACAAAGTCCCGATGGTTTCGGCGCGCGCTTGCCGTGTCCGGTAATGGCGATTCCGAGATCCGACAATGGCGACTCCGAGATCGTTCGACAGGTTTAGAGGCTCCATACTCCGTCCGCTACGTGCACAAAGGCGAGGGACGACGCAAACATAGCGAGTGCGATCACACCAGCACTAAAGCACCGGATCCCATCAGAACTCCGAAGTCAAGCGTGCTTGGGCGAGAGTAGTACTAGGATGGGTGACCCCCTGGGAAGTCCTCGTGTTGCACTCCTTTTTGCGCCCCGAGCGACCAAAACCTCTCCCGTCGACCTCCGAGGCGATGGTTTTGGGCCTCGGAATTTGCCGTGACCGCTACGCAGTCAGTCTCGTGGGGCTCGGAGAGAGGTTTCCGGAATGGGGTCGCAATAGCGATTCCGAGTTCGTTCGACAAAGTCCCGATGGTTTCGGCGCGCGCTTGCCGTGTCCGGTAATGGCGATTCCGAGATCCGACAATGGCGACTCCGAGATCGTTCGACAGGTTTAGAGGCTCCATACTCCGTCCGCTACGTGCACAAAGGCGAGGGACGACGCAAACAGAGCGAGTGCGATCACACCAGCACTAAAGCACCGGATCCCATCAGAACTCCGAAGTCAAGCGTGCTTGGGCGAGAGTAGTACTAGGATGGGTGACCCCCTGGGAAGTCCTCGTGTTGCACTCCTTTTTGCGCCCCGAGCGACCAAAACCTCTCCCGTCGACCTCCGAGGCGATGGTTTTGGGCCTCGGAATTTGCCGTGACCGCTACGCAGTCAGTCTCGTGGGGCTCGGAGAGAGGTTTCCGGAATGGGGTCGCAATAGCGATTCCGAGTTCGTTCGACAAAGTCCCGATGGTTTCGGCGCGCGCTTGCCGTGTCCGGTAATGGCGATTCCGAGATCCGACAATGGCGACTCCGAGATCGTTCGACAGGTTTAGAGGCTCCATACTCCGTCCGCTACGTGCACAAAGGCGAGGGACGACGCAAACATAGCGAGTGCGATCACACCAGCACTAAAGCACCGGATCCCATCAGAACTCCGAAGTCAAGCGTGCTTGGGCGAGAGTAGTACTAGGATGGGTGACCCCCTGGGAAGTCCTCGTGTTGCACTCCTTTTTGCGCCCCGAGCGACCAAAACCTCTCCCGTCGACCTCCGAGGCGATGGTTTTGGGCCTCGGAATTTGCCGTGACCGCTACGCAGTCAGTCTCGTGGGGCTCGGAGAGAGGTTTCCGGAATGGGGTCGCAATAGCGATTCCGAGTTCGTTCGACAAAGTCCCGATGGTTTCGGCGCGCGCTTGCCGTGTCCGGTAATGGCGATTCCGAGATCCGACAATGGCGACTCCGAGATCGTTCGACAGGTTTAGAGGCTCCATACTCCGTCCGCTACGTGCACAAAGGCGAGGGACGACGCAAACATAGCGAGTGCGATCACACCAGCACTAAAGCACCGGATCCCATCAGAACTCCGAAGTCAAGCGTGCTTGGGCGAGAGTAGTACTAGGATGGGTGACCCCCTGGGAAGTCCTCGTGTTGCACTCCTTTTTGCGCCCCGAGCGACCAAAACCTCTCCCGTCGACCTCCGAGGCGATGGTTTTGGGCCTCGGAATTTGCCGTGACCGCTACGCAGTCAGTCTCGTGGGGCTCGGAGAGAGGTTTCCGGAATGGGGTCGCAATAGCGATTCCGAGTTCGTTCGACAAAGTCCCGATGGTTTCGGCGCGCGCTTGCCGTGTCCGGTAATGGCGATTCCGAGATCCGACAATGGCGACTCCGAGATCGTTCGACAGGTTTAGAGGCTCCATACTCCGTCCGCTACGTGCACAAAGGCGAGGGACGACGCAAACAGAGCGAGTGCGATCACACCAGCACTAAAGCACCGGATCCCATCAGAACTCCGAAGTCAAGCGTGCTTGGGCGAGAGTAGTACTAGGATGGGTGACCCCCTGGGAAGTCCTCGTGTTGCACTCCTTTTTGCGCCCCGAGCGACCAAAGCCTCTCCCGTCGACCTCCGAGGCGATGGTTTTGGGCCTCGGAATTTGCCGTGACCGCTACGCAGTCAGTCTCGTGGGGCTCGGAGAGAGGTTTCCGGAATGGGGTCGCAATAGCGATTCCGAGTTCGTTCGACAAAGTCCCGATGGTTTCGGCGCGCGCTTGCCGTGTCCGGTAATGGCGATTCCGAGATCCGACAATGGCGACTCCGAGATCGTTCGACAGGTTTAGAGGCTCCATACTCCGTCCGCTACGTGCACAAAGGCGAGGGACGACGCAAACATAGCGAGTGCGATCACACCAGCACTAAAGCACCGGATCCCATCAGAACTCCGAAGTCAAGCGTGCTTGGGCGAGAGTAGTACTAGGATGGGTGACCCCCTGGGAAGTCCTCGTGTTGCACTCCTTTTTGCGCCCCGAGCGACCAAAACCTCTCCCGTCGACCTCCGAGGCGATGGTTTTGGGCCTCGGAATTTGCCGTGACCGCTACGCAGTCAGTCTCGTGGGGCTCGGAGAGAGGTTTCCGGAATGGGGTCGCAATAGCGATTCCGAGTTCGTTCGACAAAGTCCCGATGGTTTCGGCGCGCGCTTGCCGTGTCCGGTAATGGCGATTCCGAGATCCGACAATGGCGACTCCGAGATCGTTCGACAGGTTTAGAGGCTCCATACTCCGTCCGCTACGTGCACAAAGGCGAGGGACGACGCAAACAGAGCGAGTGCGATCACACCAGCACTAAAGCACCGGATCCCATCAGAACTCCGAAGTCAAGCGTGCTTGGGCGAGAGTAGTACTAGGATGGGTGACCCCCTGGGAAGTCCTCGTGTTGCACTCCTTTTTGCGCCCCGAGCGACCAAAACCTCTCCCGTCGACCTCCGAGGCGATGGTTTTGGGCCTCGGAATTTGCCGTGACCGCTACGCAGTCAGTCTCGTGGGGCTCGGAGAGAGGTTTCCGGAATGGGGTCGCAATAGCGATTCCGAGTTCGTTCGACAAAGTCCCGATGGTTTCGGCGCGCGCTTGCCGTGTCCGGTAATGGCGATTCCGAGATCCGACAATGGCGACTCCGAGATCGTTCGACAGGTTTAGAGGCTCCATACTCCGTCCGCTACGTGCACAAAGGCGAGGGACGACGCAAACATAGCGAGTGCGATCACACCAGCACTAAAGCACCGGATCCCATCAGAACTCCGAAGTCAAGCGTGCTTGGGCGAGAGTAGTACTAGGATGGGTGACCCCCTGGGAAGTCCTCGTGTTGCACTCCTTTTTGCGCCCCGAGCGACCAAAACCTCTCCCGTCGACCTCCGAGGCGATGGTTTTGGGCCTCGGAATTTGCCGTGACCGCTACGCAGTCAGTCTCGTGGGGCTCGGAGAGAGGTTTCCGGAATGGGGTCGCAATAGCGATTCCGAGTTCGTTCGACAAAGTCCCGATGGTTTCGGCGCGCGCTTGCCGTGTCCGGTAATGGCGATTCCGAGATCCGACAATGGCGACTCCGAGATCGTTCGACAGGTTTAGAGGCTCCATACTCCGTCCGCTACGTGCACAAAGGCGAGGGACGACGCAAACAGAGCGAGTGCGATCACACCAGCACTAAAGCACCGGATCCCATCAGAACTCCGAAGTCAAGCGTGCTTGGGCGAGAGTAGTACTAGGATGGGTGACCCCCTGGGAAGTCCTCGTGTTGCACTCCTTTTTGCGCCCCGAGCGACCAAAACCTCTCCCGTCGACCTCCGAGGCGATGGTTTTGGGCCTCGGAATTTGCCGTGACCGCTACGCAGTCAGTCTCGTGGGGCTCGGAGAGAGGTTTCCGGAATGGGGTCGCAATAGCGATTCCGAGTTCGTTCGACAAAGTCCCGATGGTTTCGGCGCGCGCTTGCCGTGTCCGGTAATGGCGATTCCGAGATCCGACAATGGCGACTCCGAGATCGTTCGACAGGTTTAGAGGCTCCATACTCCGTCCGCTACGTGCACAAAGGCGAGGGACGACGCAAACATAGCGAGTGCGATCACACCAGCACTAAAGCACCGGATCCCATCAGAACTCCGAAGTCAAGCGTGCTTGGGCGAGAGTAGTACTAGGATGGGTGACCCCCTGGGAAGTCCTCGTGTTGCACTCCTTTTTGCGCCCCGAGCGACCAAAACCTCTCCCGTCGACCTCCGAGGCGATGGTTTTGGGCCTCGGAATTTGCCGTGACCGCTACGCAGTCAGTCTCGTGGGGCTCGGAGAGAGGTTTCCGGAATGGGGTCGCAATAGCGATTCCGAGTTCGTTCGACAAAGTCCCGATGGTTTCGGCGCGCGCTTGCCGTGTCCGGTAATGGCGATTCCGAGATCCGACAATGGCGACTCCGAGATCGTTCGACAGGTTTAGAGGCTCCATACTCCGTCCGCTACGTGCACAAAGGCGAGGGACGACGCAAACAGAGCGAGTGCGATCACACCAGCACTAAAGCACCGGATCCCATCAGAACTCCGAAGTCAAGCGTGCTTGGGCGAGAGTAGTACTAGGATGGGTGACCCCCTGGGAAGTCCTCGTGTTGCACTCCTTTTTGCGCCCCGAGCGACCAAAACCTCTCCCGTCGACCTCCGAGGCGATGGTTTTGGGCCTCGGAATTTGCCGTGACCGCTACGCAGTCAGTCTCGTGGGGCTCGGAGAGAGGTTTCCGGAATGGGGTCGCAATAGCGATTCCGAGTTCGTTCGACAAAGTCCCGATGGTTTCGGCGCGCGCTTGCCGTGTCCGGTAATGGCGATTCCGAGATCCGACAATGGCGACTCCGAGATCGTTCGACAGGTTTAGAGGCTCCATACTCCGTCCGCTACGTGCACAAAGGCGAGGGACGACGCAAACATAGCGAGTGCGATCACACCAGCACTAAAGCACCGGATCCCATCAGAACTCCGAAGTCAAGCGTGCTTGGGCGAGAGTAGTACTAGGATGGGTGACCCCCTGGGAAGTCCTCGTGTTGCACTCCTTTTTGCGCCCCGAGCGACCAAAACCTCTCCCGTCGACCTCCGAGGCGATGGTTTTGGGCCTCGGAATTTGCCGTGACCGCTACGCAGTCAGTCTCGTGGGGCTCGGAGAGAGGTTTCCGGAATGGGGTCGCAATAGCGATTCCGAGTTCGTTCGACAAAGTCCCGATGGTTTCGGCGCGCGCTTGCCGTGTCCGGTAATGGCGATTCCGAGATCCGACAATGGCGACTCCGAGATCGTTCGACAGGTTTAGAGGCTCCATACTCCGTCCGCTACATGCACAAAGGCGAGGGACGACGCAAACAGAGCGAGTGCGATCACACCAGCACTAAAGCACCGGATCCCATCAGAACTCCGAAGTCAAGCGTGCTTGGGCGAGAGTAGTACTAGGATGGGTGACCCCCTGGGAAGTCCTCGTGTTGCACTCCTTTTTGCGCCCCGAGCGACCAAAACCTCTCCCGTCGACCTCCGAGGCGATGGTTTTGGGCCTCGGAATTTGCCGTGACCGCTACGCAGTCAGTCTCGTGGGGCTCGGAGAGAGGTTTCCGGAATGGGGTCGCAATAGCGATTCCGAGTTCGTTCGACAAAGTCCCGATGGTTTCGGCGCGCGCTTGCCGTGTCCGGTAATGGCGATTCCGAGATCCGACAATGGCGACTCCGAGATCGTTCGACAGGTTTAGAGGCTCCATACTCCGTCCGCTACGTGCACAAAGGCGAGGGACGACGCAAACATAGCGAGTGCGATCACACCAGCACTAAAGCACCGGATCCCATCAGAACTCCGAAGTCAAGCGTGCTTGGGCGAGAGTAGTACTAGGATGGGTGACCCCCTGGGAAGTCCTCGTGTTGCACTCCTTTTTGCGCCCCGAGCGACCAAAACCTCTCCCGTCGACCTCCGAGGCGATGGTTTTGGGCCTCGGAATTTGCCGTGACCGCTACGCAGTCAGTCTCGTGGGGCTCGGAGAGAGGTTTCCGGAATGGGGTCGCAATAGCGATTCCGAGTTCGTTCGACAAAGTCCCGATGGTTTCGGCGCGCGCTTGCCGTGTCCGGTAATGGCGATTCCGAGATCCGACAATGGCGACTCCGAGATCGTTCGACAGGTTTAGAGGCTCCATACTCCGTCCGCTACGTGCACAAAGGCGAGGGACGACGCAAACATAGCGAGTGCGATCACACCAGCACTAAAGCACCGGATCCCATCAGAACTCCGAAGTCAAGCGTGCTTGGGCGAGAGTAGTACTAGGATGGGTGACCCCCTGGGAAGTCCTCGTGTTGCACTCCTTTTTGCGCCCCGAGCGACCAAAACCTCTCCCGTCGACCTCCGAGGCGATGGTTTTGGGCCTCGGAATTTGCCGTGACCGCTACGCAGTCAGTCTCGTGGGGCTCGGAGAGAGGTTTCCGGAATGGGGTCGCAATAGCGATTCCGAGTTCGTTCGACAAAGTCCCGATGGTTTCGGCGCGCGCTTGCCGTGTCCGGTAATGGCGATTCCGAGATCCGACAATGGCGACTCCGAGATCGTTCGACAGGTTTAGAGGCTCCATACTCCGTCCGCTACGTGCACAAAGGCGAGGGACGACGCAAACATAGCGAGTGCGATCACACCAGCACTAAAGCACCGGATCCCATCAGAACTCCGAAGTCAAGCGTGCTTGGGCGAGAGTAGTACTAGGATGGGTGACCCCCTGGGAAGTCCTCGTGTTGCACTCCTTTTTGCGCCCCGAGCGACCAAAACCTCTCCCGTCGACCTCCGAGGCGATGGTTTTGGGCCTCGGAATTTGCCGTGACCGCTACGCAGTCAGTCTCGTGGGGCTCGGAGAGAGGTTTCCGGAATGGGGTCGCAATAGCGATTCCGAGTTCGTTCGACAAAGTCCCGATGGTTTCGGCGCGCGCTTGCCGTGTCCGGTAATGGCGATTCCGAGATCCGACAATGGCGACTCCGAGATCGTTCGACAGGTTTAGAGGCTCCATACTCCGTCCGCTACGTGCACAAAGGCGAGGGACGACGCAAACATAGCGAGTGCGATCACACCAGCACTAAAGCACCGGATCCCATCAGAACTCCGAAGTCAAGCGTGCTTGGGCGAGAGTAGTACTAGGATGGGTGACCCCCTGGGAAGTCCTCGTGTTGCACTCCTTTTTGCGCCCCGAGCGACCAAAACCTCTCCCGTCGACCTCCGAGGCGATGATTTTGGGCCTCGGAATTTGCCGTGACCGCTACGCAGTCAGTCTCGTGGGGCTCGGAGAGAGGTTTCCGGAATGGGGTCGCAATAGCGATTCCGAGTTCGTTCGACAAAGTCCCGATGGTTTCGGCGCGCGCTTGCCGTGTCCGGTAATGGCGATTCCGAGATCCGACAATGGCGACTCCGAGATCGTTCGACAGGTTTAGAGGCTCCATACTCCGTCCGCTACGTGCACAAAGGCGAGGGACGACGCAAACATAGCGAGTGCGATCACACCAGCACTAAAGCACCGGATCCCATCAGAACTCCGAAGTCAAGCGTGCTTGGGCGAGAGTAGTACTAGGATGGGTGACCCCCTGGGAAGTCCTCGTGTTGCACTCCTTTTTGCGCCCCGAGCGACCAAAACCTCTCCCGTCGACCTCCGAGGCGATGGTTTTGGGCCTCGGAATTTGCCGTGACCGCTACGCAGTCAGTCTCGTGGGGCTCGGAGAGAGGTTTCCGGAATGGGGTCGCAATAGCGATTCCGAGTTCGTTCGACAAAGTCCCGATGGTTTCGGCGCGCGCTTGCCGTGTCCGGTAATGGCGATTCCGAGATCCGACAATGGCGACTCCGAGATCGTTCGACAGGTTTAGAGGCTCCATACTCCGTCCGCTACGTGCACAAAGGCGAGGGACGACGCAAACATAGCGAGTGCGATCACACCAGCACTAAAGCACCGGATCCCATCAGAACTCCGAAGTCAAGCGTGCTTGGGCGAGAGTAGTACTAGGATGGGTGACCCCCTGGGAAGTCCTCGTGTTGCACTCCTTTTTGCGCCCCGAGCGACCAAAACCTCTCCCGTCGACCTCCGAGGCGATGGTTTTGGGCCTCGGAATTTGCCGTGACCGCTACGCAGTCAGTCTCGTGGGGCTCGGAGAGAGGTTTCCGGAATGGGGTCGCAATAGCGATTCCGAGTTCGTTCGACAAAGTCCCGATGGTTTCGGCGCGCGCTTGCCGTGTCCGGTAATGGCGATTCCGAGATCCGACAATGGCGACTCCGAGATCGTTCGACAGGTTTAGAGGCTCCATACTCCGTCCGCTACGTGCACAAAGGCGAGGGACGACGCAAACATAGCGAGTGCGATCACACCAGCACTAAAGCACCGGATCCCATCAGAACTCCGAAGTCAAGCGTGCTTGGGCGAGAGTAGTACTAGGATGGGTGACCCCCTGGGAAGTCCTCGTGTTGCACTCCTTTTTGCGCCCCGAGCGACCAAAACCTCTCCCGTCGACCTCCGAGGCGATGGTTTTGGGCCTCGGAATTTGCCGTGACCGCTACGCAGTCAGTCTCGTGGGGCTCGGAGAGAGGTTTCCGGAATGGGGTCGCAATAGCGATTCCGAGTTCGTTCGACAAAGTCCCGATGGTTTCGGCGCGCGCTTGCCGTGTCCGGTAATGGCGATTCCGAGATCCGACAATGGCGACTCCGAGATCGTTCGACAGGTTTAGAGGCTCCATACTCCGTCCGCTACGTGCACAAAGGCGAGGGACGACGCAAACAGAGCGAGTGCGATCACACCAGCACTAAAGCACTGGATCCCATCAGAACTCCGAAGTCAAGCGTGCTTGGGCGAGAGTAGTACTAGGATGGGTGACCCCCTGGGAAGTCCTCGTGTTGCACTCCTTTTTGCGCCCCGAGCGACCAAAACCTCTCCCGTCGACCTCCGAGGCGATGGTTTTGGGCCTCGGAATTTGCCGTGACCGCTACGCAGTCAGTCTCGTGGGGCTCGGAGAGAGGTTTCCGGAATGGGGTCGCAATAGCGATTCCGAGTTCGTTCGACAAAGTCCCGATGGTTTCGGCGCGCGCTTGCCGTGTCCGGTAATGGCGATTCCGAGATCCGACAATGGCGACTCCGAGATCGTTCGACAGGTTTAGAGGCTCCATACTCCGTCCGCTACGTGCACAAAGGCGAGGGACGACGCAAACAGAGCGAGTGCGATCACACCAGCACTAAAGCACCGGATCCCATCAGAACTCCGAAGTCAAGCGTGCTTGGGCGAGAGTAGTACTAGGATGGGTGACCCCCTGGGAAGTCCTCGTGTTGCACTCCTTTTTGCGCCCCGAGCGACCAAAACCTCTCCCGTCGACCTCCGAGGCGATGGTTTTGGGCCTCGGAATTTGCCGTGACCACTACGCAGTCAGTCTCGTGGGGCTCGGAGAGAGGTTTCCGGAATGGGGTCGCAATAGCGATTCCGAGTTCGTTCGACAAAGTCCCGATGGTTTCGGCGCGCGCTTGCCGTGTCCGGTAATGGCGATTCCGAGATCCGACAATGGCGACTCCGAGATCGTTCGACAGGTTTAGAGGCTCCATACTCTGTCCGCTACGTGCACAAAGGCGAGGGACGACGCAAACAGAGCGAGTGCGATCACACCAGCACTAAAGCACCGGATCCCATCAGAACTCCGAAGTCAAGCGTGCTTGGGCGAGAGTAGTACTAGGATGGGTGACCCCCTGGGAAGTCCTCGTGTTGCACTCCTTTTTGCGCCCCGAGCGACCAAAACCTCTCCCGTCGACCTCCGAGGCGATGGTTTTGGGCCTCGGAATTTGCCGTGACCGCTACGCAGTTAGTCTCGTGGGGCTCGGAGAGAGGTTTCCGGAATGGGGTCGCAATAGCGATTCCGAGTTCGTTCGACAAAGTCCCGATGGTTTCGGCGCGCGCTTGCCGTGTCCGGTAATGGCGATTCCGAGATCCGACAATGGCGACTCCGAGATCGTTCGACAGGTTTAGAGGCTCCATACTCCGTCCGCTACGTGCACAAAGGCGAGGGACGACGCAAACAGAGCGAGTGCGATCACACCAGCACTAAAGCACCGGATCCCATCAGAACTCCGAAGTCAAGCGTGCTTGGGCGAGAGTAGTACTAGGATGGGTGACCCCTTGGGAAGTCCTCGTGTTGCACTCCTTTTTGCGCCCCGAGCGACCAAAACCTCTCCCGTCGACCTCCGAGGCGATGGTTTTGGGCCTCGGAATTTGCCGTGACCGCTACGCAGTCAGTCTCGTGGGGCTCGGAGAGAGGTTTCCGGAATGGGGTCGCAATAGCGATTCCGAGTTCGTTCGACAAAGTCCCGATGGTTTCGGCGCGCGCTTGCCGTGTCCGGTAATGGCGATTCCGAGATCCGACAATGGCGACTCCGAGATCGTTCGACAGGTTTAGAGGCTCCATACTCCGTCCGCTACGTGCACAAAGGCGAGGGACGACGCAAACAGAGCGAGTGCGATCACACCAGCACTAAAGCACCGGATCCCATCAGAACTCCGAAGTCAAGCGTGCTTGGGCGAGAGTAGTACTAGGATGGGTGACCCCCTGGGAAGTCCTCGTGTTGCACTCCTTTTTGCGCCCCGAGCGACCAAAACCTCTCCCGTCGACCTCCGAGGCGATGGTTTTGGGCCTCGGAATTTGCCGTGACCGCTACGCAGTCAGTCTCGTGGGGCTCGGAGAGAGGTTTCCGGAATGGGGTCGCAATAGCGATTCCGAGTTCGTTCGACAAAGTCCCGATGGTTTCGGCGCGCGCTTGCCGTGTCCGGTAATGGCGATTCCGAGATCCGACAATGGCGACTCCGAGATCGTTCGACAGGTTTAGAGGCTCCATACTCCGTCCGCTACGTGCACAAAGGCGAGGGACGACGCAAACATAGCGAGTGCGATCACACCAGCACTAAAGCACCGGATCCCATCAGAACTCCGAAGTCAAGCGTGCTTGGGCGAGAGTAGTACTAGGATGGGTGACCCCCTGGGAAGTCCTCGTGTTGCACTCCTTTTTGCGCCCCGAGCGACCAAAACCTCTCCCGTCGACCTCCGAGGCGATGGTTTTGGGCCTCGGAATTTGCCGTGACCGCTACGCAGTCAGTCTCGTGGGGCTCGGAGAGAGGTTTCCGGAATGGGGTCGCAATAGCGATTCCGAGTTCGTTCGACAAAGTCCCGATGGTTTCGGCGCGCGCTTGCCGTGTCCGGTAATGGCGATTCCGAGATCCGACAATGGCGACTCCGAGATCGTTCGACAGGTTTAGAGGCTCCATACTCCGTCCGCTACGTGCACAAAGGCGAGGGACGACGCAAACATAGCGAGTGCGATCACACCAGCACTAAAGCACCGGATCCCATCAGAACTCCGAAGTCAAGCGTGCTTGGGCGAGAGTAGTACTAGGATGGGTGACCCCCTGGGAAGTCCTCGTGTTGCACTCCTTTTTGCGCCCCGAGCGACCAAAACCTCTCCCGTCGACCTCCGAGGCGATGGTTTTGGGCCTCGGAATTTGCCGTGACCGCTACGCAGTCAGTCTCGTGGGGCTCGGAGAGAGGTTTCCGGAATGGGGTCGCAATAGCGATTCCGAGTTCGTTCGACAAAGTCCCGATGGTTTCGGCGCGCGCTTGCCGTGTCCGGTAATGGCGATTCCGAGATCCGACAATGGCGACTCCGAGATCGTTCGACAGGTTTAGAGGCTCCATACTCCGTCCGCTACGTGCACAAAGGCGAGGGACGACGCAAACATAGCGAGTGCGATCACACCAGCACTAAAGCACCGGATCCCATCAGAACTCCGAAGTCAAGCGTGCTTGGGCGAGAGTAGTACTAGGATGGGTGACCCCCTGGGAAGTCCTCGTGTTGCACTCCTTTTTGCGCCCCGAGCGACCAAAACCTCTCCCGTCGACCTCCGAGGCGATGGTTTTGGGCCTCGGAATTTGCCGTGACCGCTACGCAGTCAGTCTCGTGGGGCTCGGAGAGAGGTTTCCGGAATGGGGTCGCAATAGCGATTCCGAGTTCGTTCGACAAAGTCCCTATGGTTTCGGCGCGCGCTTGCCGTGTCCGGTAATGGCGATCCCGAGATCCGACAATGGCGACTCCGAGATCGTTCGACAGGTTTAGAGGCTCCATACTCCGTCCGCTACGTGCACAAAGGCGAGGGACGACGCAAACAGAGCGAGTGCGATCACACCAGCACTAAAGCACCGGATCCCATCAGAACTCCGAAGTCAAGCGTGCTTGGGCGAGAGTAGTACTAGGATGGGTGACCCCCTGGGAAGTCCTCGTGTTGCACTCCTTTTTGCGCCCCGAGCGACCAAAACCTCTCCCGTCGACCTCCGAGGCGATGGTTTTGGGCCTCGGAATTTGCCGTGACCGCTACGCAGTCAGTCTCGTGGGGCTCGGAGAGAGGTTTCCGGAATGGGGTCGCAATAGCGATTCCGAGTTCGTTCGACAAAGTCCCGATGGTTTCGGCGCGCGCTTGCCGTGTCCGGTAATGGCGATTCCGAGATCCGACAATGGCGACTCCGAGATCGTTCGACAGGTTTAGAGGCTCCATACTCCGTCCGCTACGTGCACAAAGGCGAGGGACGACGCAAACAGAGCGAGTGCGATCACACCAGCACTAAAGCACCGGATCCCATCAGAACTCCGAAGTCAAGCGTGCTTGGGCGAGAGTAGTACTAGGATGGGTGACCCCCTGGGAAGTCCTCGTGTTGCACTCCTTTTTGCGCCCCGAGCGACCAAAACCTCTCCCGTCGACCTCCGAGGCGATGGTTTTGGGCCTCGGAATTTGCCGTGACCGCTACGCAGTCAGTCTCGTGGGGCTCGGAGAGAGGTTTCCGGAATGGGGTCGCAATAGCGATTCCGAGTTCGTTCGACAAAGTCCCGATGGTTTCGGCGCGCGCTTGCCGTGTCCGGTAATGGCGATTCCGAGATCCGACAATGGCGACTCCGAGATCGTTCGACAGGTTTAGAGGCTCCATACTCCGTCCGCTACGTGCACAAAGGCGAGGGACGACGCAAACAGAGCGAGTGCGATCACACCAGCACTAAAGCACCGGATCCCATCAGAACTCCGAAGTCAAGCGTGCTTGGGCGAGAGTAGTACTAGGATGGGTGACCCCCTGGGAAGTCCTCGTGTTGCACTCCTTTTTGCGCCCCGAGCGACCAAAACCTCTCCCGTCGACCTCCGAGGCGATGGTTTTGGGCCTCGGAATTTGCCGTGACCGCTACGCAGTCAGTCTCGTGGGGCTCGGAGAGAGGTTTCCGGAATGGGGTCGCAATAGCGATTCCGAGTTCGTTCGACAAAGTCCCGATGGTTTCGGCGCGCGCTTGCCGTGTCCGGTAATGGCGATTCCGAGATCCGACAATGGCGACTCCGAGATCGTTCGACAGGTTTAGAGGCTCCATACTCCGTCCGCTACGTGCACAAAGGCGAGGGACGACGCAAACATAGCGAGTGCGATCACACCAGCACTAAAGCACCGGATCCCATCAGAACTCCGAAGTCAAGCGTGCTTGGGCGAGAGTAGTACTAGGATGGGTGACCCCCTGGGAAGTCCTCGTGTTGCACTCCTTTTTGCGCCCCGAGCGACCAAAACCTCTCCCGTCGACCTCCGAGGCGATGGTTTTGGGCCTCGGAATTTGCCGTGACCGCTACGCAGTCAGTCTCGTGGGGCTCGGAGAGAGGTTTCCGGAATGGGGTCGCAATAGCGATTCCGAGTTCGTTCGACAAAGTCCCGATGGTTTCGGCGCGCGCTTGCCGTGTCCGGTAATGGCGATTCCGAGATCCGACAATGGCGACTCCGAGATCGTTCGACAGGTTTAGAGGCTCCATACTCCGTCCGCTACGTGCACAAAGGCGAGGGACGACGCAAACAGAGCGAGTGCGATCACACCAGCACTAAAGCACCGGATCCCATCAGAACTCCGAAGTCAAGCGTGCTTGGGCGAGAGTAGTACTAGGATGGGTGACACCCTGGGAAGTCCTCGTGTTGCACTCCTTTTTGCGCCCCGAGCGACAAAAACCTCTCCCGTCGACCTCCGAGGCGATGGTTTTGGGCCTCGGAATTTGCCGTGACCGCTACGCAGTCAGTCTCGTGGGGCTCGGAGAGAGGTTTCCGGAATGGGGTCGCAATAGCGATTCCGAGTTCGTTCGACAAAGTCCCGATGGTTTCGGCGCGCGCTTGCCGTGTCCGGTAATGGCGATTCCGAGATCCGACAATGGCGACTCCGAGATCGTTCGACAGGTTTAGAGGCTCCATACTCCGTCCGCTACGTGCACAAAGGCGAGGGACGACGCAAACATAGCGAGTGCGATCACACCAGCACTAAAGCACCGGATCCCATCAGAACTCCGAAGTCAAGCGTGCTTGGGCGAGAGTAGTACTAGGATGGGTGACCCCCTGGGAAGTCCTCGTGTTGCACTCCTTTTTGCGCCCCGAGCGACCAAAACCTCTCCCGTCGACCTCCGAGGCGATGGTTTTGGGCCTCGGAATTTGCCGTGACCGCTACGCAGTCAGTCTCGTGGGGCTCGGAGAGAGGTTTCCGGAATGGGGTCGCAATAGCGATTCCGAGTTCGTTCGACAAAGTCCCGATGGTTTCGGCGCGCGCTTGCCGTGTCCGGTAATGGCGATCCCGAGATCCGACAATGGCGACTCCGAGATCGTTCGACAGGTTTAGAGGCTCCATACTCCGTCCGCTACGTGCACAAAGGCGAGGGACGACGCAAACAGAGCGAGTGCGATCACACCAGCACTAAAGCACCGGATCCCATCAGAACTCCGAAGTCAAGCGTGCTTGGGCGAGAGTAGTACTAGGATGGGTGACCCCCTGGGAAGTCCTCGTGTTGCACTCCTTTTTGCGCCCCGAGCGACCAAAACCTCTCCCGTCGACCTCCGAGGCGATGGTTTTGGGCCTCGGAATTTGCCGTGACCGCTACGCAGTCAGTCTCGTGGGGCTCGGAGAGAGGTTTCCGGAATGGGGTCGCAATAGCGATTCCGAGTTCGTTCGACAAAGTCCCGATGGTTTCGGCGCGCGCTTGCCGTGTCCGGTAATGGCGATTCCGAGATCCGACAATGGCGACTCCGAGATCGTTCGACAGGTTTAGAGGCTCCATACTCCGTCCGCTACGTGCACAAAGGCGAGGGACGACGCAAACATAGCGAGTGCGATCACACCAGCACTAAAGCACCGGATCCCATCAGAACTCCGAAGTCAAGCGTGCTTGGGCGAGAGTAGTACTAGGATGGGTGACCCCCTGGGAAGTCCTCGTGTTGCACTCCTTTTTGCGCCCCGAGCGACCAAAACCTCTCCCGTCGACCTCCGAGGCGATGGTTTTGGGCCTCGGAATTTGCCGTGACCGCTACGCAGTCAGTCTCGTGGGGCTCGGAGAGAGGTTTCCGGAATGGGGTCGCAATAGCGATTCCGAGTTCGTTCGACAAAGTCCCGATGGTTTCGGCGCGCGCTTGCCGTGTCCGGTAATGGCGATCCCGAGATCCGACAATGGCGACTCCGAGATCGTTCGACAGGTTTAGAGGCTCCATACTCCGTCCGCTACGTGCACAAAGGCGAGGGACGACGCAAACAGAGCGAGTGCGATCACACCAGCACTAAAGCACCGGATCCCATCAGAACTCCGAAGTCAAGCGTGCTTGGGCGAGAGTAGTACTAGGATGGGTGACCCCCTGGGAAGTCCTCGTGTTGCACTCCTTTTTGCGCCCCGAGCGACCAAAACCTCTCCCGTCGACCTCCGAGGCGATGGTTTTGGGCCTCGGAATTTGCCGTGACCGCTACGCAGTCAGTCTCGTGGGGCTCGGAGAGAGGTTTCCGGAATGGGGTCGCAATAGCGATTCCGAGTTCGTTCGACAAAGTCCCGATGGTTTCGGCGCGCGCTTGCCGTGTCCGGTAATGGCGATTCCGAGATCCGACAATGGCGACTCCGAGATCGTTCGACAGGTTTAGAGGCTCCATACTCCGTCCGCTACGTGCACAAAGGCGAGGGACGACGCAAACATAGCGAGTGCGATCACACCAGCACTAAAGCACCGGATCCCATCAGAACTCCGAAGTCAAGCGTGCTTGGGCGAGAGTAGTACTAGGATGGGTGACCCCCTGGGAAGTCCTCGTGTTGCACTCCTTTTTGCGCCCCGAGCGACCAAAACCTCTCCCGTCGACCTCCGAGGCGATGGTTTTGGGCCTCGGAATTTGCCGTGACCGCTACGCAGTCAGTCTCGTGGGGCTCGGAGAGAGGTTTCCGGAATGGGGTCGCAATAGCGATTCCGAGTTCGTTCGACAAAGTCCCGATGGTTTCGGCGCGCGCTTGCCGTGTCCGGTAATGGCGATCCCGAGATCCGACAATGGCGACTCCGAGATCGTTCGACAGGTTTAGAGGCTCCATACTCCGTCCGCTACGTGCACAAAGGCGAGGGACGACGCAAACAGAGCGAGTGCGATCACACCAGCACTAAAGCACCGGATCCCATCAGAACTCCGAAGTCAAGCGTGCTTGGGCGAGAGTAGTACTAGGATGGGTGACCCCCTGGGAAGTCCTCGTGTTGCACTCCTTTTTGCGCCCCGAGCGACCAAAACCTCTCCCGTCGACCTCCGAGGCGATGGTTTTGGGCCTCGGAATTTGCCGTGACCACTACGCAGTCAGTCTCGTGGGGCTCGGAGAGAGGTTTCCGGAATGGGGTCGCAATAGCGATTCCGAGTTCGTTCGACAAAGTCCCGATGGTTTCGGCGCGCGCTTGCCGTGTCCGGTAATGGCGATTCCGAGATCCGACAATGGCGACTCCGAGATCGTTCGACAGGTTTAGAGGCTCCATACTCCGTCCGCTACGTGCACAAAGGCGAGGGACGACGCAAACATAGCGAGTGCGATCACACCAGCACTAAAGCACCGGATCCCATCAGAACTCCGAAGTCAAGCGTGCTTGGGCGAGAGTAGTACTAGGATGGGTGACCCCCTGGGAAGTCCTCGTGTTGCACTCCTTTTTGCGCCCCGAGCGACCAAAACCTCTCCCGTCGACCTCCGAGGCGATGGTTTTGGGCCTCGGAATTTGCCGTGACCGCTACGCAGTCAGTCTCGTGGGGCTCGGAGAGAGGTTTCCGGAATGGGGTCGCAATAGCGATTCCGAGTTCGTTCGACAAAGTCCCGATGGTTTCGGCGCGCGCTTGCCGTGTCCGGTAATGGCGATCCCGAGATCCGACAATGGCGACTCCGAGATCGTTCGACAGGTTTAGAGGCTCCATACTCCGTCCGCTACGTGCACAAAGGCGAGGGACGACGCAAACAGAGCGAGTGCGATCACACCAGCACTAAAGCACCGGATCCCATCAGAACTCCGAAGTCAAGCGTGCTTGGGCGAGAGTAGTACTAGGATGGGTGACCCCCTGGGAAGTCCTCGTGTTGCACTCCTTTTTGCGCCCCGAGCGACCAAAACCTCTCCCGTCGACCTCCGAGGCGATGGTTTTGGGCCTCGGAATTTGCCGTGACCGCTACGCAGTCAGTCTCGTGGGGCTCGGAGAGAGGTTTCCGGAATGGGGTCGCAATAGCGATTCCGAGTTCGTTCGACAAAGTCCCGATGGTTTCGGCGCGCGCTTGCCGTGTCCGGTAATGGCGATTCCGAGATCCGACAATGGCGACTCCGAGATCGTTCGACAGGTTTAGAGGCTCCATACTCCGTCCGCTACGTGCACAAAGGCGAGGGACGACGCAAACATAGCGAGTGCGATCACACCAGCACTAAAGCACCGGATCCCATCAGAACTCCGAAGTCAAGCGTGCTTGGGCGAGAGTAGTACTAGGATGGGTGACCCCCTGGGAAGTCCTCGTGTTGCACTCCTTTTTGCGCCCCGAGCGACCAAAACCTCTCCCGTCGACCTCCGAGGCGATGGTTTTGGGCCTCGGAATTTGCCGTGACCGCTACGCAGTCAGTCTCGTGGGGCTCGGAGAGAGGTTTCCGGAATGGGGTCGCAATAGCGATTCCGAGTTCGTTCGACAAAGTCCCGATGGTTTCGGCGCGCGCTTGCCGTGTCCGGTAATGGCGATCCCGAGATCCGACAATGGCGACTCCGAGATCGTTCGACAGGTTTAGAGGCTCCATACTCCGTCCGCTACGTGCACAAAGGCGAGGGACGACGCAAACAGAGCGAGTGCGATCACACCAGCACTAAAGCACCGGATCCCATCAGAACTCCGAAGTCAAGCGTGCTTGGGCGAGAGTAGTACTAGGATGGGTGACCCCCTGGGAAGTCCTCGTGTTGCACTCCTTTTTGCGCCCCGAGCGACCAAAACCTCTCCCGTCGACCTCCGAGGCGATGGTTTTGGGCCTCGGAATTTGCCGTGACCACTACGCAGTCAGTCTCGTGGGGCTCGGAGAGAGGTTTCCGGAATGGGGTCGCAATAGCGATTCCGAGTTCGTTCGACAAAGTCCCGATGGTTTCGGCGCGCGCTTGCCGTGTCCGGTAATGGCGATTCCGAGATCCGACAATGGCGACTCCGAGATCGTTCGACAGGTTTAGAGGCTCCATACTCCGTCCGCTACGTGCACAAAGGCGAGGGACGACGCAAACATAGCGAGTGCGATCACACCAGCACTAAAGCACCGGATCCCATCAGAACTCCGAAGTCAAGCGTGCTTGGGCGAGAGTAGTACTAGGATGGGTGACCCCCTGGGAAGTCCTCGTGTTGCACTCCTTTTTGCGCCCCGAGCGACCAAAACCTCTCCCGTCGACCTCCGAGGCGATGGTTTTGGGCCTCGGAATTTGCCGTGACCGCTACGCAGTCAGTCTCGTGGGGCTCGGAGAGAGGTTTCCGGAATGGGGTCGCAATAGCGATTCCGAGTTCGTTCGACAAAGTCCCGATGGTTTCGGCGCGCGCTTGCCGTGTCCGGTAATGGCGATCCCGAGATCCGACAATGGCGACTCCGAGATCGTTCGACAGGTTTAGAGGCTCCATACTCCGTCCGCTACGTGCACAAAGGCGAGGGACGACGCAAACAGAGCGAGTGCGATCACACCAGCACTAAAGCACCGGATCCCATCAGAACTCCGAAGTCAAGCGTGCTTGGGCGAGAGTAGTACTAGGATGGGTGACCCCCTGGGAAGTCCTCGTGTTGCACTCCTTTTTGCGCCCCGAGCGACCAAAACCTCTCCCGTCGACCTCCGAGGCGATGGTTTTGGGCCTCGGAATTTGCCGTGACCGCTACGCAGTCAGTCTCGTGGGGCTCGGAGAGAGGTTTCCGGAATGGGGTCGCAATAGCGATTCCGAGTTCGTTCGACAAAGTCCCGATGGTTTCGGCGCGCGCTTGCCGTGTCCGGTAATGGCGATTCCGAGATCCGACAATGGCGACTCCGAGATCGTTCGACAGGTTTAGAGGCTCCATACTCCGTCCGCTACGTGCACAAAGGCGAGGGACGACGCAAACATAGCGAGTGCGATCACACCAGCACTAAAGCACCGGATCCCATCAGAACTCCGAAGTCAAGCGTGCTTGGGCGAGAGTAGTACTAGGATGGGTGACCCCCTGGGAAGTCCTCGTGTTGCACTCCTTTTTGCGCCCCGAGCGACCAAAACCTCTCCCGTCGACCTCCGAGGCGATGGTTTTGGGCCTCGGAATTTGCCGTGACCGCTACGCAGTCAGTCTCGTGGGGCTCGGAGAGAGGTTTCCGGAATGGGGTCGCAATAGCGATTCCGAGTTCGTTCGACAAAGTCCCGATGGTTTCGGCGCGCGCTTGCCGTGTCCGGTAATGGCGATCCCGAGATCCGACAATGGCGACTCCGAGATCGTTCGACAGGTTTAGAGGCTCCATACTCCGTCCGCTACGTGCACAAAGGCGAGGGACGACGCAAACAGAGCGAGTGCGATCACACCAGCACTAAAGCACCGGATCCCATCAGAACTCCGAAGTCAAGCGTGCTTGGGCGAGAGTAGTACTAGGATGGGTGACCCCCTGGGAAGTCCTCGTGTTGCACTCCTTTTTGCGCCCCGAGCGACCAAAACCTCTCCCGTCGACCTCCGAGGCGATGGTTTTGGGCCTCGGAATTTGCCGTGACCGCTACGCAGTCAGTCTCGTGGGGCTCGGAGAGAGGTTTCCGGAATGGGGTCGCAATAGCGATTCCGAGTTCGTTCGACAAAGTCCCGATGGTTTCGGCGCGCGCTTGCCGTGTCCGGTAATGGCGATTCCGAGATCCGACAATGGCGACTCCGAGATCGTTCGACAGGTTTAGAGGCTCCATACTCCGTCCGCTACGTGCACAAAGGCGAGGGACGACGCAAACAGAGCGAGTGCGATCACACCAGCACTAAAGCACCGGATCCCATCAGAACTCCGAAGTCAAGCGTGCTTGGGCGAGAGTAGTACTAGGATGGGTGACCCCCTGGGAAGTCCTCGTGTTGCACTCCTTTTTGCGCCCCGAGCGACCAAAACCTCTCCCGTCGACCTCCGAGGCGATGGTTTTGGGCCTCGGAATTTGCCGTGACCGCTACGCAGTCAGTCTCGTGCGGCTCGGAGAGAGGTTTCCGGAATGGGGTCGCAATAGCGATTCCGAGTTCGTTCGACAAAGTCCCGATGGTTTCGGCGCGCGCTTGCCGTGTCCGGTAATGGCGATTCCGAGATCCGACAATGGCGACTCCGAGATCGTTCGACAGGTTTAGAGGCTCCATACTCCGTCCGCTACGTGCACAAAGGCGAGGGACGACGCAAACAGAGCGAGTGCGATCACACCAGCACTAAAGCACCGGATCCCATCAGAACTCCGAAGTCAAGCGTGCTTGGGCGAGAGTAGTACTAGGATGGGTGACCCCCTGGGAAGTCCTCGTGTTGCACTCCTTTTTGCGCCCCGAGCGACCAAAACCTCTCCCGTCGACCTCCGAGGCGATGGTTTTGGGCCTCGGAATTTGCCGTGACCGCTACGCAGTCAGTCTCGTGGGGCTCGGAGAGAGGTTTCCGGAATGGGGTCGCAATAGCGATTCCGAGTTCGTTCGACAAAGTCCCGATGGTTTCGGCGCGCGCTTGCCGTGTCCGGTAATGGCGATCCCGAGATCCGACAATGGCGACTCCGAGATCGTTCGACAGGTTTAGAGGCTCCATACTCCGTCCGCTACGTGCACAAAGGCGAGGGACGACGCAAACAGAGCGAGTGCGATCACACCAGCACTAAAGCACCGGATCCCATCAGAACTCCGAAGTCAAGCGTGCTTGGGCGAGAGTAGTACTAGGATGGGTGACCCCCTGGGAAGTCCTCGTGTTGCACTCCTTTTTGCGCCCCGAGCGACCAAAACCTCTCCCGTCGACCTCCGAGGCGATGGTTTTGGGCCTCGGAATTTGCCGTGACCGCTACGCAGTCAGTCTCGTGGGGCTCGGAGAGAGGTTTCCGGAATGGGGTCGCAATAGCGATTCCGAGTTCGTTCGACAAAGTCCCGATGGTTTCGGCGCGCGCTTGCCGTGTCCGGTAATGGCGATTCCGAGATCCGACAATGGCGACTCCGAGATCGTTCGACAGGTTTAGAGGCTCCATACTCCGTCCGCTACGTGCACAAAGGCGAGGGACGACGCAAACATAGCGAGTGCGATCACACCAGCACTAAAGCACCGGATCCCATCAGAACTCCGAAGTCAAGCGTGCTTGGGCGAGAGTAGTACTAGGATGGGTGACCCCCTGGGAAGTCCTCGTGTTGCACTCCTTTTTGCGCCCCGAGCGACCAAAACCTCTCCCGTCGACCTCCGAGGCGATGGTTTTGGGCCTCGGAATTTGCCGTGACCGCTACGCAGTCAGTCTCGTGGGGCTCGGAGAGAGGTTTCCGGAATGGGGTCGCAATAGCGATTCCGAGTTCGTTCGACAAAGTCCCGATGGTTTCGGCGCGCGCTTGCCGTGTCCGGTAATGGCGATCCCGAGATCCGACAATGGCGACTCCGAGATCGTTCGACAGGTTTAGAGGCTCCATACTCCGTCCGCTACGTGCACAAAGGCGAGGGACGACGCAAACAGAGCGAGTGCGATCACACCAGCACTAAAGCACCGGATCCCATCAGAACTCCGAAGTCAAGCGTGCTTGGGCGAGAGTAGTACTAGGATGGGTGACCCCCTGGGAAGTCCTCGTGTTGCACTCCTTTTTGCGCCCCGAGCGACCAAAACCTCTCCCGTCGACCTCCGAGGCGATGGTTTTGGGCCTCGGAATTTGCCGTGACCGCTACGCAGTCAGTCTCGTGGGGCTCGGAGAGAGGTTTCCGGAATGGGGTCGCAATAGCGATTCCGAGTTCGTTCGACAAAGTCCCGATGGTTTCGGCGCGCGCTTGCCGTGTCCGGTAATGGCGATTCCGAGATCCGACAATGGCGACTCCGAGATCGTTCGACAGGTTTAGAGGCTCCAAACTCCGTCCGCTACGTGCACAAAGGCGAGGGACGACGCAAACATAGCGAGTGCGATCACACCAGCACTAAAGCACCGGATCCCATCAGAACTCCGAAGTCAAGCGTGCTTGGGCGAGAGTAGTACTAGGATGGGTGACCCCCTGGGAAGTCCTCGTGTTGCACTCCTTTTTGCGCCCCGAGCGACCAAAACCTCTCCCGTCGACCTCCGAGGCGATGGTTTTGGGCCTCGGAATTTGCCGTGACCGCTACGCAGTCAGTCTCGTGGGGCTCGGAGAGAGGTTTCCGGAATGGGGTCGCAATAGCGATTCCGAGTTCGTTCGACAAAGTCCCGATGGTTTCGGCGCGCGCTTGCCGTGTCCGGTAATGGCGATCCCGAGATCCGACAATGGCGACTCCGAGATCGTTCGACAGGTTTAGAGGCTCCATACTCCGTCCGCTACGTGCACAAAGGCGAGGGACGACGCAAACAGAGCGAGTGCGATCACACCAGCACTAAAGCACCGGATCCCATCAGAACTCCGAAGTCAAGCGTGCTTGGGCGAGAGTAGTACTAGGATGGGTGACCCCCTGGGAAGTCCTCGTGTTGCACTCCTTTTTGCGCCCCGAGCGACCAAAACCTCTCCCGTCGACCTCCGAGGCGATGGTTTTGGGCCTCGGAATTTGCCGTGACCGCTACGCAGTCAGTCTCGTGGGGCTCGGAGAGAGGTTTCCGGAATGGGGTCGCAATAGCGATTCCGAGTTCGTTCGACAAAGTCCCGATGGTTTCGGCGCGCGCTTGCCGTGTCCGGTAATGGCGATTCCGAGATCCGACAATGGCGACTCCGAGATCGTTCGACAGGTTTAGAGGCTCCATACTCCGTCCGCTACGTGCACAAAGGCGAGGGACGACGCAAACATAGCGAGTGCGATCACACCAGCACTAAAGCACCGGATCCCATCAGAACTCCGAAGTCAAGCGTGCTTGGGCGAGAGTAGTACTAGGATGGGTGACCCCCTGGGAAGTCCTCGTGTTGCACTCCTTTTTGCGCCCCGAGCGACCAAAACCTCTCCCGTCGACCTCCGAGGCGATGGTTTTGGGCCTCGGAATTTGCCGTGACCGCTACGCAGTCAGTCTCGTGGGGCTCGGAGAGAGGTTTCCGGAATGGGGTCGCAATAGCGATTCCGAGTTCGTTCGACAAAGTCCCGATGGTTTCGGCGCGCGCTTGCCGTGTCCGGTAATGGCGATCCCGAGATCCGACAATGGCGACTCCGAGATCGTTCGACAGGTTTAGAGGCTCCATACTCCGTCCGCTACGTGCACAAAGGCGAGGGACGACGCAAACAGAGCGAGTGCGATCACACCAGCACTAAAGCACCGGATCCCATCAGAACTCCGAAGTCAAGCGTGCTTGGGCGAGAGTAGTACTAGGATGGGTGACCCCCTGGGAAGTCCTCGTGTTGCACTCCTTTTTGCGCCCCGAGCGACCAAAACCTCTCCCGTCGACCTCCGAGGCGATGGTTTTGGGCCTCGGAATTTGCCGTGACCGCTACGCAGTCAGTCTCGTGGGGCTCGGAGAGAGGTTTCCGGAATGGGGTCGCAATAGCGATTCCGAGTTCGTTCGACAAAGTCCCGATGGTTTCGGCGCGCGCTTGCCGTGTCCGGTAATGGCGATTCCGAGATCCGACAATGGCGACTCCGAGATCGTTCGACAGGTTTAGAGGCTCCATACTCCGTCCGCTACGTGCACAAAGGCGAGGGACGACGCAAACAGAGCGAGTGCGATCACACCAGCACTAAAGCACCGGATCCCATCAGAACTCCGAAGTCAAGCGTGCTTGGGCGAGAGTAGTACTAGGATGGGTGACCCCCTGGGAAGTCCTCGTGTTGCACTCCTTTTTGCGCCCCGAGCGACCAAAACCTCTCCCGTCGACCTCCGAGGCGATGGTTTTGGGCCTCGGAATTTGCCGTGACCGCTACGCAGTCAGTCTCGTGCGGCTCGGAGAGAGGTTTCCGGAATGGGGTCGCAATAGCGATTCCGAGTTCGTTCGACAAAGTCCCGATGGTTTCGGCGCGCGCTTGCCGTGTCCGGTAATGGCGATTCCGAGATCCGACAATGGCGACTCCGAGATCGTTCGACAGGTTTAGAGGCTCCATACTCCGTCCGCTACGTGCACAAAGGCGAGGGACGACGCAAACAGAGCGAGTGCGATCACACCAGCACTAAAGCACCGGATCCCATCAGAACTCCGAAGTCAAGCGTGCTTGGGCGAGAGTAGTACTAGGATGGGTGACCCCCTGGGAAGTCCTCGTGTTGCACTCCTTTTTGCGCCCCGAGCGACCAAAACCTCTCCCGTCGACCTCCGAGGCGATGGTTTTGGGCCTCGGAATTTGCCGTGACCGCTACGCAGTCAGTCTCGTGGGGCTCGGAGAGAGGTTTCCGGAATGGGGTCGCAATAGCGATTCCGAGTTCGTTCGACAAAGTCCCGATGGTTTCGGCGCGCGCTTGCCGTGTCCGGTAATGGCGATTCCGAGATCCGACAATGGCGACTCCGAGATCGTTCGACAGGTTTAGAGGCTCCATACTCCGTCCGCTACGTGCACAAAGGCGAGGGACGACGCAAACAGAGCGAGTGCGATCACACCAGCACTAAAGCACCGGATCCCATCAGAACTCCGAAGTCAAGCGTGCTTGGGCGAGAGTAGTACTAGGATGGGTGACCCCCTGGGAAGTCCTCGTGTTGCACTCCTTTTTGCGCCCCGAGTGACCAAAACCTCTCCCGTCGACCTCCGAGGCGATGGTTTTGGGCCTCGGAATTTGCCGTGACCGCTACGCAGTCAGTCTCGTGCGGCTCGGAGAGAGGTTTCCGGAATGGGGTCGCAATAGCGATTCCGAGTTCGTTCGACAAAGTCCCGATGGTTTCGGCGCGCGCTTGCCGTGTCCGGTAATGGCGATTCCGAGATCCGACAATGGCGACTCCGAGATCGTTCGACAGGTTTAGAGGCTCCATACTCCGTCCGCTACGTGCACAAAGGCGAGGGACGACGCAAACATAGCGAGTGCGATCACACCAGCACTAAAGCACCGGATCCCATCAGAACTCCGAAGTCAAGCGTGCTTGGGCGAGAGTAGTACTAGGATGGGTGACCCCCTGGGAAGTCCTCGTGTTGCACTCCTTTTTGCGCCCCGAGCGACCAAAACCTCTCCCGTCGACCTCCGAGGCGATGGTTTTGGGCCTCGGAATTTGCCGTGACCGCTACGCAGTCAGTCTCGTGGGGCTCGGAGAGAGGTTTCCGGAATGGGGTCGCAATAGCGATTCCGAGTTCGTTCGACAAAGTCCCGATGGTTTCGGCGCGCGCTTGCCGTGTCCGGTAATGGCGATTCCGAGATCCGACAATGGCGACTCCGAGATCGTTCGACAGGTTTAGAGGCTCCATACTCCGTCCGCTACGTGCACAAAGGCGAGGGACGACGCAAACAGAGCGAGTGCGATCACACCAGCACTAAAGCACCGGATCCCATCAGAACTCCGAAGTCAAGCGTGCTTGGGCGAGAGTAGTACTAGGATGGATGACCCCCTGGGAAGTCCTCGTGTTGCACTCCTTTTTGCGCCCCGAGCGACCAAAACCTCTCCCGTCGACCTCCGAGGCGATGGTTTTGGGCCTCGGAATTTGCCGTGACCGCTACGCAGTCAGTCTCGTGGGGCTCGGAGAGAGGTTTCCGGAATGGGGTCGCAATAGCGATTCCGAGTTCGTTCGACAAAGTCCCGATGGTTTCGGCGCGCGCTTGCCGTGTCCGGTAATGGCGATCCCGAGATCCGACAATGGCGACTCCGAGATCGTTCGACAGGTTTAGAGGCTCCATACTCCGTCCGCTACGTGCACAAAGGCGAGGGACGACGCAAACAGAGCGAGTGCGATCACACCAGCACTAAAGCACCGGATCCCATCAGAACTCCGAAGTCAAGCGTGCTTGGGCGAGAGTAGTACTAGGATGGGTGACCCCCTGGGAAGTCCTCGTGTTGCACTCCTTTTTGCGCCCCGAGCGACCAAAACCTCTCCCGTCGACCTCCGAGGCGATGGTTTTGGGCCTCGGAATTTGCCGTGACCGCTACGCAGTCAGTCTCGTGGGGCTCGGAGAGAGGTTTCCGGAATGGGGTCGCAATAGCGATTCCGAGTTCGTTCGACAAAGTCCCGATGGTTTCGGCGCGCGCTTGCCGTGTCCGGTAATGGCGATTCCGAGATCCGACAATGGCGACTCCGAGATCGTTCGACAGGTTTAGAGGCTCCATACTCCGTCCGCTACGTGCACAAAGGCGAGGGACGACGCAAACATAGCGAGTGCGATCACACCAGCACTAAAGCACCGGATCCCATCAGAACTCCGAAGTCAAGCGTGCTTGGGCGAGAGTAGTACTAGGATGGGTGACCCCCTGGGAAGTCCTCGTGTTGCACTCCTTTTTGCGCCCCGAGCGACCAAAACCTCTCCCGTCGACCTCCGAGGCGATGGTTTTGGGCCTCGGAATTTGCCGTGACCGCTACGCAGTCAGTCTCGTGGGGCTCGGAGAGAGGTTTCCGGAATGGGGTCGCAATAGCGATTCCGAGTTCGTTCGACAAAGTCCCGATGGTTTCGGCGCGCGCTTGCCGTGTCCGGTAATGGCGATCCCGAGATCCGACAATGGCGACTCCGAGATCGTTCGACAGGTTTAGAGGCTCCATACTCCGTCCGCTACGTGCACAAAGGCGAGGGACGACGCAAACAGAGCGAGTGCGATCACACCAGCACTAAAGCACCGGATCCCATCAGAACTCCGAAGTCAAGCGTGCTTGGGCGAGAGTAGTACTAGGATGGGTGACCCCCTGGGAAGTCCTCGTGTTGCACTCCTTTTTGCGCCCCGAGCGACCAAAACCTCTCCCGTCGACCTCCGAGGCGATGGTTTTGGGCCTCGGAATTTGCCGTGACCGCTACGCAGTCAGTCTCGTGGGGCTCGGAGAGAGGTTTCCGGAATGGGGTCGCAATAGCGATTCCGAGTTCGTTCGACAAAGTCCCGATGGTTTCGGCGCGCGCTTGCCGTGTCCGGTAATGGCGATTCCGAGATCCGACAATGGCGACTCCGAGATCGTTCGACAGGTTTAGAGGCTCCATACTCCGTCCGCTACGTGCACAAAGGCGAGGGACGACGCAAACATAGCGAGTGCGATCACACCAGCACTAAAGCACCGGATCCCATCAGAACTCCGAAGTCAAGCGTGCTTGGGCGAGAGTAGTACTAGGATGGGTGACCCCCTGGGAAGTCCTCGTGTTGCACTCCTTTTTGCGCCCCGAGCGACCAAAACCTCTCCCGTCGACCTCCGAGGCGATGGTTTTGGGCCTCGGAATTTGCCGTGACCGCTACGCAGTCAGTCTCGTGGGGCTCGGAGAGAGGTTTCCGGAATGGGGTCGCAATAGCGATTCCGAGTTCGTTCGACAAAGTCCCGATGGTTTCGGCGCGCGCTTGCCGTGTCCGGTAATGGCGATCCCGAGATCCGACAATGGCGACTCCGAGATCGTTCGACAGGTTTAGAGGCTCCATACTCCGTCCGCTACGTGCACAAAGGCGAGGGACGACGCAAACAGAGCGAGTGCGATCACACCAGCACTAAAGCACCGGATCCCATCAGAACTCCGAAGTCAAGCGTGCTTGGGCGAGAGTAGTACTAGGATGGGTGACCCCCTGGGAAGTCCTCGTGTTGCACTCCTTTTTGCGCCCCGAGCGACCAAAACCTCTCCCGTCGACCTCCGAGGCGATGGTTTTGGGCCTCGGAATTTGCCGTGACCGCTACGCAGTCAGTCTCGTGGGGCTCGGAGAGAGGTTTCCGGAATGGGGTCGCAATAGCGATTCCGAGTTCGTTCGACAAAGTCCCGATGGTTTCGGCGCGCGCTTGCCGTGTCCGGTAATGGCGATTCCGAGATCCGACAATGGCGACTCCGAGATCGTTCGACAGGTTTAGAGGCTCCATACTCCGTCCGCTACGTGCACAAAGGCGAGGGACGACGCAAACAGAGCGAGTGCGATCACACCAGCACTAAAGCACCGGATCCCATCAGAACTCCGAAGTCAAGCGTGCTTGGGCGAGAGTAGTACTAGGATGGGTGACCCCCTGGGAAGTCCTCGTGTTGCACTCCTTTTTGCGCCCCGAGCGACCAAAACCTCTCCCGTCGACCTCCGAGGCGATGGTTTTGGGCCTCGGAATTTGCCGTGACCGCTACGCAGTCAGTCTCGTGCGGCTCGGAGAGAGGTTTCCGGAATGGGGTCGCAATAGCGATTCCGAGTTCGTTCGACAAAGTCCCGATGGTTTCGGCGCGCGCTTGCCGTGTCCGGTAATGGCGATTCCGAGATCCGACAATGGCGACTCCGAGATCGTTCGACAGGTTTAGAGGCTCCATACTCCGTCCGCTACGTGCACAAAGGCGAGGGACGACGCAAACAGAGCGAGTGCGATCACACCAGCACTAAAGCACCGGATCCCATCAGAACTCCGAAGTCAAGCGTGCTTGGGCGAGAGTAGTACTAGGATGGGTGACCCCCTGGGAAGTCCTCGTGTTGCACTCCTTTTTGCGCCCCGAGCGACCAAAACCTCTCCCGTCGACCTCCGAGGCGATGGTTTTGGGCCTCGGAATTTGCCGTGACCGCTACGCAGTCAGTCTCGTGGGGCTCGGAGAGAGGTTTCCGGAATGGGGTCGCAATAGCGATTCCGAGTTCGTTCGACAAAGTCCCGATGGTTTCGGCGCGCGCTTGCCGTGTCCGGTAATGGCGATTCCGAGATCCGACAATGGCGACTCCGAGATCGTTCGACAGGTTTAGAGGCTCCATACTCCGTCCGCTACGTGCACAAAGGCGAGGGACGACGCAAACATAGCGAGTGCGATCACACCAGCACTAAAGCACCGGATCCCATCAGAACTCCGAAGTCAAGCGTGCTTGGGCGAGAGTAGTACTAGGATGGGTGACCCCCTGGGAAGTCCTCGTGTTGCACTCCTTTTTGCGCCCCGAGCGACCAAAACCTCTCCCGTCGACCTCCGAGGCGATGGTTTTGGGCCTCGGAATTTGCCGTGACCGCTACGCAGTCAGTCTCGTGGGGCTCGGAGAGAGGTTTCCGGAATGGGGTCGCAATAGCGATTCCGAGTTCGTTCGACAAAGTCCCGATGGTTTCGGCGCGCGCTTGCCGTGTCCGGTAATGGCGATCCCGAGATCCGACAATGGCGACTCCGAGATCGTTCGACAGGTTTAGAGGCTCCATACTCCGTCCGCTACGTGCACAAAGGCGCGGGACGACGCAAACAGAGCGAGTGCGATCACACCAGCACTAAAGCACCGGATCCCATCAGAACTCCGAAGTCAAGCGTGCTTGGGCGAGAGTAGTACTAGGATGGGTGACCCCCTGGGAAGTCCTCGTGTTGCACTCCTTTTTGCGCCCCGAGCGACCAAAACCTCTCCCGTCGACCTCCGAGGCGATGGTTTTGGGCCTCGGAATTTGCCGTGACCGCTACGCAGTCAGTCTCGTGGGGCTCGGAGAGAGGTTTCCGGAATGGGGTCGCAATAGCGATTCCGAGTTCGTTCGACAAAGTCCCGATGGTTTCGGCGCGCGCTTGCCGTGTCCGGTAATGGCGATTCCGAGATCCGACAATGGCGACTCCGAGATCGTTCGACAGGTTTAGAGGCTCCATACTCCGTCCGCTACGTGCACAAAGGCGAGGGACGACGCAAACAGAGCGAGTGCGATCACACCAGCACTAAAGCACCGGATCCCATCAGAACTCCGAAGTCAAGCGTGCTTGGGCGAGAGTAGTACTAGGATGGGTGACCCCCTGGGAAGTCCTCGTGTTGCACTCCTTTTTGCGCCCCGAGCGACCAAAACCTCTCCCGTCGACCTCCGAGGCGATGGTTTTGGGCCTCGGAATTTGCCGTGACCGCTACGCAGTCAGTCTCGTGCGGCTCGGAGAGAGGTTTCCGGAATGGGGTCGCAATAGCGATTCCGAGTTCGTTCGACAAAGTCCCGATGGTTTCGGCGCGCGCTTGCCGTGTCCGGTAATGGCGATTCCGAGATCCGACAATGGCAACTCCGAGATCGTTCGACAGGTTTAGAGGCTCCATACTCCGTCCGCTACGTGCACAAAGGCGAGGGACGACGCAAACAGAGCGAGTGCGATCACACCAGCACTAAAGCACCGGATCCCATCAGAACTCCGAAGTCAAGCGTGCTTGGGCGAGAGTAGTACTAGGATGGGTGACCCCCTGGGAAGTCCTCGTGTTGCACTCCTTTTTGCGCCCCGAGCGACCAAAACCTCTCCCGTCGACCTCCGAGGCGATGGTTTTGGGCCTCGGAATTTGCCGTGACCGCTACGCAGTCAGTCTCGTGGGGCTCGGAGAGAGGTTTCCGGAATGGGGTCGCAATAGCGATTCCGAGTTCGTTCGACAAAGTCCCGATGGTTTCGGCGCGCGCTTGCCGTGTCCGGTAATGGCGATTCCGAGATCCGACAATGGCGACTCCGAGATCGTTCGACAAGTTTAGAGGCTCCATACTCCGTCCGCTACGTGCACAAAGGCGAGGGACGACGCAAACAGAGCGAGTGCGATCACACCAGCACTAAAGCACCGGATCCCATCAGAACTCCGAAGTCAAGCGTGCTTGGGCGAGAGTAGTACTAGGATGGGTGACCCCCTGGGAAGTCCTCGTGTTGCACTCCTTTTTGCGCCCCGAGCGACCAAAACCTCTCCCGTCGACCTCCGAGGCGATGGTTTTGGGCCTCGGAATTTGCCGTGACCGCTACGCAGTCAGTCTCGTGGGGCTCGGAGAGAGGTTTCCGGAATGGGGTCGCAATAGCGATTCCGAGTTCGTTCGACAAAGTCCCGATGGTTTCGGCGCGCGCTTGCCGTGTCCGGTAATGGCGATCCCGAGATCCGACAATGGCGACTCCGAGATCGTTCGACAGGTTTAGAGGCTCCATACTCCGTCCGCTACGTGCACAAAGGCGAGGGACGACGCAAACAGAGCTAGTGCGATCACACCAGCACTAAAGCACCGGATCCCATCAGAACTCCGAAGTCAAGCGTGCTTGGGCGAGAGTAGTACTAGGATGGGTGACCCCCTGGGAAGTCCTCGTGTTGCACTCCTTTTTGCGCCCCGAGCGACCAAAACCTCTCCCGTCGACCTCCGAGGCGATGGTTTTGGGCCTCGGAATTTGCCGTGACCGCTACGCAGTCAGTCTCGTGGGGCTCGGAGAGAGGTTTCCGGAATGGGGTCGCAATAGCGATTCCGAGTTCGTTCGACAAAGTCCCGATGGTTTCGGCGCGCGCTTGCCGTGTCCGGTAATGGCGATTCCGAGATCCGACAATGGCGACTCCGAGATCGTTCGACAGGTTTAGAGGCTCCATACTCCGTCCGCTACGTGCACAAAGGCGAGGGACGACGCAAACATAGCGAGTGCGATCACACCAGCACTAAAGCACCGGATCCCATCAGAACTCCGAAGTCAAGCGTGCTTGGGCGAGAGTAGTACTAGGATGGGTGACCCCCTGGGAAGTCCTCGTGTTGCACTCCTTTTTGCGCCCCGAGCGACCAAAACCTCTCCCGTCGACCTCCGAGGCGATGGTTTTGGGCCTCGGAATTTGCCGTGACCGCTACGCAGTCAGTCTCGTGGGGCTCGGAGAGAGGTTTCCGGAATGGGGTCGCAATAGCGATTCCGAGTTCGTTCGACAAAGTCCCGATGGTTTCGGCGCGCGCTTGCCGTGTCCGGTAATGGCGATCCCGAGATCCGACAATGGCGACTCCGAGATCGTTCGACAGGTTTAGAGGCTCCATACTCCGTCCGCTACGTGCACAAAGGCGAGGGACGACGCAAACAGAGCGAGTGCGATCACACCAGCACTAAAGCACCGGATCCCATCAGAACTCCGAAGTCAAGCGTGCTTGGGCGAGAGTAGTACTAGGATGGGTGACCCCCTGGGAAGTCCTCGTGTTGCACTCCTTTTTGCGCCCCGAGCGACCAAAACCTCTCCCGTCGACCTCCGAGGCGATGGTTTTGGGCCTCGGAATTTGCCGTGACCGCTACGCAGTCAGTCTCGTGGGGCTCGGAGAGAGGTTTCCGGAATGGGGTCGCAATAGCGATTCCGAGTTCGTTCGACAAAGTCCCGATGGTTTCGGCGCGCGCTTGCCGTGTCCGGTAATGGCGATTCCGAGATCCGACAATGGCGACTCCGAGATCGTTCGACAGGTTTAGAGGCTCCATACTCCGTCCGCTACGTGCACAAAGGCGAGGGACGACGCAAACAGAGCGAGTGCGATCACACCAGCACTAAAGCACCGGATCCCATCAGAACTCCGAAGTCAAGCGTGCTTGGGCGAGAGTAGTACTAGGATGGGTGACCCCCTGGGAAGTCCTCGTGTTGCACTCCTTTTTGCGCCCCGAGCGACCAAAACCTCTCCCGTCGACCTCCGAGGCGATGGTTTTGGGCCTCGGAATTTGCCGTGACCGCTACGCAGTCAGTCTCGTGCGGCTCGGAGAGAGGTTTCCGGAATGGGGTCGCAATAGCGATTCCGAGTTCGTTCGACAAAGTCCCGATGGTTTCGGCGCGCGCTTGCCGTGTCCGGTAATGGCGATCCCGAGATCCGACAATGGCGACTCCGAGATCGTTCGACAGGTTTAGAGGCTCCATACTCCGTCCGCTACGTGCACAAAGGCGAGGGACGACGCAAACAGAGCGAGTGCGATCACACCAGCACTAAAGCACCGGATCCCATCAGAACTCCGAAGTCAAGCGTGCTTGGGCGAGAGTAGTACTAGGATGGGTGACCCCCTGGGAAGTCCTCGTGTTGCACTCCTTTTTGCGCCCCGAGCGACCAAAACCTCTCCCGTCGACCTCCGAGGCGATGGTTTTGGGCCTCGGAATTTGCCGTGACCGCTACGCAGTCAGTCTCGTGGGGCTCGGAGAGAGGTTTCCGGAATGGGGTCGCAATAGCGATTCCGAGTTCGTTCGACAAAGTCCCGATGGTTTCGGCGCGCGCTTGCCGTGTCCGGTAATGGCGATTCCGAGATCCGACAATGGCGACTCCGAGATCGTTCGACAGGTTTAGAGGCTCCATACTCCGTCCGCTACGTGCACAAAGGCGAGGGACGACGCAAACAGAGCGAGTGCGATCACACCAGCACTAAAGCACCGGATCCCATCAGAACTCCGAAGTCAAGCGTGCTTGGGCGAGAGTAGTACTAGGATGGGTGACCCCCTGGGAAGTCCTCGTGTTGCACTCCTTTTTGCGCCCCGAGCGACCAAAACCTCTCCCGTCGACCTCCGAGGCGATGGTTTTGGGCCTCGGAATTTGCCGTGACCGCTACGCAGTCAGTCTCGTGCGGCTCGGAGAGAGGTTTCCGGAATGGGGTCGCAATAGCGATTCCGAGTTCGTTCGACAAAGTCCCGATGGTTTCGGCGCGCGCTTGCCGTGTCCGGTAATGGCGATCCCGAGATCCGACAATGGCGACTCCGAGATCGTTCGACAGGTTTAGAGGCTCCATACTCCGTCCGCTACGTGCACAAAGGCGAGGGACGACGCAAACAGAGCGAGTGCGATCACACCAGCACTAAAGCACCGGATCCCATCAGAACTCCGAAGTCAAGCGTGCTTGGGCGAGAGTAGTACTAGGATGGGTGACCCCCTGGGAAGTCCTCGTGTTGCACTCCTTTTTGCGCCCCGAGCGACCAAAACCTCTCCCGTCGACCTCCGAGGCGATGGTTTTGGGCCTCGGAATTTGCCGTGACCGCTACGCAGTCAGTCTCGTGGGGCTCGGAGAGAGGTTTCCGGAATGGGGTCGCAATAGCGATTCCGAGTTCGTTCGACAAAGTCCCGATGGTTTCGGCGCGCGCTTGCCGTGTCCGGTAATGGCGATTCCGAGATCCGACAATGGCGACTCCGAGATCGTTCGACAGGTTTAGAGGCTCCATACTCCGTCCGCTACGTGCACAAAGGCGAGGGACGACGCAAACATAGCGAGTGCGATCACACCAGCACTAAAGCACCGGATCCCATCAGAACTCCGAAGTCAAGCGTGCTTGGGCGTGAGTAGTACTAGGATGGGTGACCCCCTGGGAAGTCCTCGTGTTGCACTCCTTTTTGCGCCCCGAGCGACCAAAACCTCTCCCGTCGACCTCCGAGGCGATGGTTTTGGGCCTCGGAATTTGCCGTGACCGCTACGCAGTCAGTCTCGTGGGGCTCGGAGAGAGGTTTCCGGAATGGGGTCGCAATAGCGATTCCGAGTTCGTTCGACAAAGTCCCGATGGTTTCGGCGCGCGCTTGCCGTGTCCGGTAATGGCGATCCCGAGATCCGACAATGGCGACTCCGAGATCGTTCGACAGGTTTAGAGGCTCCATACTCCGTCCGCTACGTGCACAAAGGCGAGGGACGACGCAAACAGAGCGAGTGCGATCACACCAGCACTAAAGCACCGGATCCCATCAGAACTCCGAAGTCAAGCGTGCTTGGGCGAGAGTAGTACTAGGATGGGTGACCCCCTGGGAAGTCCTCGTGTTGCACTCCTTTTTGCGCCCCGAGCGACCAAAACCTCTCCCGTCGACCTCCGAGGCGATGGTTTTGGGCCTCGGAATTTGCCGTGACCGCTACGCAGTCAGTCTCGTGGGGCTCGGAGAGAGGTTTCCGGAATGGGGTCGCAATAGCGATTCCGAGTTCGTTCGACAAAGTCCCGATGGTTTCGGCGCGCGCTTGCCGTGTCCGGTAATGGCGATTCCGAGATCCGACAATGGCGACTCCGAGATCGTTCGACAGGTTTAGAGGCTCCATACTCCGTCCGCTACGTGCACAAAGGCGAGGGACGACGCAAACATAGCGAGTGCGATCACACCAGCACTAAAGCACCGGATCCCATCAGAACTCCGAAGTCAAGCGTGCTTGGGCGTGAGTAGTACTAGGATGGGTGACCCCCTGGGAAGTCCTCGTGTTGCACTCCTTTTTGCGCCCCGAGCGACCAAAACCTCTCCCGTCGACCTCCGAGGCGATGGTTTTGGGCCTCGGAATTTGCCGTGACCGCTACGCAGTCAGTCTCGTGGGGCTCGGAGAGAGGTTTCCGGAATGGGGTCGCAATAGCGATTCCGAGTTCGTTCGACAAAGTCCCGATGGTTTCGGCGCGCGCTTGCCGTGTCCGGTAATGGCGATCCCGAGATCCGACAATGGCGACTCCGAGATCGTTCGACAGGTTTAGAGGCTCCATACTCCGTCCGCTACGTGCACAAAGGCGAGGGACGACGCAAACAGAGCGAGTGCGATCACACCAGCACTAAAGCACCGGATCCCATCAGAACTCCGAAGTCAAGCGTGCTTGGGCGAGAGTAGTACTAGGATGGGTGACCCCCTGGGAAGTCCTCGTGTTGCACTCCTTTTTGCGCCCCGAGCGACCAAAACCTCTCCCGTCGACCTCCGAGGCGATGGTTTTGGGCCTCGGAATTTGCCGTGACCGCTACGCAGTCAGTCTCGTGGGGCTCGGAGAGAGGTTTCCGGAATGGGGTCGCAATAGCGATTCCGAGTTCGTTCGACAAAGTCCCGATGGTTTCGGCGCGCGCTTGCCGTGTCCGGTAATGGCGATTCCGAGATCCGACAATGGCGACTCCGAGATCGTTCGACAGGTTTAGAGGCTCCATACTCCGTCCGCTACGTGCACAAAGGCGAGGGACGACGCAAACAGAGCGAGTGCGATCACACCAGCACTAAAGCACCGGATCCCATCAGAACTCCGAAGTCAAGCGTGCTTGGGCGAGAGTAGTACTAGGATGGGTGACCCCCTGGGAAGTCCTCGTGTTGCACTCCTTTTTGCGCCCCGAGCGACCAAAACCTCTCCCGTCGACCTCCGAGGCGATGGTTTTGGGCCTCGGAATTTGCCGTGACCGCTACGCAGTCAGTCTCGTGCGGCTCGGAGAGAGGTTTCCGGAATGGGGTCGCAATAGCGATTCCGAGTTCGTTCGACAAAGTCCCGATGGTTTCGGCGCGCGCTTGCCGTGTCCGGTAATGGCGATTCCGAGATCCGACAATGGCGACTCCGAGATCGTTCGACAGGTTTAGAGGCTCCATACTCCGTCCGCTACGTGCACAAAGGCGAGGGACGACGCAAACAGAGCGAGTGCGATCACACCAGCACTAAAGCACCGGATCCCATCAGAACTCCGAAGTCAAGCGTGCTTGGGCGAGAGTAGTACTAGGATGGGTGACCCCCTGGGAAGTCCTCGTGTTGCACTCCTTTTTGCGCCCCGAGCGACCAAAACCTCTCCCGTCGACCTCCGAGGCGATGGTTTTGGGCCTCGGAATTTGCCGTGACCGCTACGCAGTCAGTCTCGTGGGGCTCGGAGAGAGGTTTCCGGAATGGGGTCGCAATAGCGATTCCGAGTTCGTTCGACAAAGTCCCGATGGTTTCGGCGCGCGCTTGCCGTGTCCGGTAATGGCGATTCCGAGATCCGACAATGGCGACTCCGAGATCGTTCGACAAGTTTAGAGGCTCCATACTCCGTCCGCTACGTGCACAAAGGCGAGGGACGACGCAAACAGAGCGAGTGCGATCACACCAGCACTAAAGCACCGGATCCCATCAGAACTCCGAAGTCAAGCGTGCTTGGGCGAGAGTAGTACTAGGATGGGTGACCCCCTGGGAAGTCCTCGTGTTGCACTCCTTTTTGCGCCCCGAGCGACCAAAACCTCTCCCGTCGACCTCCGAGGCGATGGTTTTGGGCCTCGGAATTTGCCGTGACCGCTACGCAGTCAGTCTCGTGCGGCTCGGAGAGAGGTTTCCGGAATGGGGTCGCAATAGCGATTCCGAGTTCGTTCGACAAAGTCCCGATGGTTTCGGCGCGCGCTTGCCGTGTCCGGTAATGGCGATTCCGAGATCCGACAATGGCGACTCCGAGATCGTTCGACAGGTTTAGAGGCTCCATACTCCGTCCGCTACGTGCACAAAGGCGAGGGACGACGCAAACATAGCGAGTGCGATCACACCAGCACTAAAGCACCGGATCCCATCAGAACTCCGAAGTCAAGCGTGCTTGGGCGAGAGTAGTACTAGGATGGGTGACCCCCTGGGAAGTCCTCGTGTTGCACTCCTTTTTGCGCCCCGAGCGACCAAAACCTCTCCCGTCGACCTCCGAGGCGATGGTTTTGGGCCTCGGAATTTGCCGTGACCGCTACGCAGTCAGTCTCGTGGGGCTCGGAGAGAGGTTTCCGGAATGGGGTCGCAATAGCGATTCCGAGTTCGTTCGACAAAGTCCCGATGGTTTCGGCGCGCGCTTGCCGTGTCCGGTAATGGCGATTCCGAGATCCGACAATGGCGACTCCGAGATCGTTCGACAGGTTTAGAGGCTCCATACTCCGTCCGCTACGTGCACAAAGGCGAGGGACGACGCAAACAGAGCGAGTGCGATCACACCAGCACTAAAGCACCGGATCCCATCAGAACTCCGAAGTCAAGCTTGCTTGGGCGAGAGTAGTACTAGGATGGGTGACCCCCTGGGAAGTCCTCGTGTTGCACTCCTTTTTGCGCCCCGAGCGACCAAAACCTCTCCCGTCGACCTCCGAGGCGATGGTTTTGGGCCTCGGAATTTGCCGTGACCGCTACGCAGTCAGTCTCGTGGGGCTCGGAGAGAGGTTTCCGGAATGGGGTCGCAATAGCGATTCCGAGTTCGTTCGACAAAGTCCCGATGGTTTCGGCGCGCGCTTGCCGTGTCCGGTAATGGCGATTCCGAGATCCGACAATGGCGACTCCGAGATCGTTCGACAGGTTTAGAGGCTCCATACTCCGTCCGCTACGTGCACAAAGGCGAGGGACGACGCAAACATAGCGAGTGCGATCACACCAGCACTAAAGCACCGGATCCCATCAGAACTCCGAAGTCAAGCGTGCTTGGGCGAGAGTAGTACTAGGATGGGTGACCCCCTGGGAAGTCCTCGTGTTGCACTCCTTTTTGCGCCCCGAGCGACCAAAACCTCTCCCGTCGACCTCCGAGGCGATGGTTTTGGGCCTCGGAATTTGCCGTGACCGCTACGCAGTCAGTCTCGTGGGGCTCGGAGAGAGGTTTCCGGAATGGGGTCGCAATAGCGATTCCGAGTTCGTTCGACAAAGTCCCGATGGTTTCGGCGCGCGCTTGCCGTGTCCGGTAATGGCGATCCCGAGATCCGACAATGGCGACTCCGAGATCGTTCGACAGGTTTAGAGGCTCCATACTCCGTCCGCTACGTGCACAAAGGCGAGGGACGACGCAAACAGAGCGAGTGCGATCACACCAGCACTAAAGCACCGGATCCCATCAGAACTCCGAAGTCAAGCGTGCTTGGGCGAGAGTAGTACTAGGATGGGTGACCCCCTGGGAAGTCCTCGTGTTGCACTCCTTTTTGCGCCCCGAGCGACCAAAACCTCTCCCGTCGACCTCCGAGGCGATGGTTTTGGGCCTCGGAATTTGCCGTGACCGCTACGCAGTCAGTCTCGTGGGGCTCGGAGAGAGGTTTCCGGAATGGGGTCGCAATAGCGATTCCGAGTTCGTTCGACAAAGTCCCGATGGTTTCGGCGCGCGCTTGCCGTGTCCGGTAATGGCGATTCCGAGATCCGACAATGGCGACTCCGAGATCGTTCGACAGGTTTAGAGGCTCCATACTCCGTCCGCTACGTGCACAAAGGCGAGGGACGACGCAAACATAGCGAGTGCGATCACACCAGCACTAAAGCACCGGATCCCATCAGAACTCCGAAGTCAAGCGTGCTTGGGCGAGAGTAGTACTAGGATGGGTGACCCCCTGGGAAGTCCTCGTGTTGCACTCCTTTTTGCGCCCCGAGCGACCAAAACCTCTCCCGTCGACCTCCGAGGCGATGGTTTTGGGCCTCGGAATTTGCCGTGACCGCTACGCAGTCAGTCTCGTGGGGCTCGGAGAGAGGTTTCCGGAATGGGGTCGCAATAGCGATTCCGAGTTCGTTCGACAAAGTCCCGATGGTTTCGGCGCGCGCTTGCCGTGTCCGGTAATGGCGATCCCGAGATCCGACAATGGCGACTCCGAGATCGTTCGACAGGTTTAGAGGCTCCATACTCCGTCCGCTACGTGCACAAAGGCGAGGGACGACGCAAACAGAGCGAGTGCGATCACACCAGCACTAAAGCACCGGATCCCATCAGAACTCCGAAGTCAAGCGTGCTTGGGCGAGAGTAGTACTAGGATGGGTGACCCCCTGGGAAGTCCTCGTGTTGCACTCCTTTTTGCGCCCCGAGCGACCAAAACCTCTCCCGTCGACCTCCGAGGCGATGGTTTTGGGCCTCGGAATTTGCCGTGACCGCTACGCAGTCAGTCTCGTGGGGCTCGGAGAGAGGTTTCCGGAATGGGGTCGCAATAGCGATTCCGAGTTCGTTCGACAAAGTCCCGATGGTTTCGGCGCGCGCTTGCCGTGTCCGGTAATGGCGATTCCGAGATCCGACAATGGCGACTCCGAGATCGTTCGACAGGTTTAGAGGCTCCATACTCCGTCCGCTACGTGCACAAAGGCGAGGGACGACGCAAACAGAGCGAGTGCGATCACACCAGCACTAAAGCACCGGATCCCATCAGAACTCCGAAGTCAAGCGTGCTTGGGCGAGAGTAGTACTAGGATGGGTGACCCCCTGGGAAGTCCTCGTGTTGCACTCCTTTTTGCGCCCCGAGCGACCAAAACCTCTCCCGTCGACCTCCGAGGCGATGGTTTTGGGCCTCGGAATTTGCCGTGACCGCTACGCAGTCAGTCTCGTGCGGCTCGGAGAGAGGTTTCCGGAATGGGGTCGCAATAGCGATTCCGAGTTCGTTCGACAAAGTCCCGATGGTTTCGGCGCGCGCTTGCCGTGTCCGGTAATGGCGATTCCGAGATCCGACAATGGCGACTCCGAGATCGTTCGACAGGTTTAGAGGCTCCATACTCCGTCCGCTACGTGCACAAAGGCGAGGGACGACGCAAACAGAGCGAGTGCGATCACACCAGCACTAAAGCACCGGATCCCATCAGAACTCCGAAGTCAAGCGTGCTTGGGCGAGAGTAGTACTAGGATGGGTGACCCCCTGGGAAGTCCTCGTGTTGCACTCCTTTTTGCGCCCCGAGCGACCAAAACCTCTCCCGTCGACCTCCGAGGCGATGGTTTTGGGCCTCGGAATTTGCCGTGACCGCTACGCAGTCAGTCTCGTGGGGCTCGGAGAGAGGTTTCCGGAATGGGGTCGCAATAGCGATTCCGAGTTCGTTCGACAAAGTCCCGATGGTTTCGGCGCGCGCTTGCCGTGTCCGGTAATGGCGATTCCGAGATCCGACAATGGCGACTCCGAGATCGTTCGACAGGTTTAGAGGCTCCATACTCCGTCCGCTACGTGCACAAAGGCGAGGGACGACGCAAACATAGCGAGTGCGATCACACCAGCACTAAAGCACTGGATCCCATCAGAACTCCGAAGTCAAGCGTGCTTGGGCGAGAGTAGTACTAGGATGGGTGACCCCCTGGGAAGTCCTCGTGTTGCACTCCTTTTTGCGCCCCGAGCGACCAAAACCTCTCCCGTCGACCTCCGAGGCGATGGTTTTGGGCCTCGGAATTTGCCGTGACCGCTACGCAGTCAGTCTCGTGGGGCTCGGAGAGAGGTTTCCGGAATGGGGTCGCAATAGCGATTCCGAGTTCGTTCGACAAAGTCCCGATGGTTTCGTCGCGCGCTTGCCGTGTCCGGTAATGGCGATCCCGAGATCCGACAATGGCGACTCCGAGATCGTTCGACAGGTTTAGAGGCTCCATACTCCGTCCGCTACGTGCACAAAGGCGAGGGACGACGCAAACAGAGCGAGTGCGATCACACCAGCACTAAAGCACCGGATCCCATCAGAACTCCGAAGTCAAGCGTGCTTGGGCGAGAGTAGTACTAGGATGGGTGACCCCCTGGGAAGTCCTCGTGTTGCACTCCTTTTTGCGCCCCGAGCGACCAAAACCTCTCCCGTCGACCTCCGAGGCGATGGTTTTGGGCCTCGGAATTTGCCGTGACCGCTACGCAGTCAGTCTCGTGGGGCTCGGAGAGAGGTTTCCGGAATGGGGTCGCAATAGCGATTCCGAGTTCGTTCGACAAAGTCCCGATGGTTTCGGCGCGCGCTTGCCGTGTCCGGTAATGGCGATTCCGAGATCCGACAATGGCGACTCCGAGATCGTTCGACAGGTTTAGAGGCTCCATACTCCGTCCGCTACGTGCACAAAGGCGAGGGACGACGCAAACATAGCGAGTGCGATCACACCAGCACTAAAGCACCGGATCCCATCAGAACTCCGAAGTCAAGCGTGCTTGGGCGAGAGTAGTACTAGGATGGGTGACCCCCTGGGAAGTCCTCGTGTTGCACTCCTTTTTGCGCCCCGAGCGACCAAAACCTCTCCCGTCGACCTCCGAGGCGATGGTTTTGGGCCTCGGAATTTGCCGTGACCGCTACGCAGTCAGTCTCGTGGGGCTCGGAGAGAGGTTTCCGGAATGGGGTCGCAATAGCGATTCCGAGTTCGTTCGACAAAGTCCCGATGGTTTCGGCGCGCGCTTGCCGTGTCCGGTAATGGCGATCCCGAGATCCGACAATGGCGACTCCGAGATCGTTCGACAGGTTTAGAGGCTCCATACTCCGTCCGCTACGTGCACAAAGGCGAGGGACGACGCAAACAGAGCGAGTGCGATCACACCAGCACTAAAGCACCGGATCCCATCAGAACTCCGAAGTCAAGCGTGCTTGGGCGAGAGTAGTACTAGGATGGGTGACCCCCTGGGAAGTCCTCGTGTTGCACTCCTTTTTGCGCCCCGAGCGACCAAAACCTCTCCCGTCGACCTCCGAGGCGATGGTTTTGGGCCTCGGAATTTGCCGTGACCGCTACGCAGTCAGTCTCGTGGGGCTCGGAGAGAGGTTTCCGGAATGGGGTCGCAATAGCGATTCCGAGTTCGTTCGACAAAGTCCCGATGGTTTCGGCGCGCGCTTGCCGTGTCCGGTAATGGCGATTCCGAGATCCGACAATGGCGACTCCGAGATCGTTCGACAGGTTTAGAGGCTCCATACTCCGTCCGCTACGTGCACAAAGGCGAGGGACGACGCAAACAGAGCGAGTGCGATCACACCAGCACTAAAGCACCGGATCCCATCAGAACTCCGAAGTCAAGCGTGCTTGGGCGAGAGTAGTACTAGGATGGGTGACCCCCTGGGAAGTCCTCGTGTTGCACTCCTTTTTGCGCCCCGAGCGACCAAAACCTCTCCCGTCGACCTCCGAGGCGATGGTTTTGGGCCTCGGAATTTGCCGTGACCGCTACGCAGTCAGTCTCGTGGGGCTCGGAGAGAGGTTTCCGGAATGGGGTCGCAATAGCGATTCCGAGTTCGTTCGACAAAGTCCCGATGGTTTCGGCGCGCGCTTGCCGTGTCCGGTAATGGCGATTCCGAGATCCGACAATGGCGACTCCGAGATCGTTCGACAGGTTTAGAGGCTCCATACTCCGTCCGCTACGTGCACAAAGGCGAGGGACGACGCAAACAGAGCGAGTGCGATCACACCAGCACTAAAGCACCGGATCCCATCAGAACTCCGAAGTCAAGCGTGCTTGGGCGAGAGTAGTACTAGGATGGGTGACCCCCTGGGAAGTCCTCGTGTTGCACTCCTTTTTGCGCCCCGAGCGACCAAAACCTCTCCCGTCGACCTCCGAGGCGATGGTTTTGGGCCTCGGAATTTGCCGTGACCGCTACGCAGTCAGTCTCGTGGGGCTCGGAGAGAGGTTTCCGGAATGGGGTCGCAATAGCGATTCCGAGTTCGTTCGACAAAGTCCCGATGGTTTCGACGCGCGCTTGCCGTGTCCGGTAATGGCGATTCCGAGATCCGACAATGGCGACTCCGAGATCGTTCGACAGGTTTAGAGGCTCCATACTCCGTCCGCTACGTGCACAAAGGCGAGGGACGACGCAAACAGAGCGAGTGCGATCACACCAGCACTAAAGCACCGGATCCCATCAGAACTCCGAAGTCAAGCGTGCTTGGGCGAGAGTAGTACTAGGATGGGTGACCCCCTGGGAAGTCCTCGTGTTGCACTCCTTTTTGCGCCCCGAGCGACCAAAACCTCTCCCGTCGACCTCCGAGGCGATGGTTTTGGGCCTCGGAATTTGCCGTGACCGCTACGCAGTCAGTCTCGTGGGGCTCGGAGAGAGGTTTCCGGAATGGGGTCGCAATAGCGATTCCGAGTTCGTTCGACAAAGTCCCGATGGTTTCGGCGCGCGCTTGCCGTGTCCGGTAATGGCGATCCCGAGATCCGACAATGGCGACTCCGAGATCGTTCGACAGGTTTAGAGGCTCCATACTCCGTCCGCTACGTGCACAAAGGCGAGGGACGACGCAAACAGAGCGAGTGCGATCACACCAGCACTAAAGCACCGGATCCCATCAGAACTCCGAAGTCAAGCGTGCTTGGGCGAGAGTAGTACTAGGATGGGTGACCCCCTGGGAAGTCCTCGTGTTGCACTCCTTTTTGCGCCCCGAGCGACCAAAACCTCTCCCGTCGACCTCCGAGGCGATGGTTTTGGGCCTCGGAATTTGCCGTGACCGCTACGCAGTCAGTCTCGTGGGGCTCGGAGAGAGGTTTCCGGAATGGGGTCGCAATAGCGATTCCGAGTTCGTTCGACAAAGTCCCGATGGTTTCGGCGCGCGCTTGCCGTGTCCGGTAATGGCGATTCCGAGATCCGACAATGGCGACTCCGAGATCGTTCGACAGGTTTAGAGGCTCCATACTCCGTCCGCTACGTGCACAAAGGCGAGGGACGACGCAAACAGAGCGAGTGCGATCACACCAGCACTAAAGCACCGGATCCCATCAGAACTCCGAAGTCAAGCGTGCTTGGGCGAGAGTAGTACTAGGATGGGTGACCCCCTGGGAAGTCCTCGTGTTGCACTCCTTTTTGCGCCCCGAGCGACCAAAACCTCTCCCGTCGACCTCCGAGGCGATGGTTTTGGGCCTCGGAATTTGCCGTGACCGCTACGCAGTCAGTCTCGTGCGGCTCGGAGAGAGGTTTCCGGAATGGGGTCGCAATAGCGATTCCGAGTTCGTTCGACAAAGTCCCGATGGTTTCGGCGCGCGCTTGCCGTGTCCGGTAATGGCGATTCCGAGATCCGACAATGGCGACTCCGAGATCGTTCGACAGGTTTAGAGGCTCCATACTCCGTCCGCTACGTGCACAAAGGCGAGGGACGACGCAAACATAGCGAGTGCGATCACACCAGCACTAAAGCACCGGATCCCATCAGAACTCCGAAGTCAAGCGTGCTTGGGCGAGAGTAGTACTAGGATGGGTGACCCCCTGGGAAGTCCTCGTGTTGCACTCCTTTTTGCGCCCCGAGCGACCAAAACCTCTCCCGTCGACCTCCGAGGCGATGGTTTTGGGCCTCGGAATTTGCCGTGACCGCTACGCAGTCAGTCTCGTGGGGCTCGGAGAGAGGTTTCCGGAATGGGGTCGCAATAGCGATTCCGAGTTCGTTCGACAAAGTCCCGATGGTTTCGGCGCGCGCTTGCCGTGTCCGGTAATGGCGATTCCGAGATCCGACAATGGCGACTCCGAGATCGTTCGACAGGTTTAGAGGCTCCATACTCCGTCCGCTACGTGCACAAAGGCGAGGGACGACGCAAACATAGCGAGTGCGATCACACCAGCACTAAAGCACCGGATCCCATCAGAACTCCGAAGTCAAGCGTGCTTGGGCGAGAGTAGTACTAGGATGGGTGACCCCCTGGGAAGTCCTCGTGTTGCACTCCTTTTTGCGCCCCGAGCGACCAAAACCTCTCCCGTCGACCTCCGAGGCGATGGTTTTGGGCCTCGGAATTTGCCGTGACCGCTACGCAGTCAGTCTCGTGGGGCTCGGAGAGAGGTTTCCGGAATGGGGTCGCAATAGCGATTCCGAGTTCGTTCGACAAAGTCCCGATGGTTTCGGCGCGCGCTTGCCGTGTCCGGTAATGGCGATCCCGAGATCCGACAATGGCGACTCCGAGATCGTTCGACAGGTTTAGAGGCTCCATACTCCGTCCGCTACGTGCACAAAGGCGAGGGACGACGCAAACAGAGCGAGTGCGATCACACCAGCACTAAAGCACCGGATCCCATCAGAACTCCGAAGTCAAGCGTGCTTGGGCGAGAGTAGTACTAGGATGGGTGACCCCCTGGGAAGTCCTCGTGTTGCACTCCTTTTTGCGCCCCGAGCGACCAAAACCTCTCCCGTCGACCTCCGAGGCGATGGTTTTGGGCCTCGGAATTTGCCGTGACCGCTACGCAGTCAGTCTCGTGGGGCTCGGAGAGAGGTTTCCGGAATGGGGTCGCAATAGCGATTCCGAGTTCGTTCGACAAAGTCCCGATGGTTTCGGCGCGCGCTTGCCGTGTCCGGTAATGGCGATTCCGAGATCCGACAATGGCGACTCCGAGATCGTTCGACAGGTTTAGAGGCTCCATACTCCGTCCGCTACGTGCACAAAGGCGAGGGACGACGCAAACATAGCGAGTGCGATCACACCAGCACTAAAGCACCGGATCCCATCAGAACTCCGAAGTCAAGCGTGCTTGGGCGAGAGTAGTACTAGGATGGGTGACCCCCTGGGAAGTCCTCGTGTTGCACTCCTTTTTGCGCCCCGAGCGACCAAAACCTCTCCCGTCGACCTCCGAGGCGATGGTTTTGGGCCTCGGAATTTGCCGTGACCGCTACGCAGTCAGTCTCGTGGGGCTCGGAGAGAGGTTTCCGGAATGGGGTCGCAATAGCGATTCCGAGTTCGTTCGACAAAGTCCCGATGGTTTCGGCGCGCGCTTGCCGTGTCCGGTAATGGCGATCCCGAGATCCGACAATGGCGACTCCGAGATCGTTCGACAGGTTTAGAGGCTCCATACTCCGTCCGCTACGTGCACAAAGGCGAGGGACGACGCAAACAGAGCGAGTGCGATCACACCAGCACTAAAGCACCGGATCCCATCAGAACTCCGAAGTCAAGCGTGCTTGGGCGAGAGTAGTACTAGGATGGGTGACCCCCTGGGAAGTCCTCGTGTTGCACTCCTTTTTGCGCCCCGAGCGACCAAAACCTCTCCCGTCGACCTCCGAGGCGATGGTTTTGGGCCTCGGAATTTGCCGTGACCGCTACGCAGTCAGTCTCGTGGGGCTCGGAGAGAGGTTTCCGGAATGGGGTCGCAATAGCGATTCCGAGTTCGTTCGACAAAGTCCCGATGGTTTCGGCGCGCGCTTGCCGTGTCCGGTAATGGCGATTCCGAGATCCGACAATGGCGACTCCGAGATCGTTCGACAGGTTTAGAGGCTCCATACTCCGTCCGCTACGTGCACAAAGGCGAGGGACGACGCAAACATAGCGAGTGCGATCACACCAGCACTAAAGCACCGGATCCCATCAGAACTCCGAAGTCAAGCGTGCTTGGGCGAGAGTAGTACTAGGATGGGTGACCCCCTGGGAAGTCCTCGTGTTGCACTCCTTTTTGCGCCCCGAGCGACCAAAACCTCTCCCGTCGACCTCCGAGGCGATGGTTTTGGGCCTCGGAATTTGCCGTGACCGCTACGCAGTCAGTCTCGTGGGGCTCGGAGAGAGGTTTCCGGAATGGGGTCGCAATAGCGATTCCGAGTTCGTTCGACAAAGTCCCGATGGTTTCGGCGCGCGCTTGCCGTGTCCGGTAATGGCGATCCCGAGATCCGACAATGGCGACTCCGAGATCGTTCGACAGGTTTAGAGGCTCCATACTCCGTCCGCTACGTGCACAAAGGCGAGGGACGACGCAAACAGAGCGAGTGCGATCACACCAGCACTAAAGCACCGGATCCCATCAGAACTCCGAAGTCAAGCGTGCTTGGGCGAGAGTAGTACTAGGATGGGTGACCCCCTGGGAAGTCCTCGTGTTGCACTCCTTTTTGCGCCCCGAGCGACCAAAACCTCTCCCGTCGACCTCCGAGGCGATGGTTTTGGGCCTCGGAATTTGCCGTGACCGCTACGCAGTCAGTCTCGTGGGGCTCGGAGAGAGGTTTCCGGAATGGGGTCGCAATAGCGATTCCGAGTTCGTTCGACAAAGTCCCGATGGTTTCGGCGCGCGCTTGCCGTGTCCGGTAATGGCGATTCCGAGATCCGACAATGGCGACTCCGAGATCGTTCGACAGGTTTAGAGGCTCCATACTCCGTCCGCTACGTGCACAAAGGCGAGGGACGACGCAAACAGAGCGAGTGCGATCACACCAGCACTAAAGCACCGGATCCCATCAGAACTCCGAAGTCAAGCGTGCTTGGGCGAGAGTAGTACTAGGATGGGTGACCCCCTGGGAAGTCCTCGTGTTGCACTCCTTTTTGCGCCCCGAGCGACCAAAACCTCTCCCGTCGACCTCCGAGGCGATGGTTTTGGGCCTCGGAATTTGCCGTGACCGCTACGCAGTCAGTCTCGTGGGGCTCGGAGAGAGGTTTCCGGAATGGGGTCGCAATAGCGATTCCGAGTTCGTTCGACAAAGTCCCGATGGTTTCGGCGCGCGCTTGCCGTGTCCGGTAATGGCGATTCCGAGATCCGACAATGGCGACTCCGAGATCGTTCGACAGGTTTAGAGGCTCCATACTCCGTCCGCTACGTGCACAAAGGCGAGGGACGACGCAAACAGAGCGAGTGCGATCACACCAGCACTAAAGCACCGGATCCCATCAGAACTCCGAAGTCAAGCGTGCTTGGGCGAGAGTAGTACTAGGATGGGTGACCCCCTGGGAAGTCCTCGTGTTGCACTCCTTTTTGCGCCCCGAGCGACCAAAACCTCTCCCGTCGACCTCCGAGGCGATGGTTTTGGGCCTCGGAATTTGCCGTGACCGCTACGCAGTCAGTCTCGTGGGGCTCGGAGAGAGGTTTCCGGAATGGGGTCGCAATAGCGATTCCGAGTTCGTTCGACAAAGTCCCGATGGTTTCGACGCGCGCTTGCCGTGTCCGGTAATGGCGATTCCGAGATCCGACAATGGCGACTCCGAGATCGTTCGACAGGTTTAGAGGCTCCATACTCCGTCCGCTACGTGCACAAAGGCGAGGGACGACGCAAACAGAGCGAGTGCGATCACACCAGCACTAAAGCACCGGATCCCATCAGAACTCCGAAGTCAAGCGTGCTTGGGCGAGAGTAGTACTAGGATGGGTGACCCCCTGGGAAGTCCTCGTGTTGCACTCCTTTTTGCGCCCCGAGCGACCAAAACCTCTCCCGTCGACCTCCGAGGCGATGGTTTTGGGCCTCGGAATTTGCCGTGACCGCTACGCAGTCAGTCTCGTGGGGCTCGGAGAGAGGTTTCCGGAATGGGGTCGCAATAGCGATTCCGAGTTCGTTCGACAAAGTCCCGATGGTTTCGGCGCGCGCTTGCCGTGTCCGGTAATGGCGATTCCGAGATCCGACAATGGCGACTCCGAGATCGTTCGACAGGTTTAGAGGCTCCATACTCCGTCCGCTACGTGCACAAAGGCGAGGGACGACGCAAACAGAGCGAGTGCGATCACACCAGCACTAAAGCACCGGATCCCATCAGAACTCCGAAGTCAAGCGTGCTTGGGCGAGAGTAGTACTAGGATGGGTGACCCCCTGGGAAGTCCTCGTGTTGCACTCCTTTTTGCGCCCCGAGCGACCAAAACCTCTCCCGTCGACCTCCGAGGCGATGGTTTTGGGCCTCGGAATTTGCCGTGACCGCTACGCAGTCAGTCTCGTGGGGCTCGGAGAGAGGTTTCCGGAATGGGGTCGCAATAGCGATTCCGAGTTCGTTCGACAAAGTCCCGATGGTTTCGGCGCGCGCTTGCCGTGTCCGGTAATGGCGATTCCGAGATCCGACAATGGCGACTCCGAGATCGTTCGACAGGTTTAGAGGCTCCATACTCCGTCCGCTACGTGCACAAAGGCGAGGGACGACGCAAACAGAGCGAGTGCGATCACACCAGCACTAAAGCACCGGATCCCATCAGAACTCCGAAGTCAAGCGTGCTTGGGCGAGAGTAGTACTAGGATGGGTGACCCCCTGGGAAGTCCTCGTGTTGCACTCCTTTTTGCGCCCCGAGCGACCAAAACCTCTCCCGTCGACCTCCGAGGCGATGGTTTTGGGCCTCGGAATTTGCCGTGACCGCTACGCAGTCAGTCTCGTGGGGCTCGGAGAGAGGTTTCCGGAATGGGGTCGCAATAGCGATTCCGAGTTCGTTCGACAAAGTCCCGATGGTTTCGGCGCGCGCTTGCCGTGTCCGGTAATGGCGATTCCGAGATCCGACAATGGCGACTCCGAGATCGTTCGACAGGTTTAGAGGCTCCATACTCCGTCCGCTACGTGCACAAAGGCGAGGGACGACGCAAACATAGCGAGTGCGATCACACCAGCACTAAAGCACCGGATCCCATCAGAACTCCGAAGTCAAGCGTGCTTGGGCGAGAGTAGTACTAGGATGGGTGACCCCCTGGGAAGTCCTCGTGTTGCACTCCTTTTTGCGCCCCGAGCGACCAAAACCTCTCCCGTCGACCTCCGAGGCGATGGTTTTGGGCCTCGGAATTTGCCGTGACCGCTACGCAGTCAGTCTCGTGCGGCTCGGAGAGAGGTTTCCGGAATGGGGTCGCAATAGCGATTCCGAGTTCGTTCGACAAAGTCCCGATGGTTTCGGCGCGCGCTTGCCGTGTCCGGTAATGGCGATTCCGAGATCCGACAATGGCGACTCCGAGATCGTTCGACAGGTTTAGAGGCTCCATACTCCGTCCGCTACGTGCACAAAGGCGAGGGACGACGCAAACATAGCGAGTGCGATCACACCAGCACTAAAGCACCGGATCCCATCAGAACTCCGAAGTCAAGCGTGCTTGGGCGAGAGTAGTACTAGGATGGGTGACCCCCTGGGAAGTCCTCGTGTTGCACTCCTTTTTGCGCCCCGAGCGACCAAAACCTCTCCCGTCGACCTCCGAGGCGATGGTTTTGGGCCTCGGAATTTGCCGTGACCGCTACGCAGTCAGTCTCGTGGGGCTCGGAGAGAGGTTTCCGGAATGGGGTCGCAATAGCGATTCCGAGTTCGTTCGACAAAGTCCCGATGGTTTCGGCGCGCGCTTGCCGTGTCCGGTAATGGCGATTCCGAGATCCGACAATGGCGACTCCGAGATCGTTCGACAGGTTTAGAGGCTCCATACTCCGTCCGCTACGTGCACAAAGGCGAGGGACGACGCAAACAGAGCGAGTGCGATCACACCAGCACTAAAGCACCGGATCCCATCAGAACTCCGAAGTCAAGCGTGCTTGGGCGAGAGTAGTACTAGGATGGGTGACCCCCTGGGAAGTCCTCGTGTTGCACTCCTTTTTGCGCCCCGAGCGACCAAAACCTCTCCCGTCGACCTCCGAGGCGATGGTTTTGGGCCTCGGAATTTGCCGTGACCGCTACGCAGTCAGTCTCGTGGGGCTCGGAGAGAGGTTTCCGGAATGGGGTCGCAATAGCGATTCCGAGTTCGTTCGACAAAGTCCCGATGGTTTCGACGCGCGCTTGCCGTGTCCGGTAATGGCGATTCCGAGATCCGACAATGGCGACTCCGAGATCGTTCGACAGGTTTAGAGGCTCCATACTCCGTCCGCTACGTGCACAAAGGCGAGGGACGACGCAAACAGAGCGAGTGCGATCACACCAGCACTAAAGCACCGGATCCCATCAGAACTCCGAAGTCAAGCGTGCTTGGGCGAGAGTAGTACTAGGATGGGTGACCCCCTGGGAAGTCCTCGTGTTGCACTCCTTTTTGCGCCCCGAGCGACCAAAACCTCTCCCGTCGACCTCCGAGGCGATGGTTTTGGGCCTCGGAATTTGCCGTGACCGCTACGCAGTCAGTCTCGTGGGGCTCGGAGAGAGGTTTCCGGAATGGGGTCGCAATAGCGATTCCGAGTTCGTTCGACAAAGTCCCGATGGTTTCGGCGCGCGCTTGCCGTGTCCGGTAATGGCGATTCCGAGATCCGACAATGGCGACTCCGAGATCGTTCGACAGGTTTAGAGGCTCCATACTCCGTCCGCTACGTGCACAAAGGCGAGGGACGACGCAAACAGAGCGAGTGCGATCACACCAGCACTAAAGCACCGGATCCCATCAGAACTCCGAAGTCAAGCGTGCTTGGGCGAGAGTAGTACTAGGATGGGTGACCCCCTGGGAAGTCCTCGTGTTGCACTCCTTTTTGCGCCCCGAGCGACCAAAACCTCTCCCGTCGACCTCCGAGGCGATGGTTTTGGGCCTCGGAATTTGCCGTGACCGCTACGCAGTCAGTCTCGTGGGGCTCGGAGAGAGGTTTCCGGAATGGGGTCGCAATAGCGATTCCGAGTTCGTTCGACAAAGTCCCGATGGTTTCGGCGCGCGCTTGCCGTGTCCGGTAATGGCGATTCCGAGATCCGACAATGGCGACTCCGAGATCGTTCGACAGGTTTAGAGGCTCCATACTCCGTCCGCTACGTGCACAAAGGCGAGGGACGACGCAAACATAGCGAGTGCGATCACACCAGCACTAAAGCACCGGATCCCATCAGAACTCCGAAGTCAAGCGTGCTTGGGCGAGAGTAGTACTAGGATGGGTGACCCCCTGGGAAGTCCTCGTGTTGCACTCCTTTTTGCGCCCCGAGCGACCAAAACCTCTCCCGTCGACCTCCGAGGCGATGGTTTTGGGCCTCGGAATTTGCCGTGACCGCTACGCAGTCAGTCTCGTGGGGCTCGGAGAGAGGTTTCCGGAATGGGGTCGCAATAGCGATTCCGAGTTCGTTCGACAAAGTCCCGATGGTTTCGGCGCGCGCTTGCCGTGTCCGGTAATGGCGATTCCGAGATCCGACAATGGCGACTCCGAGATCGTTCGACAGGTTTAGAGGCTCCATACTCCGTCCGCTACGTGCACAAAGGCGAGGGACGACGCAAACATAGCGAGTGCGATCACACCAGCACTAAAGCACCGGATCCCATCAGAACTCCGAAGTCAAGCGTGCTTGGGCGAGAGTAGTACTAGGATGGGTGACCCCCTGGGAAGTCCTCGTGTTGCACTCCTTTTTGCGCCCCGAGCGACCAAAACCTCTCCCGTCGACCTCCGAGGCGATGGTTTTGGGCCTCGGAATTTGCCGTGACCGCTACGCAGTCAGTCTCGTGGGGCTCGGAGAGAGGTTTCCGGAATGGGGTCGCAATAGCGATTCCGAGTTCGTTCGACAAAGTCCCGATGGTTTCGGCGCGCGCTTGCCGTGTCCGGTAATGGCGATTCCGAGATCCGACAATGGCGACTCCGAGATCGTTCGACAGGTTTAGAGGCTCCATACTCCGTCCGCTACGTGCACAAAGGCGAGGGACGACGCAAACATAGCGAGTGCGATCACACCAGCACTAAAGCACCGGATCCCATCAGAACTCCGAAGTCAAGCGTGCTTGGGCGAGAGTAGTACTAGGATGGGTGACCCCCTGGGAAGTCCTCGTGTTGCACTCCTTTTTGCGCCCCGAGCGACCAAAACCTCTCCCGTCGACCTCCGAGGCGATGGTTTTGGGCCTCGGAATTTGCCGTGACCGCTACGCAGTCAGTCTCGTGGGGCTCGGAGAGAGGTTTCCGGAATGGGGTCGCAATAGCGATTCCGAGTTCGTTCGACAAAGTCCCGATGGTTTCGGCGCGCGCTTGCCGTGTCCGGTAATGGCGATTCCGAGATCCGACAATGGCGACTCCGAGATCGTTCGACAGGTTTAGAGGCTCCATACTCCGTCCGCTACGTGCACAAAGGCGAGGGACGACGCAAACATAGCGAGTGCGATCACACCAGCACTAAAGCACCGGATCCCATCAGAACTCCGAAGTCAAGCGTGCTTGGGCGAGAGTAGTACTAGGATGGGTGACCCCCTGGGAAGTCCTCGTGTTGCACTCCTTTTTGCGCCCCGAGCGACCAAAACCTCTCCCGTCGACCTCCGAGGCGATGGTTTTGGGCCTCGGAATTTGCCGTGACCGCTACGCAGTCAGTCTCGTGGGGCTCGGAGAGAGGTTTCCGGAATGGGGTCGCAATAGCGATTCCGAGTTCGTTCGACAAAGTCCCGATGGTTTCGGCGCGCGCTTGCCGTGTCCGGTAATGGCGATTCCGAGATCCGACAATGGCGACTCCGAGATCGTTCGACAGGTTTAGAGGCTCCATACTCCGTCCGCTACGTGCACAAAGGCGAGGGACGACGCAAACATAGCGAGTGCGATCACACCAGCACTAAAGCACCGGATCCCATCAGAACTCCGAAGTCAAGCGTGCTTGGGCGAGAGTAGTACTAGGATGGGTGACCCCCTGGGAAGTCCTCGTGTTGCACTCCTTTTTGCGCCCCGAGCGACCAAAACCTCTCCCGTCGACCTCCGAGGCGATGGTTTTGGGCCTCGGAATTTGCCGTGACCGCTACGCAGTCAGTCTCGTGGGGCTCGGAGAGAGGTTTCCGGAATGGGGTCGCAATAGCGATTCCGAGTTCGTTCGACAAAGTCCCGATGGTTTCGGCGCGCGCTTGCCGTGTCCGGTAATGGCGATTCCGAGATCCGACAATGGCGACTCCGAGATCGTTCGACAGGTTTAGAGGCTCCATACTCCGTCCGCTACGTGCACAAAGGCGAGGGACGACGCAAATATAGCGAGTGCGATCACACCAGCACTAAAGCACCGGATCCCATCAGAACTCCGAAGTCAAGCGTGCTTGGGCGAGAGTAGTACTAGGATGGGTGACCCCCTGGGAAGTCCTCGTGTTGCACTCCTTTTTGCGCCCCGAGCGACCAAAACCTCTCCCGTCGACCTCCGAGGCGATGGTTTTGGGCCTCGGAATTTGCCGTGACCGCTACGCAGTCAGTCTCGTGGGGCTCGGAGAGAGGTTTCCGGAATGGGGTCGCAATAGCGATTCCGAGTTCGTTCGACAAAGTCCCGATGGTTTCGGCGCGCGCTTGCCGTGTCCGGTAATGGCGATTCCGAGATCCGACAATGGCGACTCCGAGATCGTTCGACAGGTTTAGAGGCTCCATACTCCGTCCGCTACGTGCACAAAGGCGAGGGACGACGCAAACATAGCGAGTGCGATCACACCAGCACTAAAGCACCGGATCCCATCAGAACTCCGAAGTCAAGCGTGCTTGGGCGAGAGTAGTACTAGGATGGGTGACCCCCTGGGAAGTCCTCGTGTTGCACTCCTTTTTGCGCCCCGAGCGACCAAAACCTCTCCCGTCGACCTCCGAGGCGATGGTTTTGGGCCTCGGAATTTGCCGTGACCGCTACGCAGTCAGTCTCGTGGGGCTCGGAGAGAGGTTTCCGGAATGGGGTCGCAATAGCGATTCCGAGTTCGTTCGACAAAGTCCCGATGGTTTCGGCGCGCGCTTGCCGTGTCCGGTAATGGCGATTCCGAGATCCGACAATGGCGACTCCGAGATCGTTCGACAGGTTTAGAGGCTCCATACTCCGTCCGCTACGTGCACAAAGGCGAGGGACGACGCAAACATAGCGAGTGCGATCACACCAGCACTAAAGCACCGGATCCCATCAGAACTCCGAAGTCAAGCGTGCTTGGGCGAGAGTAGTACTAGGATGGGTGACCCCCTGGGAAGTCCTCGTGTTGCACTCCTTTTTGCGCCCCGAGCGACCAAAACCTCTCCCGTCGACCTCCGAGGCGATGGTTTTGGGCCTCGGAATTTGCCGTGACCGCTACGCAGTCAGTCTCGTGCGGCTCGGAGAGAGGTTTCCGGAATGGGGTCGCAATAGCGATTCCGAGTTCGTTCGACAAAGTCCCGATGGTTTCGGCGCGCGCTTGCCGTGTCCGGTAATGGCGATTCCGAGATCCGACAATGGCGACTCCGAGATCGTTCGACAGGTTTAGAGGCTCCATACTCCGTCCGCTACGTGCACAAAGGCGAGGGACGACGCAAACATAGCGAGTGCGATCACACCAGCACTAAAGCACCGGATCCCATCAGAACTCCGAAGTCAAGCGTGCTTGGGCGAGAGTAGTACTAGGATGGGTGACCCCCTGGGAAGTCCTCGTGTTGCACTCCTTTTTGCGCCCCGAGCGACCAAAACCTCTCCCGTCGACCTCCGAGGCGATGGTTTTGGGCCTCGGAATTTGCCGTGACCGCTACGCAGTCAGTCTCGTGGGGCTCGGAGAGAGGTTTCCGGAATGGGGTCGCAATAGCGATTCCGAGTTCGTTCGACAAAGTCCCGATGGTTTCGGCGCGCGCTTGCCGTGTCCGGTAATGGCGATTCCGAGATCCGACAATGGCGACTCCGAGATCGTTCGACAGGTTTAGAGGCTCCATACTCCGTCCGCTACGTGCACAAAGGCGAGGGACGACGCAAACAGAGCGAGTGCGATCACACCAGCACTAAAGCACCGGATCCCATCAGAACTCCGAAGTCAAGCGTGCTTGGGCGAGAGTAGTACTAGGATGGGTGACCCCCTGGGAAGTCCTCGTGTTGCACTCCTTTTTGCGCCCCGAGCGACCAAAACCTCTCCCGTCGACCTCCGAGGCGATGGTTTTGGGCCTCGGAATTTGCCGTGACCGCTACGCAGTCAGTCTCGTGGGGCTCGGAGAGAGGTTTCCGGAATGGGGTCGCAATAGCGATTCCGAGTTCGTTCGACAAAGTCCCGATGGTTTCGACGCGCGCTTGCCGTGTCCGGTAATGGCGATTCCGAGATCCGACAATGGCGACTCCGAGATCGTTCGACAGGTTTAGAGGCTCCATACTCCGTCCGCTACGTGCACAAAGGCGAGGGACGACGCAAACAGAGCGAGTGCGATCACACCAGCACTAAAGCACCGGATCCCATCAGAACTCCGAAGTCAAGCGTGCTTGGGCGAGAGTAGTACTAGGATGGGTGACCCCCTGGGAAGTCCTCGTGTTGCACTCCTTTTTGCGCCCCGAGCGACCAAAACCTCTCCCGTCGACCTCCGAGGCGATGGTTTTGGGCCTCGGAATTTGCCGTGACCGCTACGCAGTCAGTCTCGTGGGGCTCGGAGAGAGGTTTCCGGAATGGGGTCGCAATAGCGATTCCGAGTTCGTTCGACAAAGTCCCGATGGTTTCGGCGCGCGCTTGCCGTGTCCGGTAATGGCGATTCCGAGATCCGACAATGGCGACTCCGAGATCGTTCGACAGGTTTAGAGGCTCCATACTCCGTCCGCTACGTGCACAAAGGCGAGGGACGACGCAAACAGAGCGAGTGCGATCACACCAGCACTAAAGCACCGGATCCCATCAGAACTCCGAAGTCAAGCGTGCTTGGGCGAGAGTAGTACTAGGATGGGTGACCCCCTGGGAAGTCCTCGTGTTGCACTCCTTTTTGCGCCCCGAGCGACCAAAACCTCTCCCGTCGACCTCCGAGGCGATGGTTTTGGGCCTCGGAATTTGCCGTGACCGCTACGCAGTCAGTCTCGTGGGGCTCGGAGAGAGGTTTCCGGAATGGGGTCGCAATAGCGATTCCGAGTTCGTTCGACAAAGTCCCGATGGTTTCGGCGCGCGCTTGCCGTGTCCGGTAATGGCGATTCCGAGATCCGACAATGGCGACTCCGAGATCGTTCGACAGGTTTAGAGGCTCCATACTCCGTCCGCTACGTGCACAAAGGCGAGGGACGACGCAAACATAGCGAGTGCGATCACACCAGCACTAAAGCACCGGATCCCATCAGAACTCCGAAGTCAAGCGTGCTTGGGCGAGAGTAGTACTAGGATGGGTGACCCCCTGGGAAGTCCTCGTGTTGCACTCCTTTTTGCGCCCCGAGCGACCAAAACCTCTCCCGTCGACCTCCGAGGCGATGGTTTTGGGCCTCGGAATTTGCCGTGACCGCTACGCAGTCAGTCTCGTGGGGCTCGGAGAGAGGTTTCCGGAATGGGGTCGCAATAGCGATTCCGAGTTCGTTCGACAAAGTCCCGATGGTTTCGGCGCGCGCTTGCCGTGTCCGGTAATGGCGATTCCGAGATCCGACAATGGCGACTCCGAGATCGTTCGACAGGTTTAGAGGCTCCATACTCCGTCCGCTACGTGCACAAAGGCGAGGGACGACGCAAACATAGCGAGTGCGATCACACCAGCACTAAAGCACCGGATCCCATCAGAACTCCGAAGTCAAGCGTGCTTGGGCGAGAGTAGTACTAGGATGGGTGACCCCCTGGGAAGTCCTCGTGTTGCACTCCTTTTTGCGCCCCGAGCGACCAAAACCTCTCCCGTCGACCTCCGAGGCGATGGTTTTGGGCCTCGGAATTTGCCGTGACCGCTACGCAGTCAGTCTCGTGGGGCTCGGAGAGAGGTTTCCGGAATGGGGTCGCAATAGCGATTCCGAGTTCGTTCGACAAAGTCCCGATGGTTTCGGCGCGCGCTTGCCGTGTCCGGTAATGGCGATTCCGAGATCCGACAATGGCGACTCCGAGATCGTTCGACAGGTTTAGAGGCTCCATACTCCGTCCGCTACGTGCACAAAGGCGAGGGACGACGCAAACATAGCGAGTGCGATCACACCAGCACTAAAGCACCGGATCCCATCAGAACTCCGAAGTCAAGCGTGCTTGGGCGAGAGTAGTACTAGGATGGGTGACCCCCTGGGAAGTCCTCGTGTTGCACTCCTTTTTGCGCCCCGAGCGACCAAAACCTCTCCCGTCGACCTCCGAGGCGATGGTTTTGGGCCTCGGAATTTGCCGTGACCGCTACGCAGTCAGTCTCGTGGGGCTCGGAGAGAGGTTTCCGGAATGGGGTCGCAATAGCGATTCCGAGTTCGTTCGACAAAGTCCCGATGGTTTCGGCGCGCGCTTGCCGTGTCCGGTAATGGCGATTCCGAGATCCGACAATGGCGACTCCGAGATCGTTCGACAGGTTTAGAGGCTCCATACTCCGTCCGCTACGTGCACAAAGGCGAGGGACGACGCAAACATAGCGAGTGCGATCACACCAGCACTAAAGCACCGGATCCCATCAGAACTCCGAAGTCAAGCGTGCTTGGGCGAGAGTAGTACTAGGATGGGTGACCCCCTGGGAAGTCCTCGTGTTGCACTCCTTTTTGCGCCCCGAGCGACCAAAACCTCTCCCGTCGACCTCCGAGGCGATGGTTTTGGGCCTCGGAATTTGCCGTGACCGCTACGCAGTCAGTCTCGTGGGGCTCGGAGAGAGGTTTCCGGAATGGGGTCGCAATAGCGATTCCGAGTTCGTTCGACAAAGTCCCGATGGTTTCGGCGCGCGCTTGCCGTGTCCGGTAATGGCGATTCCGAGATCCGACAATGGCGACTCCGAGATCGTTCGACAGGTTTAGAGGCTCCATACTCCGTCCGCTACGTGCACAAAGGCGAGGGACGACGCAAACATAGCGAGTGCGATCACACCAGCACTAAAGCACCGGATCCCATCAGAACTCCGAAGTCAAGCGTGCTTGGGCGAGAGTAGTACTAGGATGGGTGACCCCCTGGGAAGTCCTCGTGTTGCACTCCTTTTTGCGCCCCGAGCGACCAAAACCTCTCCCGTCGACCTCCGAGGCGATGGTTTTGGGCCTCGGAATTTGCCGTGACCGCTACGCAGTCAGTCTCGTGGGGCTCGGAGAGAGGTTTCCGGAATGGGGTCGCAATAGCGATTCCGAGTTCGTTCGACAAAGTCCCGATGGTTTCGGCGCGCGCTTGCCGTGTCCGGTAATGGCGATTCCGAGATCCGACAATGGCGACTCCGAGATCGTTCGACAGGTTTAGAGGCTCCATACTCCGTCCGCTACGTGCACAAAGGCGAGGGACGACGCAAACATAGCGAGTGCGATCACACCAGCACTAAAGCACCGGATCCCATCAGAACTCCGAAGTCAAGCGTGCTTGGGCGAGAGTAGTACTAGGATGGGTGACCCCCTGGGAAGTCCTCGTGTTGCACTCCTTTTTGCGCCCCGAGCGACCAAAACCTCTCCCGTCGACCTCCGAGGCGATGGTTTTGGGCCTCGGAATTTGCCGTGACCGCTACGCAGTCAGTCTCGTGGGGCTCGGAGAGAGGTTTCCGGAATGGGGTCGCAATAGCGATTCCGAGTTCGTTCGACAAAGTCCCGATGGTTTCGGCGCGCGCTTGCCGTGTCCGGTAATGGCGATTCCGAGATCCGACAATGGCGACTCCGAGATCGTTCGACAGGTTTAGAGGCTCCATACTCCGTCCGCTACGTGCACAAAGGCGAGGGACGACGCAAACATAGCGAGTGCGATCACACCAGCACTAAAGCACCGGATCCCATCAGAACTCCGAAGTCAAGCGTGCTTGGGCGAGAGTAGTACTAGGATGGGTGACCCCCTGGGAAGTCCTCGTGTTGCACTCCTTTTTGCGCCCCGAGCGACCAAAACCTCTCCCGTCGACCTCCGAGGCGATGGTTTTGGGCCTCGGAATTTGCCGTGACCGCTACGCAGTCAGTCTCGTGGGGCTCGGAGAGAGGTTTCCGGAATGGGGTCGCAATAGCGATTCCGAGTTCGTTCGACAAAGTCCCGATGGTTTCGGCGCGCGCTTGCCGTGTCCGGTAATGGCGATTCCGAGATCCGACAATGGCGACTCCGAGATCGTTCGACAGGTTTAGAGGCTCCATACTCCGTCCGCTACGTGCACAAAGGCGAGGGACGACGCAAACATAGCGAGTGCGATCACACCAGCACTAAAGCACCGGATCCCATCAGAACTCCGAAGTCAAGCGTGCTTGGGCGAGAGTAGTACTAGGATGGGTGACCCCCTGGGAAGTCCTCGTGTTGCACTCCTTTTTGCGCCCCGAGCGACCAAAACCTCTCCCGTCGACCTCCGAGGCGATGGTTTTGGGCCTCGGAATTTGCCGTGACCGCTACGCAGTCAGTCTCGTGGGGCTCGGAGAGAGGTTTCCGGAATGGGGTCGCAATAGCGATTCCGAGTTCGTTCGACAAAGTCCCGATGGTTTCGGCGCGCGCTTGCCGTGTCCGGTAATGGCGATTCCGAGATCCGACAATGGCGACTCCGAGATCGTTCGACAGGTTTAGAGGCTCCATACTCCGTCCGCTACGTGCACAAAGGCGAGGGACGACGCAAACATAGCGAGTGCGATCACACCAGCACTAAAGCACCGGATCCCATCAGAACTCCGAAGTCAAGCGTGCTTGGGCGAGAGTAGTACTAGGATGGGTGACCCCCTGGGAAGTCCTCGTGTTGCACTCCTTTTTGCGCCCCGAGCGACCAAAACCTCTCCCGTCGACCTCCGAGGCGATGGTTTTGGGCCTCGGAATTTGCCGTGACCGCTACGCAGTCAGTCTCGTGCGGCTCGGAGAGAGGTTTCCGGAATGGGGTCGCAATAGCGATTCCGAGTTCGTTCGACAAAGTCCCGATGGTTTCGGCGCGCGCTTGCCGTGTCCGGTAATGGCGATTCCGAGATCCGACAATGGCGACTCCGAGATCGTTCGACAGGTTTAGAGGCTCCATACTCCGTCCGCTACGTGCACAAAGGCGAGGGACGACGCAAACATAGCGAGTGCGATCACACCAGCACTAAAGCACCGGATCCCATCAGAACTCCGAAGTCAAGCGTGCTTGGGCGAGAGTAGTACTAGGATGGGTGACCCCCTGGGAAGTCCTCGTGTTGCACTCCTTTTTGCGCCCCGAGCGACCAAAACCTCTCCCGTCGACCTCCGAGGCGATGGTTTTGGGCCTCGGAATTTGCCGTGACCGCTACGCAGTCAGTCTCGTGGGGCTCGGAGAGAGGTTTCCGGAATGGGGTCGCAATAGCGATTCCGAGTTCGTTCGACAAAGTCCCGATGGTTTCGGCGCGCGCTTGCCGTGTCCGGTAATGGCGATTCCGAGATCCGACAATGGCGACTCCGAGATCGTTCGACAGGTTTAGAGGCTCCATACTCCGTCCGCTACGTGCACAAAGGCGAGGGACGACGCAAACATAGCGAGTGCGATCACACCAGCACTAAAGCACCGGATCCCATCAGAACTCCGAAGTCAAGCGTGCTTGGGCGAGAGTAGTACTAGGATGGGTGACCCCCTGGGAAGTCCTCGTGTTGCACTCCTTTTTGCGCCCCGAGCGACCAAAACCTCTCCCGTCGACCTCCGAGGCGATGGTTTTGGGCCTCGGAATTTGCCGTGACCGCTACGCAGTCAGTCTCGTGGGGCTCGGAGAGAGGTTTCCGGAATGGGGTCGCAATAGCGATTCCGAGTTCGTTCGACAAAGTCCCGATGGTTTCGGCGCGCGCTTGCCGTGTCCGGTAATGGCGATTCCGAGATCCGACAATGGCGACTCCGAGATCGTTCGACAGGTTTAGAGACTCCATACTCCGTCCGCTACGTGCACAAAGGCGAGGGACGACGCAAACATAGCGAGTGCGATCACACCAGCACTAAAGCACCGGATCCCATCAGAACTCCGAAGTCAAGCGTGCTTGGGCGAGAGTAGTACTAGGATGGGTGACCCCCTGGGAAGTCCTCGTGTTGCACTCCTTTTTGCGCCCCGAGCGACCAAAACCTCTCCCGTCGACCTCCGAGGCGATGGTTTTGGGCCTCGGAATTTGCCGTGACCGCTACGCAGTCAGTCTCGTGGGGCTCGGAGAGAGGTTTCCGGAATGGGGTCGCAATAGCGATTCCGAGTTCGTTCGACAAAGTCCCGATGGTTTCGGCGCGCGCTTGCCGTGTCCGGTAATGGCGATTCCGAGATCCGACAATGGCGACTCCGAGATCGTTCGACAGGTTTAGAGGCTCCATACTCCGTCCGCTACGTGCACAAAGGCGAGGGACGACGCAAACATAGCGAGTGCGATCACACCAGCACTAAAGCACCGGATCCCATCAGAACTCCGAAGTCAAGCGTGCTTGGGCGAGAGTAGTACTAGGATGGGTGACCCCCTGGGAAGTCCTCGTGTTGCACTCCTTTTTGCGCCCCGAGCGACCAAAACCTCTCCCGTCGACCTCCGAGGCGATGGTTTTGGGCCTCGGAATTTGCCGTGACCGCTACGCAGTCAGTCTCGTGCGGCTCGGAGAGAGGTTTCCGGAATGGGGTCGCAATAGCGATTCCGAGTTCGTTCGACAAAGTCCCGATGGTTTCGGCGCGCGCTTGCCGTGTCCGGTAATGGCGATTCCGAGATCCGACAATGGCGACTCCGAGATCGTTCGACAGGTTTAGAGACTCCATACTCCGTCCGCTACGTGCACAAAGGCGAGGGACGACGCAAACATAGCGAGTGCGATCACACCAGCACTAAAGCACCGGATCCCATCAGAACTCCGAAGTCAAGCGTGCTTGGGCGAGAGTAGTACTAGGATGGGTGACCCCCTGGGAAGTCCTCGTGTTGCACTCCTTTTTGCGCCCCGAGCGACCAAAACCTCTCCCGTCGACCTCCGAGGCGATGGTTTTGGGCCTCGGAATTTGCCGTGACCGCTACGCAGTCAGTCTCGTGGGGCTCGGAGAGAGGTTTCCGGAATGGGGTCGCAATAGCGATTCCGAGTTCGTTCGACAAAGTCCCGATGGTTTCGGCGCGCGCTTGCCGTGTCCGGTAATGGCGATTCCGAGATCCGACAATGGCGACTCCGAGATCGTTCGACAGGTTTAGAGGCTCCATACTCCGTCCGCTACGTGCACAAAGGCGAGGGACGACGCAAACATAGCGAGTGCGATCACACCAGCACTAAAGCACCGGATCCCATCAGAACTCCGAAGTCAAGCGTGCTTGGGCGAGAGTAGTACTAGGATGGGTGACCCCCTGGGAAGTCCTCGTGTTGCACTCCTTTTTGCGCCCCGAGCGACCAAAACCTCTCCCGTCGACCTCCGAGGCGATGGTTTTGGGCCTCGGAATTTGCCGTGACCGCTACGCAGTCAGTCTCGTGCGGCTCGGAGAGAGGTTTCCGGAATGGGGTCGCAATAGCGATTCCGAGTTCGTTCGACAAAGTCCCGATGGTTTCGGCGCGCGCTTGCCGTGTCCGGTAATGGCGATTCCGAGATCCGACAATGGCGACTCCGAGATCGTTCGACAGGTTTAGAGGCTCCATACTCCGTCCGCTACGTGCACAAAGGCGAGGGACGACGCAAACATAGCGAGTGCGATCACACCAGCACTAAAGCACCGGATCCCATCAGAACTCCGAAGTCAAGCGTGCTTGGGCGAGAGTAGTACTAGGATGGGTGACCCCCTGGGAAGTCCTCGTGTTGCACTCCTTTTTGCGCCCCGAGCGACCAAAACCTCTCCCGTCGACCTCCGAGGCGATGGTTTTGGGCCTCGGAATTTGCCGTGACCGCTACGCAGTCAGTCTCGTGCGGCTCGGAGAGAGGTTTCCGGAATGGGGTCGCAATAGCGATTCCGAGTTCGTTCGACAAAGTCCCGATGGTTTCGGCGCGCGCTTGCCGTGTCCGGTAATGGCGATTCCGAGATCCGACAATGGCGACTCCGAGATCGTTCGACAGGTTTAGAGGCTCCATACTCCGTCCGCTACGTGCACAAAGGCGAGGGACGACGCAAACATAGCGAGTGCGATCACACCAGCACTAAAGCACCGGATCCCATCAGAACTCCGAAGTCAAGCGTGCTTGGGCGAGAGTAGTACTAGGATGGGTGACCCCCTGGGAAGTCCTCGTGTTGCACTCCTTTTTGCGCCCCGAGCGACCAAAACCTCTCCCGTCGACCTCCGAGGCGATGGTTTTGGGCCTCGGAATTTGCCGTGACCGCTACGCAGTCAGTCTCGTGGGGCTCGGAGAGAGGTTTCCGGAATGGGGTCGCAATAGCGATTCCGAGTTCGTTCGACAAAGTCCCGATGGTTTCGGCGCGCGCTTGCCGTGTCCGGTAATGGCGATTCCGAGATCCGACAATGGCGACTCCGAGATCGTTCGACAGGTTTAGAGGCTCCATACTCCGTCCGCTACGTGCACAAAGGCGAGGGACGACGCAAACATAGCGAGTGCGATCACACCAGCACTAAAGCACCGGATCCCATCAGAACTCCGAAGTCAAGCGTGCTTGGGCGAGAGTAGTACTAGGATGGGTGACCCCCTGGGAAGTCCTCGTGTTGCACTCCTTTTTGCGCCCCGAGCGACCAAAACCTCTCCCGTCGACCTCCGAGGCGATGGTTTTGGGCCTCGGAATTTGCCGTGACCGCTACGCAGTCAGTCTCGTGGGGCTCGGAGAGAGGTTTCCGGAATGGGGTCGCAATAGCGATTCCGAGTTCGTTCGACAAAGTCCCGATGGTTTCGGCGCGCGCTTGCCGTGTCCGGTAATGGCGATTCCGAGATCCGACAATGGCGACTCCGAGATCGTTCGACAGGTTTAGAGGCTCCATACTCCGTCCGCTACGTGCACAAAGGCGAGGGACGACGCAAACATAGCGAGTGCGATCACACCAGCACTAAAGCACCGGATCCCATCAGAACTCCGAAGTCAAGCGTGCTTGGGCGAGAGTAGTACTAGGATGGGTGACCCCCTGGGAAGTCCTCGTGTTGCACTCCTTTTTGCGCCCCGAGCGACCAAAACCTCTCCCGTCGACCTCCGAGGCGATGGTTTTGGGCCTCGGAATTTGCCGTGACCGCTACGCAGTCAGTCTCGTGGGGCTCGGAGAGAGGTTTCCGGAATGGGGTCGCAATAGCGATTCCGAGTTCGTTCGACAAAGTCCCGATGGTTTCGGCGCGCGCTTGCCGTGTCCGGTAATGGCGATTCCGAGATCCGACAATGGCGACTCCGAGATCGTTCGACAGGTTTAGAGGCTCCATACTCCGTCCGCTACGTGCACAAAGGCGAGGGACGACGCAAACATAGCGAGTGCGATCACACCAGCACTAAAGCACCGGATCCCATCAGAACTCCGAAGTCAAGCGTGCTTGGGCGAGAGTAGTACTAGGATGGGTGACCCCCTGGGAAGTCCTCGTGTTGCACTCCTTTTTGCGCCCCGAGCGACCAAAACCTCTCCCGTCGACCTCCGAGGCGATGGTTTTGGGCCTCGGAATTTGCCGTGACCGCTACGCAGTCAGTCTCGTGGGGCTCGGAGAGAGGTTTCCGGAATGGGGTCGCAATAGCGATTCCGAGTTCGTTCGACAAAGTCCCGATGGTTTCGGCGCGCGCTTGCCGTGTCCGGTAATGGCGATTCCGAGATCCGACAATGGCGACTCCGAGATCGTTCGACAGGTTTAGAGGCTCCATACTCCGTCCGCTACGTGCACAAAGGCGAGGGACGACGCAAACATAGCGAGTGCGATCACACCAGCACTAAAGCACCGGATCCCATCAGAACTCCGAAGTCAAGCGTGCTTGGGCGAGAGTAGTACTAGGATGGGTGACCCCCTGGGAAGTCCTCGTGTTGCACTCCTTTTTGCGCCCCGAGCGACCAAAACCTCTCCCGTCGACCTCCGAGGCGATGGTTTTGGGCCTCGGAATTTGCCGTGACCGCTACGCAGTCAGTCTCGTGCGGCTCGGAGAGAGGTTTCCGGAATGGGGTCGCAATAGCGATTCCGAGTTCGTTCGACAAAGTCCCGATGGTTTCGGCGCGCGCTTGCCGTGTCCGGTAATGGCGATTCCGAGATCCGACAATGGCGACTCCGAGATCGTTCGACAGGTTTAGAGGCTCCATACTCCGTCCGCTACGTGCACAAAGGCGAGGGACGACGCAAACATAGCGAGTGCGATCACACCAGCACTAAAGCACCGGATCCCATCAGAACTCCGAAGTCAAGCGTGCTTGGGCGAGAGTAGTACTAGGATGGGTGACCCCCTGGGAAGTCCTCGTGTTGCACTCCTTTTTGCGCCCCGAGCGACCAAAACCTCTCCCGTCGACCTCCGAGGCGATGGTTTTGGGCCTCGGAATTTGCCGTGACCGCTACGCAGTCAGTCTCGTGCGGCTCGGAGAGAGGTTTCCGGAATGGGGTCGCAATAGCGATTCCGAGTTCGTTCGACAAAGTCCCGATGGTTTCGGCGCGCGCTTGCCGTGTCCGGTAATGGCGATTCCGAGATCCGACAATGGCGACTCCGAGATCGTTCGACAGGTTTAGAGGCTCCATACTCCGTCCGCTACGTGCACAAAGGCGAGGGACGACGCAAACATAGCGAGTGCGATCACACCAGCACTAAAGCACCGGATCCCATCAGAACTCCGAAGTCAAGCGTGCTTGGGCGAGAGTAGTACTAGGATGGGTGACCCCCTGGGAAGTCCTCGTGTTGCACTCCTTTTTGCGCCCCGAGCGACCAAAACCTCTCCCGTCGACCTCCGAGGCGATGGTTTTGGGCCTCGGAATTTGCCGTGACCGCTACGCAGTCAGTCTCGTGCGGCTCGGAGAGAGGTTTCCGGAATGGGGTCGCAATAGCGATTCCGAGTTCGTTCGACAAAGTCCCGATGGTTTCGGCGCGCGCTTGCCGTGTCCGGTAATGGCGATTCCGAGATCCGACAATGGCGACTCCGAGATCGTTCGACAGGTTTAGAGGCTCCATACTCCGTCCGCTACGTGCACAAAGGCGAGGGACGACGCAAACATAGCGAGTGCGATCACACCAGCACTAAAGCACCGGATCCCATCAGAACTCCGAAGTCAAGCGTGCTTGGGCGAGAGTAGTACTAGGATGGGTGACCCCCTGGGAAGTCCTCGTGTTGCACTCCTTTTTGCGCCCCGAGCGACCAAAACCTCTCCCGTCGACCTCCGAGGCGATGGTTTTGGGCCTCGGAATTTGCCGTGACCGCTACGCAGTCAGTCTCGTGGGGCTCGGAGAGAGGTTTCCGGAATGGGGTCGCAATAGCGATTCCGAGTTCGTTCGACAAAGTCCCGATGGTTTCGGCGCGCGCTTGCCGTGTCCGGTAATGGCGATTCCAAGATCCGACAATGGCGACTCCGAGATCGTTCGACAGGTTTAGAGGCTCCATACTCCGTCCGCTACGTGCACAAAGGCGAGGGACGACGCAAACATAGCGAGTGCGATCACACCAGCACTAAAGCACCGGATCCCATCAGAACTCCGAAGTCAAGCGTGCTTGGGCGAGAGTAGTACTAGGATGGGTGACCCCCTGGGAAGTCCTCGTGTTGCACTCCTTTTTGCGCCCCGAGCGACCAAAACCTCTCCCGTCGACCTCCGAGGCGATGGTTTTGGGCCTCGGAATTTGCCGTGACCGCTACGCAGTCAGTCTCGTGCGGCTCGGAGAGAGGTTTCCGGAATGGGGTCGCAATAGCGATTCCGAGTTCGTTCGACAAAGTCCCGATGGTTTCGGCGCGCGCTTGCCGTGTCCGGTAATGGCGATTCCGAGATCCGACAATGGCGACTCCGAGATCGTTCGACAGGTTTAGAGGCTCCATACTCCGTCCGCTACGTGCACAAAGGCGAGGGACGACGCAAACATAGCGAGTGCGATCACACCAGCACTAAAGCACCGGATCCCATCAGAACTCCGAAGTCAAGCGTGCTTGGGCGAGAGTAGTACTAGGATGGGTGACCCCCTGGGAAGTCCTCGTGTTGCACTCCTTTTTGCGCCCCGAGCGACCAAAACCTCTCCCGTCGACCTCCGAGGCGATGGTTTTGGGCCTCGGAATTTGCCGTGACCGCTACGCAGTCAGTCTCGTGGGGCTCGGAGAGAGGTTTCCGGAATGGGGTCGCAATAGTGATTCCGAGTTCGTTCGACAAAGTCCCGATGGTTTCGGCGCGCGCTTGCCGTGTCCGGTAATGGCGATTCCGAGATCCGACAATGGCGACTCCGAGATCGTTCGACAGGTTTAGAGGCTCCATACTCCGTCCGCTACGTGCACAAAGGCGAGGGACGACGCAAACATAGCGAGTGCGATCACACCAGCACTAAAGCACCGGATCCCATCAGAACTCCGAAGTCAAGCGTGCTTGGGCGAGAGTAGTACTAGGATGGGTGACCCCCTGGGAAGTCCTCGTGTTGCACTCCTTTTTGCGCCCCGAGCGACCAAAACCTCTCCCGTCGACCTCCGAGGCGATGGTTTTGGGCCTCGGAATTTGCCGTGACCGCTACGCAGTCAGTCTCGTGGGGCTCGGAGAGAGGTTTCCGGAATGGGGTCGCAATAGCGATTCCGAGTTCGTTCGACAAAGTCCCGATGGTTTCGGCGCGCGCTTGCCGTGTCCGGTAATGGCGATTCCGAGATCCGACAATGGCGACTCCGAGATCGTTCGACAGGTTTAGAGGCTCCATACTCCGTCCGCTACGTGCACAAAGGCGAGGGACGACGCAAACATAGCGAGTGCGATCACACCAGCACTAAAGCACCGGATCCCATCAGAACTCCGAAGTCAAGCGTGCTTGGGCGAGAGTAGTACTAGGATGGGTGACCCCCTGGGAAGTCCTCGTGTTGCACTCCTTTTTGCGCCCCGAGCGACCAAAACCTCTCCCGTCGACCTCCGAGGCGATGGTTTTGGGCCTCGGAATTTGCCGTGACCGCTACGCAGTCAGTCTCGTGCGGCTCGGAGAGAGGTTTCCGGAATGGGGTCGCAATAGCGATTCCGAGTTCGTTCGACAAAGTCCCGATGGTTTCGGCGCGCGCTTGCCGTGTCCGGTAATGGCGATTCCGAGATCCGACAATGGCGACTCCGAGATCGTTCGACAGGTTTAGAGGCTCCATACTCCGTCCGCTACGTGCACAAAGGCGAGGGACGACGCAAACATAGCGAGTGCGATCACACCAACACTAAAGCACCGGATCCCATCAGAACTCCGAAGTCAAGCGTGCTTGGGCGAGAGTAGTACTAGGATGGGTGACCCCCTGGGAAGTCCTCGTGTTGCACTCCTTTTTGCGCCCCGAGCGACCAAAACCTCTCCCGTCGACCTCCGAGGCGATGGTTTTGGGCCTCGGAATTTGCCGTGACCGCTACGCAGTCAGTCTCGTGGGGCTCGGAGAGAGGTTTCCGGAATGGGGTCGCAATAGCGATTCCGAGTTCGTTCGACAAAGTCCCGATGGTTTCGGCGCGCGCTTGCCGTGTCCGGTAATGGCGATTCCGAGATCCGACAATGGCGACTCCGAGATCGTTCGACAGGTTTAGAGGCTCCATACTCCGTCCGCTACGTGCACAAAGGCGAGGGACGACGCAAACATAGCGAGTGCGATCACACCAGCACTAAAGCACCGGATCCCATCAGAACTCCGAAGTCAAGCGTGCTTGGGCGAGAGTAGTACTAGGATGGGTGACCCCCTGGGAAGTCCTCGTGTTGCACTCCTTTTTGCGCCCCGAGCGACCAAAACCTCTCCCGTCGACCTCCGAGGCGATGGTTTTGGGCCTCGGAATTTGCCGTGACCGCTACGCAGTCAGTCTCGTGGGGCTCGGAGAGAGGTTTCCGGAATGGGGTCGCAATAGCGATTCCGAGTTCGTTCGACAAAGTCCCGATGGTTTCGGCGCGCGCTTGCCGTGTCCGGTAATGGCGATTCCGAGATCCGACAATGGCGACTCCGAGATCGTTCGACAGGTTTAGAGGCTCCATACTCCGTCCGCTACGTGCACAAAGGCGAGGGACGACGCAAACATAGCGAGTGCGATCACACCAGCACTAAAGCACCGGATCCCATCAGAACTCCGAAGTCAAGCGTGCTTGGGCGAGAGTAGTACTAGGATGGGTGACCCCCTGGGAAGTCCTCGTGTTGCACTCCTTTTTGCGCCCCGAGCGACCAAAACCTCTCCCGTCGACCTCCGAGGCGATGGTTTTGGGCCTCGGAATTTGCCGTGACCGCTACGCAGTCAGTCTCGTGGGGCTCGGAGAGAGGTTTCCGGAATGGGGTCGCAATAGCGATTCCGAGTTCGTTCGACAAAGTCCCGATGGTTTCGGCGCGCGCTTGCCGTGTCCGGTAATGGCGATTCCGAGATCCGACAATGGCGACTCCGAGATCGTTCGACAGGTTTAGAGGCTCCATACTCCGTCCGCTACGTGCACAAAGGCGAGGGACGACGCAAACATAGCGAGTGCGATCACACCAGCACTAAAGCACCGGATCCCATCAGAACTCCGAAGTCAAGCGTGCTTGGGCGAGAGTAGTACTAGGATGGGTGACCCCCTGGGAAGTCCTCGTGTTGCACTCCTTTTTGCGCCCCGAGCGACCAAAACCTCTCCCGTCGACCTCCGAGGCGATGGTTTTGGGCCTCGGAATTTGCCGTGACCGCTACGCAGTCAGTCTCGTGGGGCTCGGAGAGAGGTTTCCGGAATGGGGTCGCAATAGCGATTCCGAGTTCGTTCGACAAAGTCCCGATGGTTTCGGCGCGCGCTTGCCGTGTCCGGTAATGGCGATTCCGAGATCCGACAATGGCGACTCCGAGATCGTTCGACAGGTTTAGAGGCTCCATACTCCGTCCGCTACGTGCACAAAGGCGAGGGACGACGCAAACATAGCGAGTGCGATCACACCAGCACTAAAGCACCGGATCCCATCAGAACTCCGAAGTCAAGCGTGCTTGGGCGAGAGTAGTACTAGGATGGGTGACCCCCTGGGAAGTCCTCGTGTTGCACTCCTTTTTGCGCCCCGAGCGACCAAAACCTCTCCCGTCGACCTCCGAGGCGATGGTTTTGGGCCTCGGAATTTGCCGTGACCGCTACGCAGTCAGTCTCGTGCGGCTCGGAGAGAGGTTTCCGGAATGGGGTCGCAATAGCGATTCCGAGTTCGTTCGACAAAGTCCCGATGGTTTCGGCGCGCGCTTGCCGTGTCCGGTAATGGCGATTCCGAGATCCGACAATGGCGACTCCGAGATCGTTCGACAGGTTTAGAGGCTCCATACTCCGTCCGCTACGTGCACAAAGGCGAGGGACGACGCAAACATAGCGAGTGCGATCACACCAGCACTAAAGCACCGGATCCCATCAGAACTCCGAAGTCAAGCGTGCTTGGGCGAGAGTAGTACTAGGATGGGTGACCCCCTGGGAAGTCCTCGTGTTGCACTCCTTTTTGCGCCCCGAGCGACCAAAACCTCTCCCGTCGACCTCCGAGGCGATGGTTTTGGGCCTCGGAATTTGCCGTGACCGCTACGCAGTCAGTCTCGTGCGGCTCGGAGAGAGGTTTCCGGAATGGGGTCGCAATAGCGATTCCGAGTTCGTTCGACAAAGTCCCGATGGTTTCGGCGCGCGCTTGCCGTGTCCGGTAATGGCGATTCCGAGATCCGACAATGGCGACTCCGAGATCGTTCGACAGGTTTAGAGGCTCCATACTCCGTCCGCTACGTGCACAAAGGCGAGGGACGACGCAAACATAGCGAGTGCGATCACACCAGCACTAAAGCACCGGATCCCATCAGAACTCCGAAGTCAAGCGTGCTTGGGCGAGAGTAGTACTAGGATGGGTGACCCCCTGGGAAGTCCTCGTGTTGCACTCCTTTTTGCGCCCCGAGCGACCAAAACCTCTCCCGTCGACCTCCGAGGCGATGGTTTTGGGCCTCGGAATTTGCCGTGACCGCTACGCAGTCAGTCTCGTGGGGCTCGGAGAGAGGTTTCCGGAATGGGGTCGCAATAGCGATTCCGAGTTCGTTCGACAAAGTCCCGATGGTTTCGGCGCGCGCTTGCCGTGTCCGGTAATGGCGATTCCGAGATCCGACAATGGCGACTCCGAGATCGTTCGACAGGTTTAGAGGCTCCATACTCCGTCCGCTACGTGCACAAAGGCGAGGGACGACGCAAACATAGCGAGTGCGATCACACCAGCACTAAAGCACCGGATCCCATCAGAACTCCGAAGTCAAGCGTGCTTGGGCGAGAGTAGTACTAGGATGGGTGACCCCCTGGGAAGTCCTCGTGTTGCACTCCTTTTTGCGCCCCGAGCGACCAAAACCTCTCCCGTCGACCTCCGAGGCGATGATTTTGGGCCTCGGAATTTGCCGTGACCGCTACGCAGTCAGTCTCGTGGGGCTCGGAGAGAGGTTTCCGGAATGGGGTCGCAATAGCGATTCCGAGTTCGTTCGACAAAGTCCCGATGGTTTCGGCGCGCGCTTGCCGTGTCCGGTAATGGCGATTCCGAGATCCGACAATGGCGACTCCGAGATCGTTCGACAGGTTTAGAGGCTCCATACTCCGTCCGCTACGTGCACAAAGGCGAGGGACGACGCAAACATAGCGAGTGCGATCACACCAGCACTAAAGCACCGGATCCCATCAGAACTCCGAAGTCAAGCGTGCTTGGGCGAGAGTAGTACTAGGATGGGTGACCCCCTGGGAAGTCCTCGTGTTGCACTCCTTTTTGCGCCCCGAGCGACCAAAACCTCTCCCGTCGACCTCCGAGGCGATGGTTTTGGGCCTCGGAATTTGCCGTGACCGCTACGCAGTCAGTCTCGTGCGGCTCGGAGAGAGGTTTCCGGAATGGGGTCGCAATAGCGATTCCGAGTTCGTTCGACAAAGTCCCGATGGTTTCGGCGCGCGCTTGCCGTGTCCGGTAATGGCGATTCCGAGATCCGACAATGGCGACTCCGAGATCGTTCGACAGGTTTAGAGGCTCCATACTCCGTCCGCTACGTGCACAAAGGCGAGGGACGACGCAAACATAGCGAGTGCGATCACACCAGCACTAAAGCACCGGATCCCATCAGAACTCCGAAGTCAAGCGTGCTTGGGCGAGAGTAGTACTAGGATGGGTGACCCCCTGGGAAGTCCTCGTGTTGCACTCCTTTTTGCGCCCCGAGCGACCAAAACCTCTCCCGTCGACCTCCGAGGCGATGGTTTTGGGCCTCGGAATTTGCCGTGACCGCTACGCAGTCAGTCTCGTGGGGCTCGGAGAGAGGTTTCCGGAATGGGGTCGCAATAGCGATTCCGAGTTCGTTCGACAAAGTCCCGATGGTTTCGGCGCGCGCTTGCCGTGTCCGGTAATGGCGATTCCGAGATCCGACAATGGCGACTCCGAGATCGTTCGACAGGTTTAGAGGCTCCATACTCCGTCCGCTACGTGCACAAAGGCGAGGGACGACGCAAACATAGCGAGTGCGATCACACCAGCACTAAAGCACCGGATCCCATCAGAACTCCGAAGTCAAGCGTGCTTGGGCGAGAGTAGTACTAGGATGGGTGACCCCCTGGGAAGTCCTCGTGTTGCACTCCTTTTTGCGCCCCGAGCGACCAAAACCTCTCCCGTCGACCTCCGAGGCGATGGTTTTGGGCCTCGGAATTTGCCGTGACCGCTACGCAGTCAGTCTCGTGGGGCTCGGAGAGAGGTTTCCGGAATGGGGTCGCAATAGCGATTCCGAGTTCGTTCGACAAAGTCCCGATGGTTTCGGCGCGCGCTTGCCGTGTCCGGTAATGGCGATTCCGAGATCCGACAATGGCGACTCCGAGATCGTTCGACAGGTTTAGAGGCTCCATACTCCGTCCGCTACGTGCACAAAGGCGAGGGACGACGCAAACATAGCGAGTGCGATCACACCAGCACTAAAGCACCGGATCCCATCAGAACTCCGAAGTCAAGCGTGCTTGGGCGAGAGTAGTACTAGGATGGGTGACCCCCTGGGAAGTCCTCGTGTTGCACTCCTTTTTGCGCCCCGAGCGACCAAAACCTCTCCCGTCGACCTCCGAGGCGATGGTTTTGGGCCTCGGAATTTGCCGTGACCGCTACGCAGTCAGTCTCGTGCGGCTCGGAGAGAGGTTTCCGGAATGGGGTCGCAATAGCGATTCCGAGTTCGTTCGACAAAGTCCCGATGGTTTCGGCGCGCGCTTGCCGTGTCCGGTAATGGCGATTCCGAGATCCGACAATGGCGACTCCGAGATCGTTCGACAGGTTTAGAGGCTCCATACTCCGTCCGCTACGTGCACAAAGGCGAGGGACGACGCAAACATAGCGAGTGCGATCACACCAGCACTAAAGCACCGGATCCCATCAGAACTCCGAAGTCAAGCGTGCTTGGGCGAGAGTAGTACTAGGATGGGTGACCCCCTGGGAAGTCCTCGTGTTGCACTCCTTTTTGCGCCCCGAGCGACCAAAACCTCTCCCGTCGACCTCCGAGGCGATGGTTTTGGGCCTCGGAATTTGCCGTGACCGCTACGCAGTCAGTCTCGTGCGGCTCGGAGAGAGGTTTCCGGAATGGGGTCGCAATAGCGATTCCGAGTTCGTTCGACAAAGTCCCGATGGTTTCGGCGCGCGCTTGCCGTGTCCGGTAATGGCGATTCCGAGATCCGACAATGGCGACTCCGAGATCGTTCGACAGGTTTAGAGGCTCCATACTCCGTCCGCTACGTGCACAAAGGCGAGGGACGACGCAAACATAGCGAGTGCGATCACACCAGCACTAAAGCACCGGATCCCATCAGAACTCCGAAGTCAAGCGTGCTTGGGCGAGAGTAGTACTAGGATGGGTGACCCCCTGGGAAGTCCTCGTGTTGCACTCCTTTTTGCGCCCCGAGCGACCAAAACCTCTCCCGTCGACCTCCGAGGCGATGGTTTTGGGCCTCGGAATTTGCCGTGACCGCTACGCAGTCAGTCTCGTGGGGCTCGGAGAGAGGTTTCCGGAATGGGGTCGCAATAGCGATTCCGAGTTCGTTCGACAAAGTCCCGATGGTTTCGGCGCGCGCTTGCCGTGTCCGGTAATGGCGATTCCGAGATCCGACAATGGCGACTCCGAGATCGTTCGACAGGTTTAGAGGCTCCATACTCCGTCCGCTACGTGCACAAAGGCGAGGGACGACGCAAACATAGCGAGTGCGATCACACCAGCACTAAAGCACCGGATCCCATCAGAACTCCGAAGTCAAGCGTGCTTGGGCGAGAGTAGTACTAGGATGGGTGACCCCCTGGGAAGTCCTCGTGTTGCACTCCTTTTTGCGCCCCGAGCGACCAAAACCTCTCCCGTCGACCTCCGAGGCGATGGTTTTGGGCCTCGGAATTTGCCGTGACCGCTACGCAGTCAGTCTCGTGGGGCTCGGAGAGAGGTTTCCGGAATGGGGTCGCAATAGCGATTCCGAGTTCGTTCGACAAAGTCCCGATGGTTTCGGCGCGCGCTTGCCGTGTCCGGTAATGGCGATTCCGAGATCCGACAATGGCGACTCCGAGATCGTTCGACAGGTTTAGAGGCTCCATACTCCGTCCGCTACGTGCACAAAGGCGAGGGACGACGCAAACATAGCGAGTGCGATCACACCAGCACTAAAGCACCGGATCCCATCAGAACTCCGAAGTCAAGCGTGCTTGGGCGAGAGTAGTACTAGGATGGGTGACCCCCTGGGAAGTCCTCGTGTTGCACTCCTTTTTGCGCCCCGAGCGACCAAAACCTCTCCCGTCGACCTCCGAGGCGATGGTTTTGGGCCTCGGAATTTGCCGTGACCGCTACGCAGTCAGTCTCGTGGGGCTCGGAGAGAGGTTTCCGGAATGGGGTCGCAATAGCGATTCCGAGTTCGTTCGACAAAGTCCCGATGGTTTCGGCGCGCGCTTGCCGTGTCCGGTAATGGCGATTCCGAGATCCGACAATGGCGACTCCGAGATCGTTCGACAGGTTTAGAGGCTCCATACTCCGTCCGCTACGTGCACAAAGGCGAGGGACGACGCAAACATAGCGAGTGCGATCACACCAGCACTAAAGCACCGGATCCCATCAGAACTCCGAAGTCAAGCGTGCTTGGGCGAGAGTAGTACTAGGATGGGTGACCCCCTGGGAAGTCCTCGTGTTGCACTCCTTTTTGCGCCCCGAGCGACCAAAACCTCTCCCGTCGACCTCCGAGGCGATGGTTTTGGGCCTCGGAATTTGCCGTGACCGCTACGCAGTCAGTCTCGTGGGGCTCGGAGAGAGGTTTCCGGAATGGGGTCGCAATAGCGATTCCGAGTTCGTTCGACAAAGTCCCGATGGTTTCGGCGCGCGCTTGCCGTGTCCGGTAATGGCGATTCCGAGATCCGACAATGGCGACTCCGAGATCGTTCGACAGGTTTAGAGGCTCCATACTCCGTCCGCTACGTGCACAAAGGCGAGGGACGACGCAAACATAGCGAGTGCGATCACACCAGCACTAAAGCACCGGATCCCATCAGAACTCCGAAGTCAAGCGTGCTTGGGCGAGAGTAGTACTAGGATGGGTGACCCCCTGGGAAGTCCTCGTGTTGCACTCCTTTTTGCGCCCCGAGCGACCAAAACCTCTCCCGTCGACCTCCGAGGCGATGGTTTTGGGCCTCGGAATTTGCCGTGACCGCTACGCAGTCAGTCTCGTGCGGCTCGGAGAGAGGTTTCCGGAATGGGGTCGCAATAGCGATTCCGAGTTCGTTCGACAAAGTCCCGATGGTTTCGGCGCGCGCTTGCCGTGTCCGGTAATGGCGATTCCGAGATCCGACAATGGCGACTCCGAGATCGTTCGACAGGTTTAGAGGCTCCATACTCCGTCCGCTACGTGCACAAAGGCGAGGGACGACGCAAACATAGCGAGTGCGATCACACCAGCACTAAAGCACCGGATCCCATCAGAACTCCGAAGTCAAGCGTGCTTGGGCGAGAGTAGTACTAGGATGGGTGACCCCCTGGGAAGTCCTCGTGTTGCACTCCTTTTTGCGCCCCGAGCGACCAAAACCTCTCCCGTCGACCTCCGAGGCGATGGTTTTGGGCCTCGGAATTTGCCGTGACCGCTACGCAGTCAGTCTCGTGCGGCTCGGAGAGAGGTTTCCGGAATGGGGTCGCAATAGCGATTCCGAGTTCGTTCGACAAAGTCCCGATGGTTTCGGCGCGCGCTTGCCGTGTCCGGTAATGGCGATTCCGAGATCCGACAATGGCGACTCCGAGATCGTTCGACAGGTTTAGAGGCTCCATACTCCGTCCGCTACGTGCACAAAGGCGAGGGACGACGCAAACATAGCGAGTGCGATCACACCAGCACTAAAGCACCGGATCCCATCAGAACTCCGAAGTCAAGCGTGCTTGGGCGAGAGTAGTACTAGGATGGGTGACCCCCTGGGAAGTCCTCGTGTTGCACTCCTTTTTGCGCCCCGAGCGACCAAAACCTCTCCCGTCGACCTCCGAGGCGATGGTTTTGGGCCTCGGAATTTGCCGTGACCGCTACGCAGTCAGTCTCGTGGGGCTCGGAGAGAGGTTTCCGGAATGGGGTCGCAATAGCGATTCCGAGTTCGTTCGACAAAGTCCCGATGGTTTCGGCGCGCGCTTGCCGTGTCCGGTAATGGCGATTCCGAGATCCGACAATGGCGACTCCGAGATCGTTCGACAGGTTTAGAGGCTCCATACTCCGTCCGCTACGTGCACAAAGGCGAGGGACGACGCAAACATAGCGAGTGCGATCACACCAGCACTAAAGCACCGGATCCCATCAGAACTCCGAAGTCAAGCGTGCTTGGGCGAGAGTAGTACTAGGATGGGTGACCCCCTGGGAAGTCCTCGTGTTGCACTCCTTTTTGCGCCCCGAGCGACCAAAACCTCTCCCGTCGACCTCCGAGGCGATGGTTTTGGGCCTCGGAATTTGCCGTGACCGCTACGCAGTCAGTCTCGTGGGGCTCGGAGAGAGGTTTCCGGAATGGGGTCGCAATAGCGATTCCGAGTTCGTTCGACAAAGTCCCGATGGTTTCGGCGCGCGCTTGCCGTGTCCGGTAATGGCGATTCCGAGATCCGACAATGGCGACTCCGAGATCGTTCGACAGGTTTAGAGGCTCCATACTCCGTCCGCTACGTGCACAAAGGCGAGGGACGACGCAAACATAGCGAGTGCGATCACACCAGCACTAAAGCACCGGATCCCATCAGAACTCCGAAGTCAAGCGTGCTTGGGCGAGAGTAGTACTAGGATGGGTGACCCCCTGGGAAGTCCTCGTGTTGCACTCCTTTTTGCGCCCCGAGCGACCAAAACCTCTCCCGTCGACCTCCGAGGCGATGGTTTTGGGCCTCGGAATTTGCCGTGACCGCTACGCAGTCAGTCTCGTGGGGCTCGGAGAGAGGTTTCCGGAATGGGGTCGCAATAGCGATTCCGAGTTCGTTCGACAAAGTCCCGATGGTTTCGGCGCGCGCTTGCCGTGTCCGGTAATGGCGATTCCGAGATCCGACAATGGCGACTCCGAGATCGTTCGACAGGTTTAGAGGCTCCATACTCCGTCCGCTACGTGCACAAAGGCGAGGGACGACGCAAACATAGCGAGTGCGATCACACCAGCACTAAAGCACCGGATCCCATCAGAACTCCGAAGTCAAGCGTGCTTGGGCGAGAGTAGTACTAGGATGGGTGACCCCCTGGGAAGTCCTCGTGTTGCACTCCTTTTTGCGCCCCGAGCGACCAAAACCTCTCCCGTCGACCTCCGAGGCGATGGTTTTGGGCCTCGGAATTTGCCGTGACCGCTACGCAGTCAGTCTCGTGGGGCTCGGAGAGAGGTTTCCGGAATGGGGTCGCAATAGCGATTCCGAGTTCGTTCGACAAAGTCCCGATGGTTTCGGCGCGCGCTTGCCGTGTCCGGTAATGGCGATTCCGAGATCCGACAATGGCGACTCCGAGATCGTTCGACAGGTTTAGAGGCTCCATACTCCGTCCGCTACGTGCACAAAGGCGAGGGACGACGCAAACATAGCGAGTGCGATCACACCAGCACTAAAGCACCGGATCCCATCAGAACTCCGAAGTCAAGCGTGCTTGGGCGAGAGTAGTACTAGGATGGGTGACCCCCTGGGAAGTCCTCGTGTTGCACTCCTTTTTGCGCCCCGAGCGACCAAAACCTCTCCCGTCGACCTCCGAGGCGATGGTTTTGGGCCTCGGAATTTGCCGTGACCGCTACGCAGTCAGTCTCGTGGGGCTCGGAGAGAGGTTTCCGGAATGGGGTCGCAATAGCGATTCCGAGTTCGTTCGACAAAGTCCCGATGGTTTCGGCGCGCGCTTGCCGTGTCCGGTAATGGCGATTCCGAGATCCGACAATGGCGATTCCGAGATCGTTCGACAGGTTTAGAGGCTCCATACTCCGTCCGCTACGTGCACAAAGGCGAGGGACGACGCAAACATAGCGAGTGCGATCATACCAGCACTAAAGCACCGGATCCCATCAGAACTCCGAAGTCAAGCGTGCTTGGGCGAGAGTAGTACTAGGATGGGTGACCCCCTGGGAAGTCCTCGTGTTGCACTCCTTTTTGCGCCCCGAGCGACCAAAACCTCTCCCGTCGACCTCCGAGGCGATGGTTTTGGGCCTCGGAATTTGCCGTGACCGCTACGCAGTCAGTCTCGTGGGGCTCGGAGAGAGGTTTCCGGAATGGGGTCGCAATAGCGATTCCGAGTTCGTTCGACAAAGTCCCGATGGTTTCGGCGCGCGCTTGCCGTGTCCGGTAATGGCGATTCCGAGATCCGACAATGGCGATTCCGAGATCGTTCGACAGGTTTAGAGGCTCCATACTCCGTCCGCTACGTGCACAAAGGCGAGGGACGACGCAAACATAGCGAGTGCGATCATACCAGCACTAAAGCACCGGATCCCATCAGAACTCCGAAGTCAAGCGTGCTTGGGCGAGAGTAGTACTAGGATGGGTGACCCCCTGGGAAGTCCTCGTGTTGCACTCCTTTTTGCGCCCCGAGCGACCAAAACCTCTCCCGTCGACCTCCGAGGCGATGGTTTTGGGCCTCGGAATTTGCCGTGACCGCTACGCGGTCAGTCTCGTGGGGCTCGGAGAGAGGTTTCCGGAATGGGGTCGCAATAGCGATTCCGAGTTCGTTCGACAAAGTCCCGATGGTTTCGGCGCGCGCTTGCCATGTCCGGTAATGGCGATTCCGAGATCCGACAATGGCGATTCCGAGATCGTTCGACAGGTTTAGAGGCTCCATACTCCGTCCGCTACGTGCACAAAGGCGAGGGACGACGCAAACATAGCGAGTGCGATCATACCAGCACTAAAGCACCGGATCCCATCAGAACTCCGAAGTCAAGCGTGCTTGGGCGAGAGTAGTACTAGGATGGGTGACCCCCTGGGAAGTCCTCGTGTTGCACTCCTTTTTGCGCCCCGAGCGACCAAAACCTCTCCCGTCGACCTCCGAGGCGATGGTTTTGGGCCTCGGAATTTGCCGTGACCGCTACGCGGTCAGTCTCGTGGGGCTCGGAGAGAGGTTTCCGGAATGGGGTCGCAATAGCGATTCCGAGTTCGTTCGACAAAGTCCCGATGGTTTCGGCGCGCGCTTGCCATGTCCGGTAATGGCGATTCCGAGATCCGACAATGGCGATTCCGAGATCGTTCCACAGGTTTAGAGGCTCCATACTCCGTCCGCTACGTGCACAAAGGCGAGGGACGACGCAAACATAGCGAGTGCGATCATACCAGCACTAAAGCACCGGATCCCATCAGAACTCCGAAGTCAAGCGTGCTTGGGCGAGAGTAGTACTAGGATGGGTGACCCCCTGGGAAGTCCTCGTGTTGCACTCCTTTTTGCGCCCCGAGCGACCAAAACCTCTCCCGTCGACCTCCGAGGCGATGGTTTTGGGCCTCGGAATTTGCCGTGACCGCTACGCGGTCAGTCTCGTGGGGCTCGGAGAGAGGTTTCCGGAATGGGGTCGCAATAGCGATTCCGAGTTCGTTCGACAAAGTCCCGATGGTTTCGGCGCGCGCTTGCCATGTCCGGTAATGGCGATTCCGAGATCCGACAATGGCGATTCCGAGATCGTTCGACAGGTTTAGAGGCTCCATACTCCGTCCGCTACGTGCACAAAGGCGAGGGACGACGCAAACATAGCGAGTGCGATCATACCAGCACTAAAGCACCGGATCCCATCAGAACTCCGAAGTCAAGCGTGCTTGGGCGAGAGTAGTACTAGGATGGGTGACCCCCTGGGAAGTCCTCGTGTTGCACTCCTTTTTGCGCCCCGAGCGACCAAAACCTCTCCCGTCGACCTCCGAGGCGATGGTTTTGGGCCTCGGAATTTGCCGTGACCGCTACGCGGTCAGTCTCGTGGGGCTCGGAGAGAGGTTTCCGGAATGGGGTCGCAATAGCGATTCCGAGTTCGTTCGACAAAGTCCCGATGGTTTCGGCGCGCGCTTGCCATGTCCGGTAATGGCGATTCCGAGATCCGACAATGGCGATTCCGAGATCGTTCCACAGGTTTAGAGGCTCCATACTCCGTCCGCTACGTGCACAAAGGCGAGGGACGACGCAAACATAGCGAGTGCGATCATACCAGCACTAAAGCACCGGATCCCATCAGAACTCCGAAGTCAAGCGTGCTTGGGCGAGAGTAGTACTAGGATGGGTGACCCCCTGGGAAGTCCTCGTGTTGCACTCCTTTTTGCGCCCCGAGCGACCAAAACCTCTCCCGTCGACCTCCGAGGCGATGGTTTTGGGCCTCGGAATTTGCCGTGACCGCTACGCAGTCAGTCTCGTGGGGCTCGGAGAGAGGTTTCCGGAATGGGGTCGCAATAGCGATTCCGAGTTCGTTCGACAAAGTCCCGATGGTTTCGGCGCGCGCTTGCCGTGTCCGGTAATGGCGATTCCGAGATCCGACAATGGCGATTCCGAGATCGTTCCACAGGTTTAGAGGCTCCATACTCCGTCCGCTACGTGCACAAAGGCGAGGGACGACGCAAACATAGCGAGTGCGATCATACCAGCACTAAAGCACCGGATCCCATCAGAACTCCGAAGTCAAGCGTGCTTGGGCGAGAGTAGTACTAGGATGGGTGACCCCTTGGGAAGTCCTCGTGTTGCACTCCTTTTTGCGCCCCGAGCGACCAAAACCTCTCCCGTCGACCTCCGAGGCGATGGTTTTGGGCCTCGGAATTTGCCGTGACCGCTACGCAGTCAGTCTCGTGGGGCTCGGAGAGAGGTTTCCGGAATGGGGTCGCAATAGCGATTCCGAGTTCGTTCGACAAAGTCCCGATGGTTTCGGCGCGCGCTTGCCGTGTCCGGTAATGGCGATTCCGAGATCCGACAATGGCGACTCCGAGATCGTTCGACAGGTTTAGAGGCTCCATACTCCGTCCGCTACGTGCACAAAGGCGAGGGACGACGCAAACATAGCGAGTGCGATCACACCAGCACTAAAGCACCGGATCCCATCAGAACTCCGAAGTCAAGCGTGCTTGGGCGAGAGTAGTACTAGGATGGGTGACCCCCTGGGAAGTCCTCGTGTTGCACTCCTTTTTGCGCCCCGAGCGACCAAAACCTCTCCCGTCGACCTCCGAGGCGATGGTTTTGGGCCTCGGAATTTGCCGTGACCGCTACGCGGTCAGTCTCGTGGGGCTCGGAGAGAGGTTTCCGGAATGGGGTCGCAATAGCGATTCCGAGTTCGTTCGACAAAGTCCCGATGGTTTCGGCGCGCGCTTGCCGTGTCCGGTAATGGCGATTCCGAGATCCGACAATGGCGACTCCGAGATCGTTCGACAGGTTTAGAGGCTCCATACTCCGTCCGCTACGTGCACAAAGGCGAGGGACGACGCAAACATAGCGAGTGCGATCACACCAGCACTAAAGCACCGGATCCCATCAGAACTCCGAAGTCAAGCGTGCTTGGGCGAGAGTAGTACTAGGATGGGTGACCCCCTGGGAAGTCCTCGTGTTGCACTCCTTTTTGCGCCCCGAGCGACCAAAACCTCTCCCGTCGACCTCCGAGGCGATGGTTTTGGGCCTCGGAATTTGCCGTGACCGCTACGCAGTCAGTCTCGTGGGGCTCGGAGAGAGGTTTCCGGAATGGGGTCGCAATAGCGATTCCGAGTTCGTTCGACAAAGTCCCGATGGTTTCGGCGCGCGCTTGCCGTGTCCGGTAATGGCGATTCCGAGATCCGACAATGGCGATTCCGAGATCGTTCGACAGGTTTAGAGGCTCCATACTCCGTCCGCTACGTGCACAAAGGCGAGGGACGACGCAAACATAGCGAGTGCGATCATACCAGCACTAAAGCACCGGATCCCATCAGAACTCCGAAGTCAAGCGTGCTTGGGCGAGAGTAGTACTAGGATGGGTGACCCCCTGGGAAGTCCTCGTGTTGCACTCCTTTTTGCGCCCCGAGCGACCAAAACCTCTCCCGTCGACCTCCGAGGCGATGGTTTTGGGCCTCGGAATTTGCCGTGACCGCTACGCAGTCAGTCTCGTGGGGCTCGGAGAGAGGTTTCCGGAATGGGGTCGCAATAGCGATTCCGAGTTCGTTCGACAAAGTCCCGATGGTTTCGGCGCGCGCTTGCCATGTCCGGTAATGGCGATTCCGAGATCCGACAATGGCGATTCCGAGATCGTTCCACAGGTTTAGAGGCTCCATACTCCGTCCGCTACGTGCACAAAGGCGAGGGACGACGCAAACATAGCGAGTGCGATCATACCAGCACTAAAGCACCGGATCCCATCAGAACTCCGAAGTCAAGCGTGCTTGGGCGAGAGTAGTACTAGGATGGGTGACCCCCTGGGAAGTCCTCGTGTTGCACTCCTTTTTGCGCCCCGAGCGACCAAAACCTCTCCCGTCGACCTCCGAGGCGATGGTTTTGGGCCTCGGAATTTGCCGTGACCGCTACGCAGTCAGTCTCGTGGGGCTCGGAGAGAGGTTTCCGGAATGGGGTCGCAATAGCGATTCCGAGTTCGTTCGACAAAGTCCCGATGGTTTCGGCGCGCGCTTGCCGTGTCCGGTAATGGCGATTCCGAGATCCGACAATGGCGATTCCGAGATCGTTCCACAGGTTTAGAGGCTCCATACTCCGTCCGCTACGTGCACAAAGGCGAGGGACGACGCAAACATAGCGAGTGCGATCATACCAGCACTAAAGCACCGGATCCCATCAGAACTCCGAAGTCAAGCGTGCTTGGGCGAGAGTAGTACTAGGATGGGTGACCCCCTGGGAAGTCCTCGTGTTGCACTCCTTTTTGCGCCCCGAGCGACCAAAACCTCTCCCGTCGACCTCCGAGGCGATGGTTTTGGGCCTCGGAATTTGCCGTGACCGCTACGCGGTCAGTCTCGTGGGGCTCGGAGAGAGGTTTCCGGAATGGGGTCGCAATAGCGATTCCGAGTTCGTTCGACAAAGTCCCGATGGTTTCGGCGCGCGCTTGCCGTGTCCGGTAATGGCGATTCCGAGATCCGACAATGGCGATTCCGAGATCGTTCCACAGGTTTAGAGGCTCCATACTCCGTCCGCTACGTGCACAAAGGCGAGGGACGACGCAAACATAGCGAGTGCGATCATACCAGCACTAAAGCACCGGATCCCATCAGAACTCCGAAGTCAAGCGTGCTTGGGCGAGAGTAGTACTAGGATGGGTGACCCCCTGGGAAGTCCTCGTGTTGCACTCCTTTTTGCGCCCCGAGCGACCAAAACCTCTCCCGTCGACCTCCGAGGCGATGGTTTTGGGCCTCGGAATTTGCCGTGACCGCTACGCGGTCAGTCTCGTGGGGCTCGGAGAGAGGTTTCCGGAATGGGGTCGCAATAGCGATTCCGAGTTCGTTCGACAAAGTCCCGATGGTTTCGGCGCGCGCTTGCCGTGTCCGGTAATGGCGATTCTGAGATCCGACAATGGCGATTCCGAGATCGTTCGACAGGTTTCGAGGCTCCATACTCCGTCCGCTACGTGCACAACGGTGAGGGACGACGCAAACATACCGAGTGCGATCATACCAGCACTAAAGCACCGGATCCCATCAGAACTCCGAAGTCAAGCTTGCTTGGGCGAGAGTAGTACTAGGATGGGTGACCCCCTGGGAAGTCCTCGTGTTGCACTCCTTTTTGCGCCCCGAGCGACCAGAACCTCTCCCGTCGACCTCCGAGGCGATGGTTTTGGGCCTCGGAATTTGCCATGACCGCTACGCAGTCAGTCTCGTGGGGCTCGGAGTGAGGTTTCCGGAATGGGGTCGCAATAGCGATTCCGAGTTCGTTCGACAAAGTCCCGATGGTTTCGGCGCGCGCTTGCCGTGTCCGGTAATGGCGATTCCGAGATCGTTCGACAGGTTTCGAGGCTCCATACTCCGTCCGCTACGTGCACAACGGCGAGGGACGACGCAAACATACCGAGTGCGATCATACCAGCACTAAAGCACCGGATCCCATTAGAACTCCGAAGTCAAGCGTGCTTGGGCGATAGTAGTACTAGGATGGGTGACCCCCTGGGAAGTCCTCGTGATGCACTCCTTTTTGCGCCCCGAGCGACCAGAACCTCTCCCGTCGACCTCCGAGGCGATGGTTTTGGGCCTCGGAATTTGCCGTGACCGCTACGCAGTCAGTCTCGTGGGGCTCGGAGAGAGGTTTCCGGAATGGGGTCGCAATAGCGATTCCGAGTTCGTTCGACAAAGTCCCGATGGTTTCGGCGCGCGCTTGCCGTGTCCGGTAATGGCGATTCCGAGATCCGACAATGGCGATTCCGAGATCGTTCGACAGGTTTAGAGGCTCCATATTCCGTCCGCTACGTGCACAAAGGCGAGGGACGACGCAAATATAGCGAGTGCGATCATACCAGCACTAAAGCACCGGATCCCATCAGAACTCCGAAGTCAAGCGTACTTGGGCGAGAGTAGTACTAGGATGGGTGACCCCCTGGGAAGTCCTCGTGTTGCACTCCTTTTTGCGCCCCGAGCGACCAGAACCTCTCCCGTCGACCTCCGAGGCGATGGTTTTGGGCCTCGGAATTTGCCGTGACCGCTACGCAGTCAGTCTCGTGGGGCTCGGAGAGAGGTTTCCGGAATGGGGTCGCAATAGCGATTCCGAGTTCGTTCGACAAAGTCCCGATGGTTTCGGCGCGCGCTTGCCGTGTCCGGTAATGGCGATTCTGAGATCCGACAATGGCGATTCCGAGATCGTTCGACAGGTTTCGAGGCTCCATACTCCGTCCGCTACGTGCACAACGGTGAGGGACGACGCAAACATACCGAGTGCGATCATACCAGCACTAAAGCACCGGATCCCATCAGAACTCCGAAGTCAAGCTTGCTTGGGCGAGAGTAGTACTAGGATGGGTGACCCCCTGGGAAGTCCTCGTGTTGCACTCCTTTTTGCGCCCCGAGCGACCAGAACCTCTGTTAGGACTCTAGCTTGGAGAGTCCTAATTGAGAGGGACATTCATGTAAAACTGTTAGGACTTTAGCTAGGAGAGTCCTAATTGAGAGGGACATTCTGTTAGGACTCTAGCTAGGAGAGTCCTAATTGAGAGGGATATTCTGTTAGGACTCTAGTTAGGAGAGTCCTAATTGAGAGGGACATTCATGTAGGAGGTTTTTTCTTAGAGAAGAATTAGGAGTTGTAAGGGAATAGGAGTCTTGAGTAGGAGTCCTATTAGGAGTTGGTTAGAAGTAAGAGTCTTAAGTAGGAGTCCTATTAGGAGTTAGGGTTTAGAAGCCCTATAAATAGCCATGTATTCCTCCTCTTTTCTCAAGCAATAGATGAATCTTTTCTGCAGCCTTTGAGCAGCAACTTGGAGGGAGGAACCCCTATAGAGTTCCAAGGAGGCCGATCCCCTAAAGAGATCAACCCCAAGTTTAGAATCTGCAAGGGTTCTAACACCTGGTATCAGAGCAGCGTTCTTGGCGTCTCGCTGCCCTTTCACAGCCATCCATCAACCCTCCACAACCATCCAAAGCAATTCCCACAATTGCTTAAAAGATCGTCACCGAATTCCGCCATCATCTCCACCACCACGGATCATCCTTTGATCTCCCCGTGAATTGCAACAGGTTCTGGTTTCCTACCTTACTGCTGCTGCAATTTAGTTATCCTTATTCGAAAATCCAAAAAAAAAAAAAATCGTTCCTATATTGCTGCATAAACTTTTCGTCACAAAGTTTTCATCTCTACGACGAAAGATATATTGCAGAATTCCAGCCGCATAGCACCATCTGTTTGATCTTGCTACTCTGCTTTTTCTTTCCAAATTTCTACGAAATTTTTATGACATCTTTGACACTTCCTAAGAGTAGATTTCCCTTTGGTTTCATCGAAAAATTCTCAATATAAACTACTGATCTTTTATGTCCAATCTGCTACACTTGAAAATCTATGCTGCAGAAAATTTCAACTGCATATCGTTGCCTTAACCCATCTATTTGCAATCTTTTTGAATGAAATTTCTTATAGACTTCATATATCATCTTGGCTTCCATCTAAGATTGATCTATTAAGAAATTCATCTCTAAAAACGATTTTATGTTGCTGCAAATTTTCATCGTAACCCGCTGAAATTTTTCGACGATAATTCTGCAATTGCAACTTGCACCAATTTCTTTGCTGTTATACTGCCGAAATTTTCTTGATTAAATTAGATATCCTTGCTGTCATATAAACTGTGATTTTGCTATCAATTCCCTCCTCAATTCTCTTAAGTTTTTGGTGGAAATTACGTCGAGAAACCGTTGTTTCTTCGACGACAATTCTACTCTTACAAGACAGCACATACTTGCTGCAACTTCCACTGATTTCTGTCAAACCTTTGCTACCATCTACCACAGATCCAAAACTTTCATCCAGAGCCCTAAAACTCTACCAAACCACACCCTCAAACTGCACCCAAAACAGCCACAAAACAAGCCTAAACCATAGCCTACATCCACCAATCCACCAACACTTTCGACCATCACTTCTCTCAACCTATACATGCCTTTAACCCAATAGCAAAAGAGAGATCTTAACATCATTGATTTGGGGCCATATACTATGGCATCTAAGGAGGCAATCAATGCTAAATTCGAAGCCTTGGAGGCGCGAATGGAGGATAAGATTCGGACGCTCTTTACCGAACTCAGATTGGGCCGACCACTAAGCCCGAAGAAATCATATCAAGGAGAGAGCTTTGCCCAATCACACCAAGCCCGAAGAGATGACTTCCAAGAGAGGGGAAGCTCTATGACCAACCTCAACTATCCATGCATGAGAGTAGACTTCCCTAGATGGGAAGAAGGAGACCCGATTGGTTGGATTTCGCACGCGGAGCGATATTTTCGGTACCACAAAATTGCGGATGTATCTATGGTGAAAATTGCAGCTATACATCTTGAAGGGGATGCTATTCAGTGGTTTGACTGGTTTGAACATACTTATGGAGTCCTTTCATGGCGACAATTCAAAGAAGAACTGTTGATTCACTTCAGACCAACCGATTACGAGAATATTGACGAACAACTAGCAAAGATCCGACAAACCTCCACCATTCAGGAGTACCAAACCAGGTTTGAAAGATTATCTAATCAAAATCATGATTGGTCTCAAAAACAGCTATTGAGGACCTTCATTGAGGGCTTGAAGCCGGAGATCCGAGGAGAAGTTAAAGCGCGACAACCGTACATGCTTATGGCAGCCATCTCTTTCGCACGACATCAAGAGGAGCAATTGAACCATGAAGCTCGGAGGACTAGGGTCACTCCTCAACCAGTAATATTGAAGCCCTCAGCCCCCCCTACTGTCGACCAAGTCCCTGCACCAAAGAGGTTAACAGGAGAAGAGCTTCGGGAGCGATATGCGAAGGGGTTATGTTGGCATTGTGACGAGCCGTGGAGCCGTGAGCATCGCTGTAGTAAAAGAGGACTTCTTATGATTGAACCGATAGAAGAAGAGGTCATTGAACATCCAAAAGAGAGCTTTGAACATGAAGAAGAAGATGCAGAAGAAGAGCCACAACCGACCGAAGTTACGGTACATACACTAGCTAGCTACTCAAACCCGCAAACGATGAAAATTGGAGGCCTTCTCAAACAACAACCAATCACTGTTCTCATCGACACGGGCAGTACTACTAACTTCCTAAATAGTAAGCTTGCTGTTCGGATATCATTACCTATCGAGAATCGCTGCAGGTTTGATGTTAAGGTCACCGACAGACGGATTTTGAATTGTGATCATAGGCGCTTGCAGGAGAAACTATTGCTACAGGACCAAGAGATAATTGCAGATTTCTTCCTTCTCCCTCTTAACAATCATGAGGCCATGCTCAGAATTAAATGGTTGACGACATTAGGTGATATTTCCTGGAATTTTATGAAACTAATTATGAAATTTTACAGTAAGGAGAAACAGGTGACATTGCACGGGAAACGTGGGGGCGACATAACAACGATTTGCACACAACAAATGGAGAATGTTTTGCATAAAGCATGCAGCGGCTTTTTGGTACAACTTGAGCAGCAAACTAAGGGAGAGCCAATAGAATTTGAAGATCCAAATCTACTTCCTTTGCTTGCTGAATTTTCAAATATATTTGACGAACCGCGCAACCTACCTCTTACCTGTCGGCATGATCATTGTATAATGATTCTTCCAGGCAAATCTTCAGCAAATGCTCAGCCATATCAGTATCCACATCTCCAGAAGGATGAAATAGAAAGGATTATAAAAGAGATGCTCGAAACAGGAGTTATTCGGCCAAGTTGCAACCTCTACTCTTTGCCGGTGCTACTTGTACGCAAGAAGGACGGAACAAGGCGAATATGTGTTGATTACCGAGCTCTCAATGGCATAATCATCAAGGACAAATACTTTATTCCAATAGTAGATGAATTGCTAGATGAAAGAGAGCATAAATCTTTACAAAGCTGGACCTTTGATCCGGGTATCATCAAATACGAGCATGCGAAGAAGACATACGGAAAACCACCTTTTGAACACACAACAACCACAAATTTTTGCTTTCTTCAACAAAAGGTGGAATATCTTGGGCATATCATATCAGAGGAAGGTGTGGCAGTGGACCCCTTCAAAATTGGAGCAATGCAAAACTGGCCGACCTCGAGAAACATAAAATTGCTACATGGCTTTCTGGGTTTAACAGGCTACTACCGCAAGTTCGTGAAAAACTATGAAAAGATCAGTGCACCACTTACTTCCTTACTAGAAAAAAATGTCTTCCAATGGTTGGACAGAGCCTCCGCTGCCTTCGACAAACTTAAGGCAGCCATGACGACGACGCCGGTGCTAACACTACCAGATTTCAACCGACCCTTCATTATTGAGGCCGACACATCTGGAGTCAGAATTGGAGCCATTCTCATGCAAGATGGTCGACCACTCGCATACACTAGCAAGGCATTATCTCCCTCCGATCAAAATATGTCAACATATGATAAGGAGATGCTCGCCATTGTGCGCGCAGCAACGAGGTGGAGATTGTACTTGATCAGGCGATACTTTCAAATCAAGACCGACCATAAAAGCCTAAAATATCTCTTGGAACAGAAGATATCTTCCCCCGAGCAGCAAAAATGGGTAACAAAACTTCTTGGATTTGATTTTGAAATAACTTACAAAAAGGGGAAAGAGAATGTTCTTGCAGATGCGCTTTCGCAGCTACTCGAGCAAGTTGAAGTTTTGACCGTTTCACTTCCGACCAACGACTTCCTTGAGGATATTAAGATGGAATGGCAAGAAGATTCAGATACTAGTAAGATTAAAAAAAAATTGGAGGAAGCACCAAGCCCCATGGCTCATTACAATTGGGACTCAAAAGAATTACACTATAAGGGACGCATTGTGCTTGTGACAAATTCTACTTGCATATTCAATAGCAGATTTTGGACAAAGTTATTCTATATGCAGGGTACTAAATTGAAAAGGAGTACGACATATCACCCACAAACCAACAGCCAACCGGAAGTTTTAAACAGGTGCTTGGAGACAGCCCAAAGCCACCCACCAAATATGACTACCCAAAGAGAACTCCAGACCCAGCCAAGTGCCATTATTGATCGACGGATCGTGACTCGACGACGACGACCCACTAATGAAGTGCTAATACAGTGGGCGAACCTACCAAAAGAAGATGCCACTTGGGAGAACTATGACGACTTGAAGATCAAATTCCCAGAATTCATGAATCATCAGCCTCGAGGACAAGGCTGATTTGAAGAGGGCGGGTCTGTTAGGACTCTAGCTTGGAGAGTCCTAATTGAGAGGGACATTCATGTAAAACTGTTAGGACTTTAGCTAGGAGAGTCCTAATTGAGAGGGACATTCTGTTAGGACTCTAGCTAGGAGAGTCCTAATTGAGAGGGACATTCTGTTAGGACTCTAGTTAGGAGAGTCCTAATTGAGAGGGACATTCATGTAGGAGGTTTTTTCTTAGAGAAGAATTAGGAGTTGTAAGGGAATAGGAGTCTTGAGTAGGAGTCCTATTAGGAGTTGGTTAGAAGTAAGAGTCTTAAGTAGGAGTCCTATTAGGAGTTAGGGTTTAGAAGCCCTATAAATAGCCATGTATTCCTCCTCTTTTCTCAAGCAATAGATGAATCTTTTCTGCAGCCTTTGAGCAGCAACTTGGAGGGAGGAACCCCTATAGAGTTCCAAGGAGGCCGATCCCCTAAAGAGATCAACCCCAAGTTTAGAATCTGCAAGGGTTCTAACAACCTCTCCCGTCGACCTCCGAGGCGATGGTTTTGGGCCTCGGAATTTGCCATGACCGCTACGCAGTCAGTCTCGTGGGGCTCGGAGTGAGGTTTCCGGAATGGGGTCGCAATAGCGATTCCGAGTTCGTTCGACAAAGTCCCGATGGTTTCGGCGCGCGCTTGCCGTGTCCGGTAATGGCGATTCCGAGATCCGACAATGGCGATTCCGAGATCGTTCGACAGGTTTCGAGGCTCCATACTCCGTCCGCTACGTGCACAACGGCGAGAGACGACGCAAACATACCGAGTGCGATCATACCAGCACTAAAGCACCGGATCCCATCAGAACTCCGAAGTCAAGCGTGCTTGGGCGAGAGTAGTACTAGGATGGGTGACCCCCTGCGAAGTCCTCGTGTTGCACTCCTTTTTGCGCCCCGAGCGACCAGAACCTCTCCCGTCGACCTCCGAGGCGATGGTTTTGGGCCTCGGAATTTGCCGTGACCGCTACGCAGTCAGTCTCGTGGGGCTCGGAGTGAGGTTTCCGGAATGGGGTCGCAATAGCGATTCCGAGTTCGTTCGACAAAGTCCCGATGGTTTCGGCGCGCGCTTGCCGTGTCCGGTAATGGCGATTCCGAGATCCGACAATGGCGATTCCGAGATCGTTCGACAGGTTTCGAGGCTCCATACTCCGTCCGCTACGTGCACAACGGCGAGGGACGACGCAAACATACCGAGTGCGATCATACCAGCACTAAAGCACCGGATCCCATCAGAACTCCGAAGTCAAGCGTGCTTGGGCGAGAGTAGTACTAGGATGGGTGACCCCCTGGGAAGTCCTCGTGTTGCACTCCTTTTTGCGCCCCGAGCGACCAGAACCTCTCCCGTCGACCTCCGAGGCGATGGTTTTGGGCCTCGGAATTTGCCGTGACCGCTACGCAGTCAGTCTCGTGGGGCTCGGAGAGAGGTTTCCGTAATGGGGTCGCAATAGCGATTCCGAATTCGTTCGACAAAGTCCCGATGGTTTCGGCGCGCGCTTGCCGTGTCCGGTAATGGCGATTCCGAGATCCGACAATGGCGATTCCGAGATCGTTCGACAGGTTTCGAGGCTCCATACTCCGTCCGCTACGTGCACAACGGCGAGGGACGACGCAAACATACCGAGTGCGATCATACCAGCACTAAAGCACCGGATCCCATCAGAACTCCGAAGTCAAGCGTGCTTGGGCGAGAGTAGTACTAGGATGGGTGACCCCCTGGGAAGTCCTCGTGTTGCACTCCTTTTTGCGCCCCGAGCGACCAGAACCTCTCCCGTCGACCTCCGAGGCGATGGTTTTGGGCCTCGGAATTTGCCGTGACCGCTACGCAGTCAGTCTCGTGGGGCTCGGAGAGAGGTTTCCGGAATGGGGTCGCAATAGCGATTCCGAGTTCGTTCGACAAAGTCCCGATGGTTTCGGCGCGCGCTTGCCGTGTCCGGTAATGGCGATTCCGAGATCCGACAATGGCGATTCCGAGATCGTTCGACAGGTTTCGAGGCTCCATACTCCGTCCGCTACGTGCACAACGGCGAGGGACGACGCAAACATACCGAGTGCGATCATACCAGCACTAAAGCACCGGATCCCATCAGAACTCCGAAGTCAAGCGTGCTTGGGCGAGAGTAGTACTAGGATGGGTGACCCCCTGGGAAGTCCTCGTGTTGCACTCCTTTTTGCGCCCCGAGCGACCAGAACCTCTCCCGTCGACCTCCGAGGCGATGGTTTTGGGCCTCGGAATTTGCCGTGACCGCTACGCAGTCAGTCTCGTGGGGCTCGGAGAGAGGTTTCCGGAATGGGGTCGCAATAGCGATTCCGAGTTCGTTCGACAAAGTCCCGATGGTTTCGGCGCGCGCTTGCCGTGTCCGGTAATGGCGATTCCGAGATCCGACAATGGCGATTCCGAGATCGTTCGACAGGTTTCGAGGCTCCATACTCCGTCCGCTACGTGCACAACGGCGAGGGACGACGCAAACATACCGAGTGCGATCATACCAGCACTAAAGCACCGGATCCCATCAGAACTCCGAAGTCAAGCGTGCTTGGGCGAGAGTAGTACTAGGATGGGTGACCCCCTGGGAAGTCCTCGTGTTGCACTCCTTTTTGCGCCCCGAGCGACCAGAACCTCTCCCGTCGACCTCCGAGGCGATGGTTTTGGGCCTCGGAATTTGCCGTGACCGCTACGCAGTCAGTCTCGTGGGGCTCGGAGAGAGGTTTCCGGAATGGGGTCGCAATAGCGATTCCGAGTTCGTTCGACAAAGTCCCGATGGTTTCGGCGCGCGCTTGCCGTGTCCGGTAATGGCGATTCCGAGATCCGACAATGGCGATTCCGAGATCGTTCGACAGGTTTCGAGGCTCCATACTCCGTCCGCTACGTGCACAACGGCGAGGGACGACGCAAACATACCGAGTGCGATCATACCAGCACTAAAGCACCGGATCCCATCAGAACTCCGAAGTCAAGCGTGCTTGGGCGAGAGTAGTACTAGGATGGGTGACCCCCTGGGAAGTCCTCGTGTTGCACTCCTTTTTGCGCCCCGAGCGACCAGAACCTCTCCCGTCGACCTCCGAGGCGATGGTTTTGGGCCTCGGAATTTGCCGTGACCGCTACGCAGTCAGTCTCGTGGGGCTCGGAGAGAGGTTTCCGGAATGGGGTCGCAATAGCGATTCCGAGTTCGTTCGACAAAGTCCCGATGGTTTCGGCGCGCGCTTGCCGTGTCCGGTAATGGCGATTCCGAGATCCGACAATGGCGATTCCGAGATCGTTCGACAGGTTTCGAGGCTCCATACTCCGTCCGCTACGTGCACAACGGCGAGGGACGACGCAAACATACCGAGTGCGATCATACCAGCACTAAAGCACCGGATCCCATCAGAACTCCGAAGTCAAGCGTGCTTGGGCGAGAGTAGTACTAGGATGGGTGACCCCCTGGGAAGTCCTCGTGTTGCACTCCTTTTTGCGCCCCGAGCGACCAGAACCTCTCCCGTCGACCTCCGAGGCGATGGTTTTGGGCCTCGGAATTTGCCGTGACCGCTACGCAGTCAGTCTCGTGGGGCTCGGAGTGAGGTTTCCGGAATGGGGTCGCAATAGCGATTCCGAGTTCGTTCGACAAAGTCCCGATGGTTTCGGCGCGCGCTTGCCGTGTCCGGTAATGGCGATTCCGAGATCCGACAATGGCGATTCCGAGATCGTTCGACAGGTTTCGAGGCTCCATACTCCGTCCGCTACGTGCACAACGGCGAGGGACGACGCAAACATACCGAGTGCGATCATACCAGCACTAAAGCACCGGATCCCATCAGAACTCCGAAGTCAAGCGTGCTTGGGCGAGAGTAGTACTAGGATGGGTGACCCCCTGGGAAGTCCTCGTGTTGCACTCCTTTTTGCGCCCCGAGCGACCAGAACCTCTCCCGTCGACCTCCGAGGCGATGGTTTTGGGCCTCGGAATTTGCCGTGACCGCTACGCAGTTAGTCTCGTGGGGCTCGGAGAGAGGTTTCCGTAATGGGGTCGCAATAGCGATTCCGAATTCGTTCGACAAAGTCCCGATGGTTTCGGCGCGCGCTTGCCGTGTCCGGTAATGGCGATTCCGAGATCCGACAATGGCGATTCCGAGATCGTTCGACAGGTTTCGAGGCTCCATACTCCGTCCGCTACGTGCACAACGGCGAGGGACGACGCAAACATACCGAGTGCGATCATACCAGCACTAAAGCACCGGATCCCATCAGAACTCCGAAGTCAAGCGTGCTTGGGCGAGAGTAGTACTAGGATGGGTGACCCCCTGGGAAGTCCTCGTGTTGCACTCCTTTTTGCGCCCCGAGCGACCAGAACCTCTCCCGTCGACCTCCGAGGCGATGGTTTTGGGCCTCGGAATTTGCCGTGACCGCTACGCAGTCAGTCTCGTGGGGCTCGGAGAGAGGTTTCCGGAATGGGGTCGCAATAGCGATTCCGAGTTCGTTCGACAAAGTCCCGATGGTTTCGGCGCGCGCTTGCCGTGTCCGGTAATGGCGATTCCGAGATCCGACAATGGCGATTCCGAGATCGTTCGACAGGTTTCGAGGCTCCATACTCCGTCCGCTACGTGCACAACGGCGAGGGACGACGCAAACATACCGAGTGCGATCATACCAGCACTAAAGCACCGGATCCCATCAGAACTCCGAAGTCAAGCGTGCTTGGGCGAGAGTAGTACTAGGATGGGTGACCCCCTGGGAAGTCCTCGTGTTGCACTCCTTTTTGCGCCCCGAGCGACCAGAACCTCTCCCGTCGACCTCCGAGGCGATGGTTTTGGGCCTCGGAATTTGCCGTGACCGCTACGCAGTCAGTCTCGTGGGGCTCGGAGAGAGGTTTCCGGAATGGGGTCGCAATAGCGATTCCGAGTTCGTTCGACAAAGTCCCGATGGTTTCGGCGCGCGCTTGCCGTGTCCGGTAATGGCGATTCCGAGATCCGACAATGGCGATTCCGAGATCGTTCGACAGGTTTCGAGGCTCCATACTCCGTCCGCTACGTGCACAACGGCGAGGGACGACGCAAACATACCGAGTGCGATCATACCAGCACTAAAGCACCGGATCCCATCAGAACTCCGAAGTCAAGCGTGCTTGGGCGAGAGTAGTACTAGGATGGGTGACCCCCTGGGAAGTCCTCGTGTTGCACTCCTTTTTGCGCCCCGAGCGACCAGAACCTCTCCCGTCGACCTCCGAGGCGATGGTTTTGGGCCTCGGAATTTGCCGTGACCGCTACGCAGTCAGTCTCGTGGGGCTCGGAGTGAGGTTTCCGGAATGGGGTCGCAATAGCGATTCCGAGTTCGTTCGACAAAGTCCCGATGGTTTCGGCGCGCGCTTGCCGTGTCCGGTAATGGCGATTCCGAGATCCGACAATGGCGATTCCGAGATCGTTCGACAGGTTTCGAGGCTCCATACTCCGTCCGCTACGTGCACAACGGCGAGAGACGACGCAAACATACCGAGTGCGATCATACCAGCACTAAAGCACCGGATCCCATCAGAACTCCGAAGTCAAGCGTGCTTGGGCGAGAGTAGTTCTAGGATGGGTGACCCCCTGCGAAGTCCTCGTGTTGCACTCCTTTTTGCGCCCCGAGCGACCAGAACCTCTCCCGTCGACCTCCGAGGCGATGGTTTTGGGCCTCGGAATTTGCCGTGACCGCTACGCAGTCAGTCTCGTGGGGCTCGGAGTGAGGTTTCCGGAATGGGGTCGCAATAGCGATTCCGAGTTCGTTCGACAAAGTCCTGATGGTTTCGGCGCGCGCTTGCCGTGTCCGGTAATGGCGATTCCGAGATCCGACAATGGCGATTCCGAGATCGTTCGACAGGTTTCGAGGCTCCATACTCCGTCCGCTACGTGCACAACGGCGAGGGACGACGCAAACATACCGAGTGCGATCATACCAGCACTAAAGCACCGGATCCCATCAGAACTCCGAAGTCAAGCGTGCTTGGGCGAGAGTAGTACTAGGATGGGTGACCCCCTGGGAAGTCCTCGTGTTGCACTCCTTTTTGCGCCCCGAGCGACCAGAACCTCTCCCGTCGACCTCCGAGGCGATGGTTTTGGGCCTCGGAATTTGCCGTGACCGCTACGCAGTCAGTCTCGTGGGGCTCGGAGTGAGGTTTCCGGAATGGGGTCGCAATAGCGATTCCGAGTTCGTTCGACAAAGTCCCGATGGTTTCGGCGCGCGCTTGCCGTGTCCGGTAATGGCGATTCCGAGATCCGACAATGGCGATTCCGAGATCGTTCGACAGGTTTCGAGGCTCCATACTCCGTCCGCTACGTGCACAACGGCGAGGGACGACGCAAACATACCGAGTGCGATCATACCAGCACTAAAGCACCGGATCCCATCAGAACTCCGAAGTCAAGCGTGCTTGGGCGAGAGTAGTACTAGGATGGGTGACCCCCTGGGAAGTCCTCGTGTTGCACTCCTTTTTGCGCCCCGAGCGACCAAAACCTCTCCCGTCGACCTCCGAGGCGATGGTTTTGGGCCTCGGAATTTGCCGTGACCGCTACGCTATCAGTCTCGTGGGGCTCGGAGAGAGGTTTCCGTAATGGGGTCGCAATAGCGATTCCGAGTTCGTTCGACAAAGTCCCGATGGTTTCGGCGCGCGCTTGCCGTGTCCGGTAATGGCGATTCCGAGATCCGACAATGGCGATTCCGAGATCGTTCGACAGGTTTCGAGGCTCCATACTCCGTCCGCTACGTGCACAACGGCGAGGGACGACGCAAACATACCGAGTGCGATCATACCAGCACTAAAGCACCGGATCCCATCAGAACTCCGAAGTCAAGCGTGCATGGGCGAGAGTAGTACTAGGATGGGTGACCCCCTGGGAAGTCCTCGTGTTGCACTCCTTTTTGCGCCCCGAGCGACCAGAACCTCTCCCGTCGACCTCCGAGGCGATGGTTTTGGGCCTCGGAATTTGCCGTGACCGCTACGCAGTCAGTCTCGTGGGGCTCGGAGAGAGGTTTCCGGAATGGGGTCGCAATAGCGATTCCGAGTTCGTTCGACAAAGTCCCGATGGTTTCGGCGCGCGCTTGCCGTGTCCGGTAATGGCGATTCCGAGATCCGACAATGGCGATTCCGAGATCGTTCGACAGGTTTCGAGGCTCCATACTCCGTCCGCTACGTGCACAACGGCGAGGGACGACGCAAACATACCGAGTGCGATCATACCAGCACTAAAGCACCGGATCCCATCAGAACTCCGAAGTCAAGCGTGCTTGGGCGAGAGTAGTACTAGGATGGGTGACCCCCTGGGAAGTCCTCGTGTTGCACTCCTTTTTGCGCCCCGAGCGACCAGAACCTCTCCCGTCGACCTCCGAGGCGATGGTTTTGGGCCTCGGAATTTGCCGTGACCGCTACGCAGTCAGTCTCGTGGGGCTCGGAGAGAGGTTTCCGGAATGGGGTCGCAATAGCGATTCCGAGTTCGTTCGACAAAGTCCCGATGGTTTCGGCGCGCGCTTGCCGTGTCCGGTAATGGCGATTCCGAGATCCGACAATGGCGATTCCGAGATCGTTCGACAGGTTTCGAGGCTCCATACTCCGTCCGCTACGTGCACAACGGCGAGGGACGACGCAAACATACCGAGTGCGATCATACCAGCACTAAAGCACCGGATCCCATCAGAACTCCGAAGTCAAGCGTGCTTGGGCGAGAGTAGTACTAGGATGGGTGACCCCCTGGGAAGTCCTCGTGTTGCACTCCTTTTTGCGCCCCGAGCGACCAGAACCTCTCCCGTCGACCTCCGAGGCGATGGTTTTGGGCCTCGGAATTTGCCGTGACCGCTACGCAGTCAGTCTCGTGGGGCTCGGAGTGAGGTTTCCGGAATGGGGTCGCAATAGCGATTCCGAGTTCGTTCGACAAAGTCCCGATGGTTTCGGCGCGCGCTTGCCGTGTCCGGTAATGGCGATTCCGAGATCTGACAATGGCGATTTCGAGATCGTTCGACAGGTTTCGAGGCTCCATACTCCGTCCGCTACGTGCACAACGGCGAGGGACGACGCAAACATACCGAGTGCGATCATACCAGCACTAAAGCACCGGATCCCATCAGAACTCCGAAGTCAAGCGTGCTTGGGCGAGAGTAGTACTAGGATGGGTGACCCCCTGGGAAGTCCTCGTGTTGCACTCCTTTTTGCGCCCCGAGCGACCAGAACCTCTCCCGTCGACCTCCGAGGCGATGGTTTTGGGCCTCGGAATTTGCCGTGACCGCTACGCAGTCAGTCTCGTGGGGCTCGGAGAGAGGTTTCCGGAATGGGGTCGCAATAGCGATTCCGAGTTCGTTCGACAAAGTCCCGATGGTTTCGGCGCGCGCTTGCCGTGTCCGGTAATGGCGATTCCGAGATCCGACAATGGCGATTCCGAGATCGTTCGACAGGTTTCGAGGCTCCATACTCCGTCCGCTACGTGCACAACGGCGAGGGACGACGCAAACATACCGAGTGCGATCATACCAGCACTAAAGCACCGGATCCCATCAGAACTCCGAAGTCAAGCGTGCTTGGGCGAGAGTAGTACTAGGATGGGTGACCCCCTGGGAAGTCCTCGTGTTGCACTCCTTTTTGCGCCCCGAGCGACCAAAACCTCTCCCGTCGACCTCCGAGGCGATGGTTTTGGGCCTCGGAATTTGCCGTGACCGCTACGCAGTCAGTCTCGTGGGGCTCGGAGAGAGGTTTCCGGAATGGGGTCGCAATAGCGATTCCGAGTTCGTTCGACAAAGTCCTGATGGTTTCGGCGCGCGCTTGCCGTGTCCGGTAATGGCGATTCCGAGATCCGACAATGGCGATTCCGAGATCGTTCGACAGGTTTAGAGGCTCCATACTCCGTCCGCTACGTGCACAACGGCGAGGGACGACGCAAACATACCGAGTGCGATCATACCAGCACTAAAGCACCGGATCCCATCAGAACTCCGAAGTCAAGTGTGCTTGGGCGAGAGTAGTACTAGGATGGGTGACCCCCTGGGAAGTCCTCGTGTTGCACTCCTTTTTGCGCCCCGAGCGACCAAAACCTCTCCCGTCGACCTCCGAGGCGATGGTTTTGGGCCTCGGAATTTGCCGTGACCGCTACGCTATCAGTCTCGTGGGGCTCGGAGAGAGGTTTCCGGAATGGGGTCGCAATAGCGATTCCGAGTTCGTTCGACAAAGTCCCGATGGTTTCGGCGCGCGCTTGCCGTGTCCGGTAATGGCGATTCCGAGATCCGACAATGGCGATTCCGAGATCGTTCGACAGGTTTAGAGGCTCCATACTCCGTCCGCTACGTGCACAACGGCGAGGGACGACGCAAACATACCGAGTGCGATCATACCAGCACTAAAGCACCGGATCCCATCAGAACTCCGAAGTCAAGTGTGCTTGGGCGAGAGTAGTACTAGGATGGGTGACCCCCTGGGAAGTCCTCGTATTGCACTCCTTTTTGCGCCCCGAGCGACCAAAACCTCTCCCGTCGACCTCCGAGGCGATGGTTTTGGGCCTCGGAATTTGCCGTGACCGCTACGCTGTCAGTCTCGTGGGGCTCGGAGAGAGGTTTCCGGAATGGGGTCGCAATAGCGATTCCGAGTTCGTTCGACAAAGTCCCGATGGTTTCGGCGCGCGCTTGCCGTGTCCGGTAATGGCGATTCCGAGATCCGACAATGGCGATTCCGAGATCGTTCGACAGGTTTAGAGGCTCCATACTCCGTCCGCTACGTGCACAACGGCGAGGGATGACGCAAACATACCGAGTGCGATCATACCAGCACTAAAGCATCGGATCCCATTAGAACTCCGAAGTCAATCGTGCTTGGGCGAGAGTAGTACTAGGATGGGTGACCCCCTGGGAAGTCCTCGTGTTGCACTCCTTTTTGCGCCCCGAGCGACCAAAACCTCTCCCGTCGACCTCCGAGGCGATGGTTTTGGGCCTCGGAATTTGCCGTGACCGCTACGCAGTCAGTCTCGTGGGGCTCGGAGAGAGGTTTCCGGAATGGGGTCGCAATAGCGATTCCGAGTTCGTTCGACAAAGTCCAGATGGTTTCGGCGCGCGCTTGCCGTGTCCGGTACGCGGTGGGCATCGGAGAGATCCGACAATGGCGATTCCCAGATCGTTCGAGAGGTTTCGGGGTGCGCAAGGGGCTCCATACGCCGTTTGTGACGTGCACAAAGGCGAGGGACGACGCACACAAAATGAGTGCGATCATACCATTACTAAAGCATCGGATCCCATCGGAACTCCGAAGCTAAGCGTGCTTGTGCGTGAGTTGTACCAGGGTAGGTGACCCCCTGGGAAGTCCTCGTGTTGCACTTGTTGAATCTCGTATTGATAATGAAACCACTTGATATATGTTTATGATTTAATCTGCGTTTTGAGCGGCGCAGGATGTTTCGATGGCACCGCCTTGGCTCAGTCTCCGAGCGAGACTGGGCGGTGCAACTGCCCTAGTCAGGTGGTGACACCACCTGAGCTCAATCTCCGAGCGAGACTGGGTGGTGCAACCGCCCCTGTCTGGCGGTGGCACCGCCCAGAGGCTCAGTCTCCGAGTTGCCCGGCGGTTGTACCGCCCCAGTCAGGAGTATGTACCGCCAGGACCCCGAAAATCCGAGAAAAGATATTTTTTAGCTCAAAATTCAAACCAGTTTGGAGCCTATATAAACCCCACCCTTTCTTGCATAAAAGGGCAACCAAAAGGACCGAAAATCCAATCTTGCTCTGTGATTTTTAGAGCTTAAAAGTTTTGTAAAGGCTAGAAGTTCTCCCTCTTTTCTTCCAAGTTTTGAGCTTTTATGAGAGGAGAGAAATTATGTAAGGGTTGTCTCCTAAGCCCGTCAAAAGGAGTGAAACTATAAAAGGGTGGTTAGCCTTCGCCTTTTGAAGGAAGGCCTCTAGTGGACGTCAGTGACCTCGTCGGAAGAGGAAGCTGAAATTTGATGAAGGCCTCTAAAATCTGGTTTGCATTTTCTTTGTGCTATTTATCTTAACTACAAACTGCCTTCCTTATTTTTCTTTAAATACGTTTCCGTAAGCTTTCAAAGTTATTATCCGCACGAAACGACTTTTACGTAAGAATCGGATTTCAACGTACGAACGCAGTTTTAATCATCGAAAGTTTTCCGTTGCACTAATTCCCCCTCCCCCCCCCCCTCCTCTTAGTGCTCTTGATCCTAACAATTGGTATTAGAGCCCGGTATTTCTCATTTCGGATTTACACCCAAGAGAAATGGCTCTTCATGGCTTTCAAGAGGGCTTATCGGTTGTTCGTCCACCGTTGTTTAACGGATTGGACTACACTTATTGGAAAACTCGAATGAGAGTTTTCTTGATTTCTATGAATTTGGATTTATGGAATATTGTTGAAAACAGTTTTCAACTTCCCTCTAAACCGATGAACGAATGGTCGGATTTGGAGAAGTATTTTTCTTTAAACGCAAAGGCTATAAATGCCTTATTTTGCGCTTTGGACAAAAATGAGTTCAATTGAATTTCTACGTGCGAAACGACTTTTGATATTTGGTAAACACTTGAAATCATGCACGAGGGAACTAGTAGAGTCAAAGACTCGAAAGTTAACATTTTATTACATGATTTTGAACTTTTTCGAATGCAACCAAGCGAGACTATAGGCGACATGTACACCCGTTTCACGGATGTCGTCAATAATCTAAGAGTTCTTAGTAAATCTTTTTCGAATTTTGATCTAGTAAGCAAGATCTTAAGATCCCTTCCAAAAAGGTGGGATCCTAAAATAACCGCAATATAAGAGATAAAAAAATTTAAATGATTTTCCATTAGAAGAATTAATCGGGTCATTAATGACCTATGAAATGACACTTTTGGAACATTTTGAACCCGATGAGCACTTGAACCACCTTCCAAAGAATAGGAAGGATTTGGAACTCCGGACAAATGAATACCACTGGAGCGATGACTCAAGTGATTAAGACAATGTTGAACTTGAACTTCGAACACTAAATCTTAATAAGTTTATTAAACAAAAATCTAAAATAAACAATGAACTTGAATGGAGGAAGAGGCCAAAGAAGAGGAAGGCAACCAAGGATGAATCAAGAACTTCCAAAGGTGAAACGGCGAATTGGGCTTTGACGGGCTTCGACTACAAGGTAAGTAACTCAACTCTCTTGAATTATTTTGAAATTACTTGAAGTCTTTCATGAGTGCTTAATTTAGATAGTAGGAGTAGAAAATAAAAAATTGTTTTTAAAAAATTATATCATGTTTTTTTTTTTAGCATCTTTGAAAAATTAAAAATTTGATCATGAAAAGTATATTGCTAAGGTTTCATGCATGTTATGTTTTGAAATGTTGAATGATGTATGCAACATTAGGGATGATAATTATATGATATGTGATAATGCTTAGGATTAATCCATGCATGTGTATCTTGATTATTTTATGTCATGCATGAGTTTTTGAAGTAAATGTTGATTTGAAACTCTCATTTTAGATTAACATGTTTTTGGTCTAATCATTTTTATGACGAATTAAGATGACATTCTCATGACATATTAATATGACATAGTGCATGCATATCTATGTATGAATTTCTTGATAGTCTTTTGATGATAGATGTGATATCATGATGTGTTTGGTCTTGACGGCTTCATGATGAAACTTATGTTTCAATTTTAAATGATGATACATGTTTTCACAAAAGACTTAAATACCCTCTCATGAAATCAATTGTATGAAATGGAAATGAATTTTCTATCCTATTGAGATTAATGGATTTATTTTACCAATCTTGTGAATCTCATGAAAATAAACATGATGAATATTTTGAAAATAAATGAGTGTATCATGCATTTGGTCTTAATGATTTCTCTTTAACATACTTTTTGAAATCATACTTGATGATGAATATCAAGATATTAAAAGGATGTTATCATGGAATCATGCTTGATGATTTGTTTTTTACCATTCCGTCTTAAATGTTTGACATATGTTTTATTAAAGGTAAAGGCATGCTTATAAGAAGCAAATTTATAAAAACGAAATGCGATCCTCTATCTTATCATCTTTTCAATAAATCTATGCTTGTCATGTATGAATTTATTGAATGTGACTTTGAGGATGATTTCGAATTTCACAAATGCTTGATTCATACTTATGACATGAGACACATTTCAAATATGAATCATGTTCAATGCTTCAATCATGTTACATCTCCCTTAATTCATTTTGTTATCCTAGATTTATTTACCAAAGAGGAGAATCTTTCGAATGAATGAAATGATACAAATGAATCACTTATCGGTATATCTTTTTGAAATATCTTTTTAATGTGATGTTGATAATTTGAGATGACTGTTGGAATTCATGACATGAGATAATTGAATCCTTGACTTACTCTTTATATGACTTGAAAATAGATGTTTAAAATCTTGCTTGATGAGTTGTTGTATAAGATTTTGCCTTTACGTCTTGAACTTTCATGCTTATCTTGATTTGGCATATAAAGACAAAGGCATGCTTAGATGAAAAAGAATCACTTAAAAAATGTCTTTCCCATCTGATCGAGATTAATGATTTCATGATATTTTGTGAATCCCGAAATTGATTTTGATGACTTGATTATGAGTTTTAAGTTAACGATTTGACTTGAATGAGTTTTATCTAAATCATAATCTTGATCTTGCAAAATTAGAATCACAAATAATATCTTTTGGTATTCATGAATTGATACTCACAATATGAAAGTATTGGTATTCATGACTTGAATTTGATTGAAACATTGCATGCTTAAATTAATCATTCTCCTATGTTTCAAAAATTCTTTAAATGCCTTATGTGATGGTTGAAAATTAATTTGCTTTATGATGAATCACGAATCATGATGTGATCTATGATATTGATATATTTTAATCATGATCCGTGGTTATATAATTCTTTTGCTCTATTAAAAATATTTATCAAATGAATCATGTCCTTCTTGAATTTTCTTGATATCATGACATGATTTTGTAATATGGCTTGTATAATGATTAAATTTTTTAGCCATTGATTTCTCCCTTCTTTTCGATAATGATAAAGGGGGAGTTAGTTTACTAGCCTGCATATTTCAAAGGAAGGAAAATTTGCTAGCTCGATCATTTCATTGAAAGAACTTGCTATCATGAACACTACCAATGAATTGCAAATCTTGCAATATAAAGAGAAGCAAAGAATTGCTATCTCGAAAGAACCAAAAAATGTAAAACTTAGAAAACTTGCAATATAATTGCTCTTGTCATGCTTTGTATCAAAAATAGGTTGATATCCTTAAAAACATCGCATTAAATTTTTTAGTGTATCGCAATGTATCACATGTATCGTAAATTGAAATTTTTAAGACTATTATCATATCATGTTTAACAATTGATATCTTTCATAACATGATTTCTTTGCATTGTTATCTTTTATGTATCATATGATGATTGAAATATTGATTGATGTAAATTTATAGTTTATGTAAAAGTCTAAATCATTGGTTCCTCTCCTTCTTTTCGGCAATGACATAGGGGGAGAAAGATTGCTAGCTCAAGGCAAATGATGGCTACCTTGTACTCTTCCCTTCTTTTTGACAAAAACAAAGGGGAGAAAGCTTTTGCTAGTCAGAACATGCAAAGAAAAGCAAAGTGCAATCTTGCACAAGAAGCAAGTGTTGAATTGCCATGATTGAACTTAAGAATCTTGCTATGCTTTTGTGCTTATATGTTGTGATGAAAATCTAGCTTCATATTACAAAAACTTAGATATCTTTTAAAATAGCTAGAGCTACTTCTCCTTTGGTTGATGACAAGGGGGGAGAAATATATGAATTGATGCTATAAGTGTCATATTTGAATTTGAATTATGTTAAGATATCAAAAGAAGCTTGCATCAAAATATATGATAAATTAATGATCGAAATGCTATGATTGTCATATGCCATGTTTGCATCATGTTAAGATATCAAGAACTTGCATCGTAATTTTACTTGCTGATATCTTGTCATGTGATGAAATACTACTATTTGTTGCTAAAATGATGCATGCAATACTTATGCTTTTTATTATGATGTATGTTATGTATTGCATATGATGTAAATCATGATTAAAATTATCTTAATTTAAATTCAAAGTTTATCTCAATTATGGAATTTTGAAATAAGAATGATTACTCACCTTTGTCATAATTTAGAAATTGACATAAAGGGTCGTCCCTTCTTTAGAAAGGGTCTTCCCTTCTTTTTTACAATGACTAAGGGGGAGATAGCTAGCTTGCACAATTCAAGAAAAAAACAAAAATTATACTTCTCAAAAGAGAAGAAATTGCTATCTTGAATATCACCAAGAATTGCTAGCTTGAAACCTCAAGAAAATGCAAAAATGTGCTATCGTGCTTATCTCAAGAAAAGCAAATATGCCAACTTGCATATCTTTGAATTTGCTATCTTGTATGTTGTAAAACTTGCATATCTAAAACTTGATAGCTTGAATGTTCTAAACATGATGTAACACTTGCTTAATTTTTTAGCTTCAAAACTGCATGATGATAAAACCTGATATTATGTTTTTCATGCAATAAGTTGAACTTATATCACAAACACAAGAATAGTTGTACTTCTCCTTTTTGTTGATGACAAAGGGGGAGAAGTATGTTGATGACATAACATGTTATGCATAAGTTTATGACGACATGTTGCTTGGATTTTTGAATCCAAGAGTTTCTATCAATATGGCATATTGATAGGGGGAGTTTGTTTAAACTCCGGGAGTTAAGGTTAACTCCGTCATCAAGTGGTTGTCATCATCAAAAAAGGGAAGATTGTTGAATCTCGTATTTTGATGATGAAACCACTCGATATATGTTTATGATTTAATTTGTGTTTTGAGTGACGCAGGATGCTTCGATCAGGATGAGATAATTAAAGCAAGAAAAATCATGTTGTGCTAGAGGAACATGTCAGAAGATTGGACGTCGGGCTGGTGGATCGGTCGACGTATCGACAGAAGGCTTCGGGCCGTGGACTCGGGCATTGGGCCAAGAAGAGCGGGTATTGTGCCAAGGATATCGGAGTTACGGAGTCAACTGGCCGATTGGGCAATAAGCCGCAGGAGAGGACGATGCGCCGAAGAATCGGACGAAGCGTCGAGGGACCAATGACATGCCGGACAATTTGGTTAATTGCTTAGGATTATTTGTCTCGATTGAAGTTTTGTTTTACATGTGCAGGATTAACTACGATGGAAGTAAGACATGTAGTAGGAGTTGTGCTGGAGTCAAGACTATGATCACGTTAGGGGCTCGAGAGTTCGACGGAAGTCCGGACGGTCATCGGAGGTTCTACGGGAACAAATCCGAGAAGTCCAGGAGCTTTCCAAAGAAGCTCATCAGAACTAGCCAAGTGAATCGTCGCAAGTCCAGGAGTTTGTCGGAAGTCCACCGGAGCATCGCCGAAGGTTCGTCGGATGTTTGCCGGAAGTTCGCCGGAAGAAGCGATTGATGCACCAGAGCAAGTTGCAGTAAATGTCTTAAGAAATATCATAGTTAGCATGTAGATTAAGTTAGGAATGGGAGGTGATCCCATTAACTTAATCTGGGAGCAATTAGGCCCTTGATAGACCCAAATTAGGCCGAATGGATCAACCCATTCGGATCAGAATTCCTGCTAGGCGGTGGCACCACCAAGGAGATAGTCTCCCAAGAAAGCTGGGCGGTGGCACCGCTTAGGCTTAGTCTCTGAGCGAGACTGGGCGGTGCAACCACCCCAGTCAGGTAGTGGCACCGCCCAGAGGCTCAGTCTCCGAGCTGTCAAGCGATTGTACCGCCCTAGTCAGGAGGTAGTACCGCCAGGACCCCGGAAATCCGGGAAAAGACACTTTTGAGCTCCAAATTCAAACCAGTTTGGGGCCTATATAAACCTCACCCTTTCCTACATGAAAGGGCAACCAAAAGGACCGAAAATCCAATCTTACTATGTGATTTTTAGAGCTCAGAAGTATTGTAAAGGCTAGAAGTTCTCCCTCTTTTCTTCCAATGAGCTTTCAAGAGAGGAGAGAAATTCTGTAATGGTTGTCTCCTAAGCCCATCAAAAGGAGTGAAACTGTAAAAGGGTGGTTGGCCTTCGCCTATTGAAGGAAGGCCTCTAGTGGACGTTAGTGACCTCGTCGGAGGAGGAAGCCGAAAGTGGATGTAGGTCACGTTTGACCGAACCACTCTAAAATCTGGTTTGCATTTCCTTTGTGCTATTTATCTTAACTGCAAACGCCTGCTTACTTTACTTCAAATATTTTTCCGTAAGCTTTCAAAGTTATTATCTGCACGAAACAACTTTTACGTGGGAATCAGATTTCAACGTACGAACGCAGTTTTAATTGTCGAAAGTTTTCCGCTACACTAATTCAAACACCCCCCCCCCCCCCTCTTAGTGCTCTTGATCCTAACAGCACTCCTTTTTGCGCCCCAAGCGACGAAAACCTCTCCTATAGACCTCCGAGGCAATGGTTTTGGGCCTCGGAATTTGTCATGACCGCTATGCCGTCAATCTTGTAGGGCTCGGAGAGAGCTTTGCGGACTGGGGTCGCAATAACGATTCCAAGTTCGTTCGAGAAAGTCCCAATAGTTTCGACACATGCTTGTCATGTCTAGTACGCAGTCGGCCTCGTGGGGCTTATAGAGAGCCAACAATAGCGATTCCAAGATCGTTCGAGAGGTTTCAGGGCGCGCAAGGGACTCCGATCATCGATACGCCGTCTGTGACATGCATAAAGGTGAGGGAAGATGTACATAAAATGAGTGTGATCATATTGGCACTAAAGCACTGGATCCCATCAGAACTCCGAAGTTAAGCGTGCTTGGGCGAGAGTAGTACTTGGATGGGTGACCTCGTGTTGCACTCCTTTTTGCGCCCTGAGCGACGTAAACCTCCCCAGTAGACTTCCGAGGCGATGGTTTTGGGACTTGAAATTTGCCGTGACCAGTACGCAGTTAGTCTCGTGGGGCTCGGAGAGAGCTTTCCGGACTAGGGTCACAAGAGTGATTCCGAGTACGTTCTAGAATGTCCTGATGGTTTTGGTGCGTGCTTATCATGTCTGGTACGCAGTCAGCCTCGTGGGCATCGGAGAGATCCGACAATAGCGATACCGAGATTGTTCGAGAGGTTTAGGGGCGCACAAGGGGCTCCGGTCATCGATACGTCGTCCGCGATGTGCACAAAGGCGAGGGACGACGCACACAAAATAAGTGCGATCATACCATCACTAAAGCATTGGATCCCATCAAAACTCCGAAGTTAAGCGTGCTTGGGCGAGAGTGGTACTAGGATGGGTGAACCCTTGGGAAGTCCTCTTGTTGCACTCCTCTTTGCTAGTCATAGGTGACCAACAAGCCAATCACGTGAGTGATGGCACGTGTGACTTGATACAGAATCTTTTTGCTTATTATATTTTGGCGTATATCACTTTATAACTATTGCATAAATACATATATATATATATATATATATATATATATATATATATATATATATATATATATATATATATATATATTGTGATGTCCTTGGATTTGTGCAATGGGAATCGGATCGTGATGAGATCACTATAATGAGATCGATTCACCTTTAAACACATATCCTAAATAATCCCGGTCATAGGTTACTCGAGAGGGACATCGTGATAACCGGACAGACTGGTGTGCTGTATACCCGTCCATATGATGGATGCAGTTGGTCTCATAGCTGCTCGTGTAGGGACACTAGGGATACAGTACAGGTGCTCATTGGAGAATGAGTTCACTGATTGATCCGCTTACGGAATACTGGATGGTTGATGATGCCTTATTGTCAGACAGCGATTCCGTAGTCCTAGTGGTGTATCTGGTCCTTAGACTTGAGACACCAAGGATGTCCTATATGAGTGCTCCACTCTTTGATACCAGACTTATAGGTTTGGCTGTCCCAGATCTAGTACAACTGGTCATTGGGAGTGGTAGTCAACCTTACGAGGGCTATTGAGTGTCGATAGAAGATCATCCACTCTCGGCGTCATGAGAGGAATATCCCATGTGTTCTTGCTCAGACAAATCCCTGGCCACGGTCATTCGGGTTGAGAGAGAAAGAGTTCTCCGGGAGAATCCGATTAGAGCGAGACTCGAGTAGAAACCGTATGGGTCTGACAACACCATGCTCGATATACGGTCTCTGGGATATTAGATGAATAAGGGATTATAGGTACACGGTAACTGAGGACAGACAGGTCCAATGGATTGGATTCCCCTGTATCGTTTGGAGACTATGGCGTAGTGGCCTAGTACGTTCGTAGTCGATGAGTCGAGTGAATTATTACAGAGATAATAATTCACTGAGTTAGAAGGAGTTCTGACAGGTATGACTCACGGCCAGCTCGATATTGGGCCTAGATGGTCACACACATATGGTAGGTATTGTGATGAGTAGAGGTTCGGATATGAGATATCCGACGGAGCCCTTGTCTTATTAGATGCAGATCCAATACCCACTAGGGGAGGACCCATTAGGGTTTGACAGGGGACCTCTATAAATAGGAGGGATTCAGAGCCTCAGGCTTGGAGTTTTGAGGAGCGTCGTCACAACCCTGCTGTGTGGATCACCGCTAGAGAGGAGGACGCTTGACCTCCTTCACCCTCTCCTAAGGATCTGCAAGGAAACAGGGATATACGATCTTCCTAGGTAACACAATCTACTCTATACGCAGTTTTAAGTTTCGCGGACTTTGCGCACCAATCTTCGCACGACGACGAACATCTCTTTGGGAATCGAGGATTTTGTTTTCTTGTTCTTCCACTACGCATATGATGTCGCCCCCAAGATTTCCCAACAGTGGTATCAAAGTCAGGTTGTTCGTGCGAATGATTGGTTTTGAACTGCGTGTGTTGTGTTTAGGAAGAATTTTGACGTCAAAATCGTTGATGCAAAAGCGAGGAAGGGCAGCAACAGTTGCTGCCCTCGATCTGCATTCCTGCAGCCACCTGCAGCGGCAGCCGCAGCCGCAGCCAGGCAGCACAGCGCCGGCGCATGCGCAAGCGCTGTGCCTGCAGCAGCCGGCCGGCGGTCTGCTTGCAGCAGGCTTGCGGCCGGCGGGGCTGGCAGCCCGCGGGTAGCGGCGCCTGCGGCCGCTGAGCCCGCGGGCAGAGGCGCCGCGGGGCAGCAGCGCGGGCTGAGGCACCGCAGGGCAGCGGCGCCTGTGGCCGCTGCTCCCACGGGCAAAAACCCCGCAGGGGCGGCCGTCAGCGAGGCAGCACCGCCTGCGGGCGCTGCCTCGTGGGCAGAACCGCCCGCGGAGGCGGCGGCGCCCGCAGGGGCGCCAACCTGCAGGGGCAGCACCGCCTGCGGGGGCGCCCACCTGCAGCGGCAGCGCCGCCAGCGGGCGTGCCGCCCGCAGGCGAGGGCAGCGCCCCGCCTGGCGGCGGCGGCGGCAGCAGCAAATGGTAGTAGGGCATTAGGGTTTTCTGGGCAAAAGACAGTTTTGCCCCTCGGAATTTGAGAAATTCCAGTTTCTGTCTTTTATCAAAATTACGAAAATACCCCAATAAATTCAGAAATTCCCTACATGTCCCTGATTTCAGAAAATATTAATTAATTAAAAGGTTTAGTTGATTATTATTTTTATTATTATCTAGTAGTCTTACATGATGATGATTATTTATACATGTGATGTATGATGTGTGGACGGATGATCATGGACCGTGTGATGTGTGTACTTGTGATTATTATTATTGAGGTCTACGAGCCTCCATTATATTTCTCGTTTATTGTCGGGCCTGCGTGCTTATGATTAAGTTGTAATCACATGAAGAGGCGCAGCGGGAGCGTGGATGCGATAGCGGGACCCACGAGACGGACAATCGTGATGCATGAAGATGCATCAAGATGTCGACGGAACCGACGAGGACGAGATGGACGATCACAGGGCATGAAGATGCACCGTTGCACACATAGATCTTGATGTAAGTGATTAGGCCTACTAGCTCGGGCCTAATCATATTAGGTTGTGGTCCATGATCATCTAGTGTGATTGCTTATACACATACTAGATATATCTCAACAGCCGCAGCAATAGAGGAGCTAGATCTGGAAGAAGATGATTATATCCAGATCCAGGAATCAGTACTATATTCAGCAGAAACTCAACAAAGTAATGAAAGCATAAAGGCCAAGTTTGGAAGCTTATTGGATCAATTAAAGGCCCAAGGTTATATTGGAGAAGATCCCCTCAAATACTGGAAAAAGAACAAAATAACATGCAAGCTGGAAATTAAGAATCAAGACTTCGTGGTAGAAGATAAGCCTCTTAGACATCTGACACCAAAGAAAGTTTAATTCTTAAAACTAGGAACTCAGAACTTAGAACTAGGAACTTTAAAAGCTTACAAGGTTGAGCTCAAGTAAGACTCTGGTTGTCTACCGATGCCTTGCAAGAGCATGAGCGAGGGTTTATATAGAAAGGAAGGATAGAGCCGGGTGCTCATTGGGCCCCATCGCACTTATATCCGTTCCCTTTTATATTCCTTCGTCCAGCTGTTGCCAGCTTTCGAGCGGCTCCCCGAGGCTCAGTCATGGCGTAAGGGCTTTACCAGGAAGAAGGTACTCCACAGCAGACATAAGAGGAAGGGATTGGACAATAAGACCTACTCAGGTGTCAATCCCCATGCAACCTGCTGAACTCAGGAGCAGGAATCTCATTGATGGAAGGATCTCCATCAGTTTTGAAAATTACAAGGCGGCCTCAACATCAAACAGAATTAGCTACAACAACGCTGATGATACAACAACACCAAAGAATGGACACAAAAGAAAGTTTAATTCTTAAAACTAGGAACTCAGAACTTAGAACTAGGAACTTTAAAAGCTTACAAGGTTGAGCTCAAGTAAGACTGGAATGGAAGCGATTAAAACATATGAATGGACACAAAAGAAAGTTTAATTCTTAAAACTAGGAACTCAGAACTTAGAACTAGGAACTTTAAAAGCTTACAAGGTTGAGCTCAAGTAAGACTCTGGTTGTCTACCGATGCCTTGCAAGAGCATGAGCGAGGGTTTATATAGAAAGGAAGGATAGAGCCGGGTGCTCATTGGGCCCCATCGCACTTATATCCGTTCCCTTTTATATTCCTTCGTCCAGCTGTTGCCAGCTTTCGAGCGGCTCCCCGAGGCTCAGCTCGTTCTTACTTAGTTACTAAGAAAAGTAAGTACATCCAGCTGTTGCCAGCTGGTAGACACTACGAGCGGCTCCCCGAGGCTCAGCTCTTTCTTACTTAGACACTAAGGAAAGTAAATACATCCAGCTGTTGCCAGCTGGTGGACACTACAAGTGGTTCTTGTCTTTATTTGGCGGCGAAGAGAAAGTGGACACTACACTCTGTATATATATTTGCATGCGATGTAGATATATATTAAATATGTATATGTGTGACATGTCATATTAGGAGACCAAATCATAGAAACATCTCTCGATAATATTAAGTCGGTAAACGTGAGGCAATTAGATTGACCCACGTGGCCTTCCTTCGTTATAAGTAGGAACCAATTCCCGGTGTAGGTTGAGTTGGTCGAGTCCCTCGAGACTCACCTATATCGCGATTCGCTATCTTGCTTACGACATAGAGATGTCACCAGTGACCTGAGGGCATGGTATGCTTGGTCGAGTCCCTCGAGGGTATATCATTAAATCAGACTCATCTTGTAACGAAGGTGTTGACTTAACCGAGCATCATGGTTGGTCGAGTCCCTCGAGGCCATGGTGATTCGGAGGCCGAACAGGACGGGAATCACAAGGAGTTGTGATCGGCAAGAGTTGCCTACCTTTTAGGCTTAGTGTGATTGGTCGAGTCCCTCGAGGTTACACTAAGACGCTGATTGGATCCTGATCCCCACTAGAAGTCTGCCGGAGACTTCCGTTTCACGTGCTGAGGGTGTCGCGTGACTCGTTAGTAAAATAGTGGGAGCATATTAAGATAGAAGTCCATATCTTGATAGTTTATTTCTTGCAAAATTTGCATGTTATTCATTTCTGCTGCATCTTTATTTTCAGAAAATGTCGCTTTCATATCCCTTACGTGGCATACTTGATGTCAACCGCCTCACTAGTCCAAATTATACGGATTGGCTCCGTAACTTGAGAATTGTTCTCACAGCGGAGAAAATCGTGTACGTCCTTGATTCAGTGATGCTTGCGCCCAAAGAAGGGGCAAACGAGGATGAGATCGCTCGCTACGTGAAGTACATTGATGACTCCACTCTTGCTCAGTGCTTGGGCTTTATGACTCCTGAGTTACAGAGACAACATGAAAAGATGGATGCCAGATCCATTCTCATACATGTCCCTAAATTGTTTGAGGAACAGGAAAGGACTCAGCGATATGAGATATCTAAGAGCCTCTTCCGCGCTAGGATGACTGAAGGGACACCGGTTCAGAACCATGTCCTAAAGATGATTGAGTGGATAGAGAAACTCACGGGTCTAGGAATGGTCCTAGAGGATAACTTGTGTGTGGACATTGTGCTTCAGTCCCTACCAGATTCCTTTTCACAGTTCACAATGAATTTTAATATGAACAAGCTTGAGGTGACTCTCCCAAAGCTCCTCAATATGTTGAGGGAGGCAGAGAGTACTATTAAGAAAGAGAAGCCAGTTCTCTACACTGGTGAGACCAGAAAGAAAAGGAAAGCAGAAAGGTCCCTTAAGAAGGGAAAGGGCAAGGGCAAACCAAGTAAAGCAAAGGTTGCTAAGAAAGACCCAGCAAAGGACAAAGGTCAGTGCTTCCACTGTGGTAAAGATGGGCATTGGAAGAGGAATTACAAAGAGTACCTTACAGAAAGGGCGAAATAGAAGCTTGGAGAAGCTTTAGGTACATTCATGATCAATCTCCAATTGACAGATTTTTGTGATAGTGCATTGGTATTGGATACCAGTATTGCTTATTACATCTACAATTTATTATAAATTCTAGCAAAGCCGAGGGGAGATTGATGAGAGGAATATTGCATAAAGGTTTGTTTATGCAAGACACTACTCCACATATCATGAATGTAAGTGTCTAAGAAGAAACGAGATGAGGTGAACAGTGTGTTAGGATCGGAGCGGCACTAAGAGGGCGGGGTGAATTAGTGCAGCGGCTTAAAACGTTGGTTTCGACAAATCTTTCGTACGATAAAAATCGGAATCGGATGTGCTTAACTTGAAAGCGTATTCACAAAGTTGTGCAACAAATGTAATGAGGAAATAAAGCAAGTAAGAAGGTTTGCAGTAATGTAAATAGCAGTAATGAAATGCAAACCAGAGATTACGCCATTTTTAAAGTGGTTCAGTCAAGTGACCTACATCCACTTGCGAGGCCCCTCTTCGATGAGGCTCCCACCTTCCACTAGCAAATCTCTTGAAAGGGAAGGGTGAATACCCCTCTTACAACTTTTTACAAGCGGTTCACTCTCTTACAGATTTTCAGCAAGAAAGAAGGAGGTGAACACTAGCAAATTGAAAACAAGACTAGCTAAGACTTTTCTAAGGCCTTTCTCTCAAACAATTGCTGCTCAAAAAGTTGTCTTCTCAGCTGAGACTTGAGGGGTATTTATAGGCCTCAAGAGGATTCAAATTTGGGCTCCAAAAATTTGAATTCTCTTATGTTCCCGATGCTGGCGGTGCCACCGCCCAGCCAAGCGGTGCCACCGCCCAGCGCTCGGGTGCTGGGCGGTGCAACCGCCCAGCCTAGGCGGTGCCACTGCCTAGGCTAAATCAGCTCACTGGTTGGGCTCCAAACTTGGCCCAAACCAGTCCGAACTCGGGCCCAATTGGCCCCTACGTGGGTTATACCTAATTATAACCCTAATTAACATGCTAATTATGAATTTAAAGACATTTTCTAAGCTATTACAAAGTTCATAAGTCAAGACTTCTTCCGGCGAGCTTCCGGCGAACTTCCGGCGGTCTTCCGATAAGCTCTCGGAAACCATTCTGCGGACTCCCGGCAAGCTCCTAGACTTCACGATTTGATCTTGGTGAGTTTCGATGAGCTTCTTCGGCAAGCTCCGATCTTTCTCGGCGAGCTCCGCGAACTTCCAACGAACCTTCCGGCGAGCTTCCGAAAAACCCTTCGGCAAGCTCCCTACTCATTCTTGGCTAGTTCCGGCAGCATTCCCGACGAACCTTCGGACTTCCATCGAACTCTCGAACTCGCAATGAATCCTTCGTGCTTGACTCCGACACTTTGTTTTGCTTTATGTCTTCGTCGTTATCGTAGTTAATCCTGCACACACAAGCAAAAACTCTACTCCGATCTAGACAATTATTATAAAGCGAATTGACATTCTGTTGCCCGACACGTCATTGGTTGGCGCTTCGTTCGATTCTTCGTTGCATTGTCCTCTCTTGCGGCTTGTTGCCCAATCAGCGGTTGACCTCCACAACGCCGATATCCTTGGCATAATTCCGCTCTTGGCCCGATGCCCGACGTCCGAAGCCTTCTGCCATCCAATATCCTAATGTGATCTCCACCGGCGCAACGTCAATTCCTCCTGCCTTAATTGTCTAATCCTGATCGAGTAGACCTGCATCACTCAAAATATAGTTAAACATAAACATAATTATCAATTGGTTTCATCATCAAAATATGAGATTTAACAATCTCCCCCTTTTTGATGATGACAACCAATTGATGACGGAGTTAAACTTGACTCCCGGAGTTTAAACAAACTCCCCCTATCAATATGCCATATTGATAGAACCTTGAATTCAAACTGAATTCAAGTCATTGCAATATTCATCATGAATACTTGCAACACGTCATTATGAACTCATGCATAGACTTATGCATATCATGTCATCAACATACTTCTCCCCCTTTGTCATCAACAAAAAGGAGAAGTACAACTATTCTTTGTGTTTGTAATATAAGTTTATCATTATGCAATTTTGAAGCTAGAAAATTTAGCAAGTAATGCATCATGCTTAGGACATTCAAGCTATCAAGTTTTAGATATGCAAGTTTTACAACATACAAGATAGCACTTTTGGTAATGTTCAAGATAGCAAGTTCTATATCATGCAAGCTAGCAATATTTTAGATGTTCAAGAAAGCAACTCTTGCTTCTTGAAATATGCAAATTTGTCAAGTTTTGCTAGATGTGCAAGTTAGCATTTTTGCCTCTTAAGATAGGCAAGATAGCACATTTGCTTCTTTTGAGATAGCAACTTTTCGCTTCTCTTTAGACTACAAGCTAGCAATTTTTACGATATGTAAGTTTCACAATATACAAGCTAGCAAAAATTTCGAAAGCAAATGCAAGATAGCTTTCTTGTGTAAGCTCATAATTCTTGCTTCCTATTGCAATGTGCAGGTTGTAAGTTTTGCTTCTTGAGATAGGCAAGATAGCACTTTTGCAATTTTTGTTTCTTAAGATAGACAAGCTTGTGATGTTCAAAATAACAAGCTCTTTCTTCTAGAAGTGTCATTTTTGCTTTCTTTGCAAAGTGTAAGCTAGCAAAATGTTTGAAAAAGTGATCAAGTTTTGCAACATACAAGCTAGCAAAAATGCCAAACTAGCAAGAGATAATGTTTTACATGAGGCAAGCAAACAATTTGGCAAATGTTACATTTGCATCTTCTCTTTTGAGAAGTGCAATTTTTGCTTTCATCTTGAATTGTGCAAGCTAGTTAGTTTGCCTTTTTTCATGATGTCCACGCTAGAAATTCTTGCTCCCCCTTTTTCATTGTCAAAAAAAAAAGGGAAGACCCTTATATCAATTTTCATATTATGACAAAGGTAAGTATCATTCTTATTTGTGCATCATTATATATTCAAATTAAAATATACACAATTTCAGTAACCTTATTTTTCATGCACGATACCGAAAAATAAATCAATCATCATTAATAAGCATATCATACATGATACTCAAACATTAAAATTTTCAAGCATTTATCAACATGTTGATCATGATACCAAACATTCATCATTTAAAGCATTCATGATACATATCATATGCAATAAATACATCATGTACATCATTATCATAAGTATTGCATACATCATTTTAACTTTATGAATATTTCATCATTGCATGCATCATACCAAAACATTTCAAGCCATGCAAGCCATAAATACAAAGAAATCATATCATGAAGGATAAAATCATTTGAATACCAAAAGACATGATTCATATAGTAAATATCTTCTTTAAATAAAATATCAAGAAAAATCATAGGAGTACAAAGAAGAGATCTTGTTTTAAAAGAAAAATCAAGTAATAACTCCAAGAACTCACAAGGAAAAATCATGATTCATTTAGAAAATCTCCTCTCAAGAGAATATCAAGTAAAATCGTAGAAGATCGATTAATGAGAAATTTTGATTTATAATAAAATCTCATGTATCGAATGTCGAGAAATCAAAATGATGATTTATATAAAAAAAATATCATAAGTTATATTCAAGAGAAAAATCATCATTCATTTTCAACTTATTCAATTTGTCACATCAATATTTCTTAGATATGCATGATACCAAAACATGGTTTTAAATCTTCAACATATAACATGCATAAATTTAAAAATTGAAAGAAGAAGGGAAGAATTCAAAAGTACGAAGATTTCAACCATCTCATAAATAAATGTAAGACCAAGTCATGAATCCAAAATTCCATGAATCAAAATGATCATCAAAGGTAATCTCATGTTATTCCAAGAAATCAATATCATGATTTTGATAAAACTCATTTCAAATTTAAATCATCAAAATCATCAAAATATCAACATTACTTTCAAGAGATTCAAAATGGTATACATAGATTTATCATAATAAACATCAAGATCAATAGGATAGAGAAAAATAATTTTTCAAGGAAAAAATATTTTCCTCTTTTTAGTTGTTTCAATTCATATGATTTTATTTCACTTATACCAAATAAAAACATGTATAATGTTTAAAACCGAAAGTGTAAGATTTATTACAACAAAGATTAATAAGGCACTTTCATTATGGTAAAAATCAATAATCCATAAATCACAAGATTCATATGCATAATTTCAAAATTTATTAAGCATGATCATTATGCATGACACTAAAACATGGTTTCAAAATGTTTAATATTTTCATTACATCATTATGCAATGGTTTCATTGAACATAATTTTGAATGATTCTTATAGATAACTAAAACTTCTTTAATTTTAATTTATGTGATGGACTTTATATTAGCATGCTCAAGTTTTGTTCTTATGTCAAAAACATACATCATGTTTGAAAACAAAAAACAAGGTTTAAAAAAAAATCATCAAGCCTTCCATATAAAAACCATGCATCATCATTGAAGGTTAATATGGAAATCATCAAAATACACATTCTTGCTTCTCAAGCACATATATATGATTATTTAAATCTAACATTTTATTCTATTAACATAAAACATACAATTTTCAAGAAAAATAATTATTCAAAAGAAAAGAAAAAATGCATCATGGAAAACATCAAGTAATTTCAAAATAATTCAAGAGAGTTGAGTTACTTACCTTGTAGTCGAAGCCCGTCAAAGCCCAATTCTCCGTTTCACCTTTGGAAGTTCTTGATTCATCCTTGGTTGCCTTCCTCTTCTTTGGCCTCTCCCTCCGTTCAAGTTCATTATTTATTTTAGATTTTTGTTTAGTAAACTTATTAAGATTTAGTGTTCGAAGTTCAAGTTCATCATTGTCCTCATCACTTGAGTCATTGCTCAAGTGGTATTCATTTGTCCGGGGTTCCAAATCCTTCCTGTTCTTTGGAAGGTGGTTCAAGTGTTCATTGTGTTCATCATGTGCATTGCACACCATTTCATATGTCATCAATAAACCAATTAGTTCTTCAAGTGGAAAAATATTTAAATTTTTTATTTCTTATATTGCAGTTATTTTAGAGTCCCACCTTTTTGGAAGGGATCTTAAGATTTTGCTTACGAGATCAAAATTCGAAAAAGATTTACCAAGAACTCTTAGATTATTGACGACATCCGTGAAACGGGTGTACATGTCGCCTATAGTCTCGCTTGGTTGCATTTGAAAAAGCTCAAAATCATGCAATAAAATGTTAACTTTCGAGTCTTTGACTCTACTAGTTCCCTCGTGCGTGATTTCAAGTGTTTGCCAAATAAGACTAGCTAAGACTTTTCTAAGGCCTTTCTCTCAAACAATTGCTGCTCAAAAAGTTGTCTTCTCAGTTGAGACTTAAGGGGTATTTATAGGCCTCAAGAGGATTCAAATTTGGGCTCCAAAAATTTGAATTCTCTTATGTTCCCGATGCTGGCGGTGCCACCGCCCAGCCAAGCGGTGCCACCGCCCACCGCCCAGCCTAGGCGGTGCCACCGCCTAGGCCAAATCAGCTCACTGGTTGGGCTCCAAACTTGGCCCAAACCAGTCCGAACTCGGGCCCAATTGGCCCCTACTTGGGTTATAGGATTAACACCTAATTTTAACCCTAATTAACGTGCTAACTACGAATTTAAAGACATTTTCTAAGCTATTACAAAGTTCGTAAGTCAAGACTTCTTCCGGCGAACTTCCGGCGGTCTTCCGATAAACTCTCGGAAACCATTCTGCGGACTCCCGGCAAGCTCCTAGACTTCACGATTTGATCTTGGCGAGTTCTGATGAGCTTCTTCGGCAAGCTCTGATCTTTCTCGGCGAGCTCCGCGAACTTCCAACGAACCTTCCAGCGAGCTTCCGAAAAACCCTTCGGCAAGCTCCCTACTCATTCTTGGCTAGTTCCGACAGCATTCCCGACGAACCTTCGGACTTCCGTCGAACTCTCGAACTCGCAATGAATCCTTCGTGCTTGACTCCGACACTTTGTTTTGCTTTATGTCTTCGTCATTATCGTAGTTAATCCTGCATACACAAGCAAAAACTCTACTCCGATCTAGACAATTATTATAAAGCAAATTGACATTCTGTTGCCCGGCACGTCATTGGTTGGCGCTTCGTCCGATTCTTCGGTGCATCGTCCTCTCTTGCGGCTTGTTGCCCAATCAGCGGTTGACCTCCGCAACGCCGATATCCTTGGCGTAATTCCGCTCTTGGCTCGATGCCCGACGTCCGAAGCCTTCTGCCATCCAATATCCTAACGTGATCTCCTCCGGCGCAACGTCAATTCCTCCTGCCTTAATTGTCTAATCCTGATCGAGTAGACCTGCATCACTCAAAATATAGTTAAACATAAATATAATTATCAATTGGTTTCATCATCAAAATATGAGATTCAACATAGTGCATACCTATGGCATTGTAGGCTAGGTCATATCCATAAGGGAATGATTCAAAAGTTGCTAAATGATGGATATCTAGATCCATTCAACTATGTGTCATATGCAACTTGTAAGCTTTGCATTCGTGGAAAACTGACCAACTCTCCATTTAGTGGAATTGGAGAGAGAGCCACTGAGTTGTTGGAACTCATACATAGTGATGTATGTGGACCCATGTCAACTCATGCCATTAGAGGTTACTCCTACTTCATTACATTTACTGATGATTTCTCAAGGTATGGATATGTGTACTTAATGAAGTACATGTTCGAGGTCTTTGAGAAATTCAGAGAGTATAAGAATGAGGTGGAGAACCAGATCGGAAAGAGTATCAAAACTCTTCGATCAGATCGAGAAGGTGAGTACTTAAGTACAGAGTTTACTCAGTTCCTCAAGGACCATGGGATATTATCCCAATGGACACCTCCTTATACACCTCAGCTCAATGGTGTCTCTGAAAGGAGAAATCGTACGTTATTAGATATGGTACGGTCCATGATGAGTTTCGCTGACCTACCCATCTCATTCTAGGGATATGCCCTAGAAACCGCAGCTTACCTTCTGAACAGAGTTCCAACTAAGTCGGTAGTGTCTACACCATATGAGATATGAAAAGGGAAGAAGCCTGATCTTAAGGTTGTTAAGATTTGGGGCTGCCTTGCCCACGTTAAAAGACATAACCCCGATAAGTTAGAATCAATGACAGAGCGATGCAAATTTGTGGGATACCCTAAGGAAACTTGTGGGTATTATTTCTATCATCTCGAGGACCAAAAGGTCTTTGTAGCTAAGAGAGTAGTGTTCCTTGAGAAGGAACACATTCTTGGCGGAGACAGTGAGAGAATGATAGAGTTGAGCGAGGTTGGAGAACCAAGCTCAAGCACCACTCTACAGCCCGAGTCTGTTCAGGTACCTAATACACAAGTTTCAACTTTACGCAGGTCTGATAGAGTATCCCATCCTCCTGAAGGATATGTGGGACATATTAGAGGAGAGGATGTTGAGGATATTGATCCTCAGACCTACGAGGAGGCTATTATGAGTATAGACTCCGGGAAGTGGCAAGAAGCCATGAATTCTGAGATGGATTCTATGTACTCTAATAAGGTTTGGAACCTAGTTGATGCGCCCGAAGGTATTGTACCCATCGGTTGCAAGTGGATCTTTAAGAAAAAGATCGGAGTAGATGGAAAGGTAGAGACCTATAAAGCAAGGCTAGTGGCTAAGGGGTATCGTCAAAGACAAGGTGTTGACTACGACGAAACCTTCTCACCCGTAGCAATGCTAAATTCCATCAAAATTCTATTGGCTATTGCAGCACACTATGATTATGAGATCTGGTAGATGGATGTGAAAACCATATTCCTCAATGGGAACCTCGAGGAGGAGGTGTATATGATGTAACCTAAGGGATTCGTGTCCAAGAACTGCCCAGATAAGGTGTGTAGGTTGCTTAGATCCATTTGTGGACTAAAGCAAGCTTCCCGAAGTTGGAACATAAGATTTGATGAGGCAATCAGATCTTATGACTTCGTTAAGAACGAAGATGAGCCTTGTATGTACAGGAAGGTAAGTGGGAGCGTTATTACCTTTTTTGGTGTTATATGTGGATGACATCCTCATCATTGGGAACGACGTAGGAATGCTATCCAGAGTAAAGGCTTGGTTATCTAGACACTTCTCCATGAAGGACTTAGGGGAAGCATCCTATATCTTGGGGATTAGAATCTATAGAGATAGATCCAAGAGGATGCTTGGCTTGTCCCAGTCCAGGTACATAGAAACCATTGTCAAAAGGTTTGGCATGGAAAATTCCAAGAGAGGTCTCATACCGATGAGACATGGGATATCGCTTTCTACGAGTATGTCCCCAAAGACTCCAGAAGAAAGGGCGAACATGAATATGATACCTTATGCCTCAGCAATAGGGTCTATCATGTATGCCATGCTATGTACTAGGCCTGATATAGCGCATGCTCTGAGTGTCACGAGCAGGTATCAAGCGGATCCAGGCTTGGAGCATTGGAAAGCAGTAAAGTGTATCCTTAAGTACTTAAGAAGGACTAAGGATCTTTTACTAGTATATGGAGGTAGTAGCCTTAAGGTTAAAGGCTACACAGACTCAAGTTTTTAGTCTGATGTCGATAATAGAAAGTCGAATTCGGGGTACGTGTACACCTTGAATGGAGGAGCAGTGTGATGGAAGAGTTCCAAGCAAGATACTACTGCTGACTCGACCACAGAGGTGGAGTACATTGCTGCATCAGATGCAGCACAGGAGGGAGTCTGGGTGAAAACGTTCATCACAGATTTGGGAGTCGTGCCTGGTAGCGAGGAGCCGATTTCCTTATATTGCGACAACTATAGGGCGATTACTCAAATAAGGGGACCCGGGTCTCATCAGAAGTGTTCTGAGGAGGTTCCAGCTTATCAGAGAGATCGTAACCCGAGGAGATGTAGCAGTGGAAAGAGTTCCATCCGAAGATAACATTGCAGATCCACTGACAAAGCCGTTATCTCATATTGTCTTTGAGCGTCACAGGGGTCTGATGGGGATCAGACACATATGTGATTGGCTTTAGGTCAAGTGGGAGATTGCTAGTCATAGGTGCCCAGCAAGCCAATCACGTGAGTGATGGCACGTGTGACTTGATACAGAATTTTTTTGCTTATTATATTTTGGCGTATATCACTTTATAACTATTGCATAAATGTATATATATATATATATATATATATATATATATATATATATATATATATATATATATATATATATATATATATATATATATATATATATATATATTGTGATGTCCTTGGATTTGTGCAATGGGAATCGGATCGTGATGAGATCGTGATAATGAGATCGATTCACCTTTAAACACATATCCTAAATAATCCCGGTCATAGGTTACTCGAGAGGGACATCGTGATAACCGGACAGACTAGTGTGCTGTATACCCGTCCATATGATGGATGCAGTTGGTCTCATAGCTGCTCGTGTAGGGACACTAGGGATACAGTACAGGTGCTCATTGGAGAATGAGTTCACTGATTGATCCGCTTACGGAATGCTGGATGGTTGATGATGCCTTATTGTTAGACAGTGATTCCGTAGTCCTAGTGGTGTATCTGGTCCTTAGACTTGAGACACCAAGGATGTCCTGTATGAGTGCTCCACTCTTTGATACCAGACTTATAGGTTTGGCTGTCCCAAATCTAGTACAGCTGGTCATTGGGAGTGGTAGTCAACCTTACGAGAGCTATTGAGTGTCGATAGAGGATCATCCACTCTCGGCGTCATGAGAGGAATATCCCATGTGTTCTTGCTCCGACAAATCCTTGGCCAGGGTCATTCGGGTTGAGAGAGAAAGAGTTCTCCGGGAGAATCCGATTAGAGCGAGACTCGAGTAGAAACCGTATGGGTCTGACAACACCATGCTCGATATACGGTCTCTGGGATATTAAATGGATGAGGGATTATAGGTACACGGTAACTGAGGACAAACAGGTCCAATGGATTGGATTCCCCTGTATCGTTTGGGGACTATGGCGTAGTGGCCTAGTACGTCCGTAGTCGATGAGTCGAGTGAATTATTACAGAGATAATAATTCACTGAGTTAGAAGGAGTTCTGACAGGTATGACTCACGGCCAGCTCGATATTGGGCTTAGAGGGTCACACACATATGGTAGGTATTGCGATGAGTAGAGGTTCGGATCTGAGATATCCGACGGAGCCCTTGTCTTATTGGATGCAGATCCAATACCCACTAGGGGAGGACCCATTAGGGTTTGATAGGGGACCTCTATAAATAGGAGGGATTCAGAGCCTCATGGGCTAGAGTCTTTGCTTGTCTTTCCTATTCTCCTCTCCCTCTCCACCTCAGAGCAGGCCTGGAGTTATGAGGAGCGTCGTCACAACCCTGCTGTGTGGATCAGTGCTAGAGAGGAGGACGCTTGACCTCCTTCACCCTCTCCTAAGGATCTGCAAGGAAACAGGGATATACAATCTCCCTAGGTAACACAATCTACTCTATACGCAGTTTTAAGTTTCGCGGACTTTGCGCACCAATCTTCGCACGACGATGAACATCTCTTTGGGAATCGGGGATTTTGTTTTCTTGTTCTTCCACTGTGCATATGATGTCACCCCCAAGATTTCCCAACACTTTTTGCACCCCGAGCGATAAAAACCTCTCCTGTAGACCTCCAAGGGGATGGTTTTGGGCCTCTGAATTTGCCGTGACCGCTACGCATTCAGTCTCGTGGGGCTCGGAGAGAGCTTTCCGGACTAGGGTCACAATAGCGATTCCGTGTTCGTTCGAGAAAGTCCCGATGGTTTCGGCATGCGCATGCCGTGTCCGTTACGCAGTCGGCCTCGTGGGCATCAGAGAGATCTGACAATAGTGATTTCGAGATCGTTCGAGAGGTTTCGGGGTGCGCAAGGGGCTCCGATCATCGATATGCCATCCACGACGTGCACAAAGGCGAGGGACGACGCAAACAAAATGAGTGCGATCATACCAGCACTAAAGCACCGGATCCCATTAGAACTTCGATTTTAAGTGTGCATGGGCGAGAGTAGTACTAGGATGGGTGACCCCCTGGGAAGACCTCGTGTTGCACTACTTTTTACGCCCCGAGCGACGAAAACCTCTCCCGTAGACCTCCGAGGCGATGGTTTTGGGACTCAGAATTTGCCGTGACCGCTACGACGTCAGTCTCGTGGGGCTCGAAGAGAGCTTTCGGCGCGCGCTTGCCGTGTCCGGTACGTAGTCGGCCTCATGGGCATCGAAGAGATCTGACAATAGCGATTTTGAGATCATTCGAGTGGTTTCGGGGCGCGCAAGGGGCTCCGGTCATCGATATCCCGTCCGCGATGTGCACAAAGGCAAGGGACAACGCACACAAAATGAGTGCGATAATACCACCACTAAAGCACCAGATCCCATCAGAACTCTAATTTTAAGCGTGCTTGGGTGAGAGTAGTACTAGGATGGGTGACCCCCTGGGAAGACCTCGTTGTTGCACTCCTTTTTGCGCCTCGAGTGACGAAAACCTCTCCCGTCGACCTTCGAGGCGATGGTTTTGGCCTCGGAATTTGCCGTGACCGCTACGCAGTGAGTCTCGTGGGGCTCGGAGAGAGCTTTCCGGACTGGGGTCGCAATAGTGATTACGAGTTCGTTCAAGAAAGTCCCGATGGTTTCGGCGCACGCTTGCCCTGTCCGGTACGCAGTCGGCCTCGTGGTCATCGGAGAGATCTGACAATAGCGATTCCGAGATCATTCGAGTGGTTTCAGGGCACGCAAGGGGCTCCGATCATCAATACGCCGTCCGCGACGTGCACAAAAGTGAGGGTCGACGCACACAGAATGAGTGCAATCATACCAGTACTAAAGCACCGAATCCCATCAGAACTCTGATGTTAAGCGTGCTTGGGCGATAGTAGTACTAGGATGGGTTACCCACTGGGAAGTCCTTGTGTTGCACTCCTTTTTGCACGTCTAGCGACGAAAACCTCTCCCGTAGACCTCCGAGGCGATGGTTTTGGGCCATGGAATTTGCCATGAACGCTACACAGTCAGTCTCGTGGGGCTCGGAGAGAGCTTTCCGGACTGGGGTCGCAATAGTGATTCCGAGTTCGTTCAACAAAGTCTCGATGGCTTTGGGGCACGCATGTCGTGTCCGGTACATAGTCGGCCTCATGGGCATCGGAGAGATCTGACAATAGCGATTCCAAGATCATACGAGTGGTTTTGGGGTGTGCAAGGGCTCCGGTCATCAATACGCCGTCTGCGACGTGCACAGAGGCTAGGGACGACACACACAAAATGAGTGCGATCATACCAACACTAAAGCACTGGATCCCATCAGAACTTTGATGTTAAGCATGCTTGGGCGAGAGTAGTACTAGGATTGGTGACCCCATGGGAAGTCCTCTTGTTGCACTCCTTTTTGCACCCCATGTGACGAAAACCTCTCCCGTAGACCTCCGAGGCGATGGTTTTGGGCCTCGGAATTTGCTGTGACCGTTACGCATTTAGTCTCGTAGGGCTCAAAGATAGCTTTCCAGACTGGGGTCGCAATAGCGATTCCGAGTTCATTCGAGAAAGTCCCGATTGTTTCAGAGCGTGCTTGTCGTGTCCGGTACGCAGTTGGCCTAGTGGGCAACAAAGAGATCTGACAATAACGATTCCCAGATCGTTGGAGTGCTTTTAGGGCGCACAAGGGGCTCCGGTATTCGATACGCCATCCATGACATGCACAAAGGCGAGGGACGACGCACACAGAATGAGTGCGAGCATACAAGCACTAAAGCACCGGATCCTATTAAAACCCCACTGTTATGCGTGCTTAGGTGAGAGTAGTACTAGGATGGATGACCCCCTAGGAAGACCTCATGTTGCACTCCTTTTTGCTCCCCGAGCGATGAAAACCTCTCCCATCGACCTCCGAGGTGATGGTTTTGGGCTTCGGAATTTGCTGTGACCGCTACGCATTCAGTCTCGTGGGGCTCGGAGAGAGCTTTCCGGACTGGTGTTGCAATAGAGATTCCGAGTTCATTTGAGAAAGTCTCGATTGTTTCAGCGCGCGCTTGCCGTGTCCGGTACGCAGTCGGCCTAGTGGGCAACGAAGAGATCTAATAATAGCAATCCCGAGATCGTTCGAGTGGTTTTAGGGTGCGCAAGGGGCTCCGGTATTCAATACGCCATCTGCGACATGCACAAAGGCGAGGGACGATGCACACAAAATGAGTACGAGCATACAAGCACTAAAGCATCGGATCCCATCAAAACCCCAATGTTAAGCGTGCTTGGGTGAGAGTCGTACTAGGATGGGTGACCCCGTGGGAAGACCTCGTGTTGCACTCCTTTTTATGCCCCGAGCTACGAAAACCTCTCCCGTCGACCTCCAAGGCGATGGTTTTGGGCCTCGGAATTTGCCATGACCGCTATACAGTCAGTCTCGTGGGGCTCGGAGAGAGCTTTCCAAACTGGGGTCGCAATAGCAATTACGAGTTCATTCGAGAAAGTCCCAATGGTTTCAGCGCACGCTTGCCGTGTCCGGTACGCAGTCGGCCTCGTGGGCATCGGAGATATCTGACAATAGCGACTCCGAGATCTTCGGTCGTCGATTCGCTATCCACGACGTGCATAAAGGCGAGGGACGATACACATAAATCGAGTGCGATCATACCAGCACTAAAGCACCGGATCCCATTAGAACTCTGAAGTTAAGCGTGGGTGACCCCCTGGGAAGTCCTCATGTTGCACTCCTTTTTGTGCCCCGAGCGACGAAATCCTCTCCCGTAGACCTTCGAGGCGATGGTTCTGGGACTCGGACAGAGCTTTCCAAACTAGGGTCACAGTCCCGATGGTTTCGGCGCGCACTTGTCGTGTCCGGTACACAGTCAGCCTCATGGGCATCGGAGAGATCCGACGATAGCGATTTCGATATCGTTCGAGAGGTTTCAGGGCGCACAAGGGGCTCTGGTCGTCAATACGCTGTCCGCGATGTGCATAAAGGCGAGGGACGACGCACACAAAACGAGTGCGATTATACCAGCACTAAAGTACCAAATCCCATTAGAACTTCGATGTTAAGGCACTCCTTTTTGCTCCCCGAGCGACAAAAACCTCTCCCTTCGACCTCCGAGGCGATGGTTTTGGGCCTCGGAATTTGCCATGACCGCAATGTAGTCAGTCTCATGGGGCTTGTAGAGAGCATTCCGGACTAGGATTGCAATAACGATTCCGAGTTTGTTCGAGAAAGTCCCGATGGTTTCGGCGCGCGCTTGCCGTGTCCGGTACGCAGTTAGCCTCGTGGGCATCAGATAGATCCGACAATAGCGATTCCGAGATTGTTCGAGAGGTTTCGGGGCACGCAAGGGGCTCCGATCATCGATACGCCGTCCACGACGTGCACAAAGGCGAGGGACGACACACACAAAATTGGTGCGATCATACCAGCACTAAAGCATCGGATCCCATTAGAACTCCGAAGTTAAGCGTGCTTGGGCGAGAGTAGTACTAGGATGGGTGACCCCTTGGGAAGACCTCGTGTTGCCCTCCTTTTTGTACCCCGAGCGACGAAAACCTCTCCCGTAGACCTTCGAGGTGTTGGTTTTGGGCCTTGGAATTTGCCATGACCGCTACGCAGTCAGTCTTGTGGGGTTCGGAGAGAGCTTTCCGGACTGGGGTCGCAATAGCGATTCCGAGTTCGTTCGAGAAAGTCCCGATGGTTTCGACGCACGCTTGTCGTGTTCGGTACACAATCGACCTCGTGGGCATCGGAGAGATCCAACAATAGCGATTCCTAGATCGTTTGAGAGCTTTTGCGGCACGCAAGGGGCTCCAATCATCAATATGCCATCCCCAACGTGCACAAAGGCGAGGGACGACACACACAAAATAAGTGCGATCATACTAGCACTAAAGCACTGGATTCCATCAGAACTTTAAAGTTAAGTGTGCTTGGGCGAGAGTAGTACTAGGATGGGTGACCCCTTGGGAAGTCCTCATGTTATACTCCTTTTTACGCCCCGAGCGACGAAAACCTCTCCCGTAGACCTCCTAGGCGATGGTTTTGGGCCTTGGAATTTGTTGTGACCGCTACGCTGTCAGTCTCGTGGGGCTCGGAGAGAGCTTTCCACAATAGCGATTTCGAGATCATTCGAGTGGTTTCAGGGCGCACAAGGGGCTCAAATCATCGATACGCCGTCCGTGACGTGCACAAAGGCGAGGGACGACGCACACAGAACGAGTGCGATCATACCAGCACTAAAGCACCGGATCCCATTAGAACTTCGATGTTAAGTGTGCTTGGGCGAGAGTAGTACTAGGTTGGGTCACCCCCTAGGAAGACCTCATGTTGCATGCCTTTTTGCGCCCCGAGCGACGAAAACCTCTCCCGTAAACCTCCGAGGCATTGGTTTTGGGGCTCGGAATTTGCCGTGACCGCTACGCAGTTAGTTTCGTGGGGCTCGGAGAGAGCTTTCTGGACTGGGGTCGCAATAGCGAGACATGACTCAACCTGCGATCCAAGCGTGGTCCAGTTCAATGATAAAGCTTAGCCCAACTCATCAGTGAGGCTCAACTTTGCCTGTGAAGCTAGACCCGCCCAACTATGCGATTGACATTAGATATATTGTCATTGCTCTATCAAGCTCATTGTACCTTAACTCAACCTATTATTTGGGATAGTCATGTGCAAGGCACGCGACCCATCAAAGACTCAAGTGGGTCAATTTAGTATAGGTCGGCATAATATAATATGCTTTAATTTTCTCTCGCTTTGAGCTCGTTGATTGATTGAATCAAACAAGTTTGACCGATTCATGCCGATTTAGAGTAATTCTAAACCAGACTAGTTCAAATCTATTTAACCTAATTAAAATTAATCAAATCTAAATTAGACTAATTTAAGATAATTTGAGATTAGTTCCGCTATGTCTTAATTGAATTGAGTTTGATTTAAATTAATTGAGTTATTCCAATTAGGGTTTTAGCTAATTGAGAATTATTAAGAGATTGATGTTTTATGTTTTTATGATTTGGTGAACCTAATAATTTTATCTAAAAGTATTATTTAGAAATAATTATTAACTTTTTATTTATTAATTAAGTTTATAATATTGATGTGATTATTGTCATGTAATATATGTGATTATGCTAGTGGTTTACATTGGAAGTGCAACCTATGAAAGGAGCTTCGAGCCCATTATAGTGTGGAGCCACTAATAGACATATTCTAGTAGATCATACATCAAGCATAGTCCTTTATAATATTTTATCATACTATTTTTTATATGTATGCATGAATAAATGAATGTAAATGAATGATCATAGTTATTTATGTACTCTTACCGAGGGTAAGTAGGGTGATTGCCTTCGAGGATTAGTGGGCCATTAGATATGACAGTTAGATAGTTCCTCCATTTACTATTGGGAGGAATATGTCCCCACTTGGGTTGGTGAGGAATATCACTCTATTCGTTGTTAGGAGTGCGATATAGGTTCTCTCTATTTGTTATTGGGAGGTATCCATCTTATGGAGTGCACTACGGAATGTGATATACGTCTTTATTATCCGACTATTCTATATGTGTTACAGATTTTATTTACTATATAGGAATTATTATATTTTTAATATATAAATTTTATAATAAAAGAATATATTTTTATATTAAATTATTGATATTTTTATATGTTTCACAATGATTAAAGATTATTTTTATGATTTTTTAAAGTTTCTCACTTGTATATGATTATTGATATATTTTGATCCTATATTTATTTTTAAAGTAATTTATTACTTTATAATAGATCTAAAGTTTGAGTGGAGAAAACTTTTTATCACTTATGGTAGTACCAAAAAGATGTTTCTTTTAGTAAAAAAATATTTTTGGTATTGTAAAGATATGAATTTAAATTCAAAATTAAAAAATTCTGTAAATGAAGTTTATGATTTATTTTTTTAAATCTACAAAATGACAATTAGCACTTAAATATAAACAGCAGAAATTATAAAAAAGATAACATTAAATATTCAAGCGGATGTTATCCCAATTCTTGACATTCAAAGGAGCATTAAAAATTTTTATTCAAGATAACTCATATTTTACCATTGTAAAATTTAATCAGAATCCTAACCTTAGGAAATATCAATCAGTATCTTTCCACTTGAATAATATTCTAATAAAAATTTATAATATCGAACAACATGAAATGATAGAATGTCAAAAGTGGAAGACATCTTACCAATATCAGTAGAATAACATCTTCACTTGACTCGTGAGTGCTTGCTTGATAAGTTAGTTATCTTCGCACTTGGCACCGATACTTCCTCTTCCTCTTCCTCTTGTGCCATTGCAGCAGAAACTTCTATACCTTTGCGTCGATGCCTATCTCTATTAGCCATGTTTGGTAAGTTGCTACAGTCTATTGAAACATTAGGCAATTATTTATATAATTAAAGCCATGGCTTAGGTTTCAAGAGCAACTAAAAACAATCGTATCCACTAATAACTGCAAAGATATTATATCTGCCCAAAGTCAAAACCACTGTTTCTTCTCTTGGAACTTCTCTCTCTAGGCAGTGTGTTGTGTTTGCAATAGTCACGAAGTAAATGTTGATCAGAACTGAAATTAAAGAAAATGCTTCGGACTGAATGGAGAAGCTATAATAACCTTAAAGGCAGTGTGGGGATCCTGTCCTGCATTGGAACTAAATGAGTATTTAATTCTAAAATATCAAAACAGAATGTGATGCTGGAAACATTCAATTACAAACTATACTGTTCAAAATCATTACAACCAGCCTTATAGAAATCAAAAGAAAGATAAGGATAGTAATGTTCAAAATCTGTGACTTCTGAAGAACAGTAATGCAAAGATAAAATTGTCTGGAACTAATAATGTCTTAATCTTCTTCATTAATTAACAAGCACATCTTCACTGTCATCACTATCTCCACCTTCATTATCTATGGAATCTTCAGTATCATACTTTTTATCATTGTCATCAATTGCCTTATAGTCTACTCATATCAATAGTTGACGCTTGAAGATCATTTCTTTCCCAAATCAAATCACTAATATGACTTCCTTTCATCGTAGGCATGACCATTAGTGTTTGAAGATTTCCTTTGTTGAATTGGCTCATTTTCTTGTTCTTCACTGATTTCTTTTTCACATTAGAATTCATCTCTGGTTGACACATTATAAAAATCTCGAGGCTCACTCTGTACAACAGTATATAGAATCATTATTATTTTTAATGTAATAGACTTGTTTAACATGGCTTGAGAGAACAAAGGGATTAGTTCTCCCCTCTCTTAAAGTCCTAAGCAAATTTATCATGATAAAACCATAATCATCAATAATAATTCTTCTTTCTATAGAATCAACATCAAATCAATGATACTTCAACGACACAACCTGATAACCCACGATATAACACAAGTCAATAATATCAATTAAAACACTAAAGAAATTTAATAATGTTATTGTCAGGTTCTCTTTTCACCAATACTTTACTATTTTGTGATTGCTTATGCTTTTCATGATTCTAGTATGGACATGAAAATTATTTACAATATATCCACTAAAGCTTGTGACTTCTTGCATCAAATTATATTCTAATGACATAAGTTGATTATCCACTTCTTGCATTTAAGTTATAGGAAAAAAAATATTAATAACTATTAATTTTATAAATAAAAATTATTTGTAAATATACTTCCACGTTTATCAAACCACTGATTGAATATTTTTTACCTCAATTTCATATTCTCTAGGTAAATAGATAGTGAGAAAATATTATAAAAAAATATCAAACAAGATATATAAACAAATAATATGAGCGACAATTATTACTCATTTAAAGAATGGACAAACTTGAGCCGTTGAGTACTTTTTTTTCATTATCATCTTTGAAGAGAAATTTGAGTAGTTCTACCTATGTTGCAACTTATGTTGAGCCTATAGTTTTATACCATCAAGGAAGCTAAAAAGTTAATATTTCTTGGATGTCCAATATTAATTAAAAAATTATTTTACATAATCCTAAATTGTACAGGTCTAGCGAAGGTATTATAACTTTCATCATCGGACAAACTATGTGTTCTCTTGAATGAATTGAGTTCATAATTCCCTCTTCAAGGCATCCCAAGTATGGATATTACAATGATCTTTGAACATTTTCTCCCAACATATAGATCACTATAATTTTGGCATCTTTTGATTCAGATAGCATCACTTGAAAGTACAGGTCTATATTGAAAAGAAAATTTTCTAACTCTCTAACATCCTGAGTACCCTAGTAACTCTTCAATTTTGGAGCCCTTACTCTCAATGCTATGAGACTATCATCTATTCTCATGCATTACTTACATGAGTATCGACACGAGCCATAAATTTCCTTGCTTGCTCTTGTAAGTATTGCACTAATTCTCTCATATCATCCATTAATCTTTCGACTTGGATCTCTAGCTAATCAGTTAGGATTCTAACCATTCTTCCTTTAGTGCTTCTATGTTGTTTAGGCTACCTTTCAAATTGTCTCTCTTCCGAGTTAAAAAACTCTTACTCTATGGATTATCATTGCAAATGTCATGTTCCTATTAAGCGACTTTACTAATTTCTGCAAGAGTTTTAATTTATTTCTCTCATGTAATAAATACTATTGCTCTCTTGTACAATAGTACTATTATTTATCATGCAACTCTGTCATGATAAATTTAATATTTACTTGACTAACTTTGATATTGTCTTGTCACATCTTTAGCTAGGATTGTCTTATGCATGCAATACCTAAGTGATATTCATCTACAAAGATAAACATAAACTTTAATATTGTAGATCCATGAAGAGTCTACATAGAGAAAAAAAAATATTCAAAAGATAAACATACAAGTAATATGCCACCCTTACATACAAAAAGGGTAATATAATAGAGATCACAAATAAAACAAAGTAATTAGCTTTTTTTATGCATAAAAGTCTCTTGCAAATTTGCTAAACAATCGTACATAAAAAGGGGTTCCAAATGTAGGTATAAGCCCAATGTTATTTAATATTTTTATCAAACAAAAAACATGAGGTAGGAAAAAATACTTGATTTATTAATAAAATAAAATTGATTAGTTTAAAGGTATTTTATACTTGTTATAAGTTATCATATGACAACATCTACTTAATAATAAGAAAAAGAAAACAAAAAAAAAGAAATTAAATTTGTTCTTGATTGAATATTACAAATCTTGACTAAAAGATCTATCTCTACAAAAATGGAAGTTTAACAATCAAGAATATCATCAAGAGAAGAATATTATTTTTTAAATCAAGTTTGATACAATTATAATTTTATTTATTTATATTTTTTTCTGATTAATCCTTGTACTTAAGAATATAAAAAAGGCTAGAACATTATAATAGAGATCATTAGAAATGAATCCATGAATTTAGTTATGTTCCCACATTATTGTGAGGCCATAATTATTTTTATCGATGAAATGATTTCATCTTCTACGTGTGAGATGTGTAGAGGTGTGAGACACTCATCCAAAGAGTTAGCTCCTTTAGCCAAAGTGATTCCGATAATTATCTAATTTTTTAATATTATCTCTCAATTATTATATTTTTTCATCACTTTCTATTTCTCTATTATAAAAAAATCACTATCACTCGTCCTGCATCAGATTTACTATCAATATTTTTTATCTAGCCAAAGGGCAAGTTCTTACAAGGTGAAAGCATATGATACATTGGCAACTTAATTGATTTATCAAAAAAAATAAATTTGATTAATTTAGAGATATTTTGCATATGTAACAAGTTATCACAAGACAACAACTAGTAAAAGAAAGTAAATGTAAAAAAATAAAAAAATAAAATCCATTCTTGATTAAAGATTAAAAATCTTTTATTTTTATTTTCTTTTTTTATCCTTATGCTTTGATCTACAAAAGGGGCTAGAATATTGTAATGGAGATCATAAAAATGATCAATGAATCAAATTTTGTTCTCACATTGTGTATGAATGGTGTCAGGTCATAATTATTTTTTTAATAAAATAATTTCATTGTCTACATATGAGATGTATAGAGGTGTGAGGCTTTATTCTAAGACTTCGCTCCCTAAGCCAGAGTGAGTTTAATAACTATACAAGATTTTTTATATTATCTTAGTTATTATTTTTATTCTTTTTCAAACATTCTATTATAAAAAAAAAATCATTGCCAACCATCATATAATTAAAGTAGGAAAATTAAAAATATCGCACTACCCCTTAAACATATAACTAAGATTTCATCCAACTAGATACTACTAAGGTGTTCCAAGGGGCTGAGGTAACTAATATTTTACGAGACTAACAGTCAAAAATCAACTTGTGGTATATGAGAATAAAGTTATTTTAGTATTTTTTTATCTTTACATAAAGTTTAAACATTTCTAAATTTTACAAGACAAATAAAAATTAAAAATACTAACAATAAATCAAAATGGGACTGACAAGACTATTTCTTACCTCGTACAAGTTACCTATAAAAAAACACTTAAAATAATAAATAATTTAAAATAATAATAAAAAAATCAAAAACATGTAACAAATACCTTGGTTATATGGTTCCGTGCAAATGACATCCAATACATAGTTGTGGTTGATGACACCAAGGCAGTGGAAGTGCCTAATTTTTATTTTTTTTAACAGGAGTCTTCTTCTATCATATGCTTGGAATTTAAAAGGCTCCCAACTATAATTGTACAAAAATTTTGCTTTGCACTAGAATACTACTTTTACAAACTTTTATGTACATTTTTGTTATGACTACTTTTCAAATTAAATCTTCCCTTAAGAAAAATACTTTTTGAGATGTTTGATGTTCCTAGTTTAAGTAATGTCTAGACCTCCAAGCATATAGAGTTTGTATATCCTTTTCGAACCTCCTCGAAAACTCAATAAAATCCTCATTTAGAAGTAAGATTTTTTAAGAATGAACCGAGTCACTTTCATCAACCTTTCTCGATACTAAATCTCTGAGCTTTAGTAGATATTATTAGATTTTTTGAATATTACATTTTGTCATAGTGTACTTGTAGGTTAAATTCTTTGGATGCACCCTCACCTGCATCTTCTCGATTAGGTCAAGATTTGTAAATATATTATTATTATAAATTTGATTGTTCGATATGCTAAGTATTTAAAATTTATCCAAATTCGACATCTAAGCTTGTCATTAGTCTAATATCAAGAGATAGGAGGTTTTAGGTAAAGATCTTATAAAAACTATATTATGAGTGTGTTTGACAAATATTTCTTTCATGCTAAAGTAGGAATATGTTGTGACCTTAAGTTGTTCTAAGAGGATTTAAGCAATATACCTAGAGTCTTTTTAGAGTGAGCTCGACTAATCATCTGAGTTAAATGTAGTGTTAATCTGTAGGACAATTACATAAAAGATATTATCCATTATTCAATCATCGAGATGTTCGTTGAATCACTAAACATTATGGTTATAGTACGAAGGCTCATGTTGATGAGATTAGAGGGTCCCGACTAATATGATGTCTAGGGTAGTATTGAGTTGATATTAATATGGATCAATTGTTCAATGGAAGCATCAAATTGTTGATATATTTGATACAATGTGATGTATCATCATATTGTCAACACGTGAGAATCTTTATCACTTTGCAATAAGCTAGTAAACCGAAAGCTTTGATGTGAGAGTATGAGGTTATTGTTGAATCTCGGATTTTGATGATGAAGTCAATTGTCATTTGTTGTCTAACCTATATGTTGAGATAAGTGTACAGGATTAACTACGATGAAAGTAAGACATGCAGCAGGAGTTGCGCCGGAGTCATGACAATGATCACGTTGGGAGTTCAAGAGCTCGACGGAAGTTCGGACAGTCGTCGGAAGTTCTCCGGGAACGAATCCGAGAAGTCCATAAGCTTGCCAAAGAAGCTCGTCGGAACTCACCAAGTGTATCGTCGCAAGTCCAGGAGTTTGCCGGAAGTCCGCAGGAGAATCACCGAGGGTTCATCGGATGATCGACGGAAGTTCGCCTGAGGTAGCACCGCCTGAGCTCGGTCTTCGAGCTCTGGTAGGCGGTGCAACCGCCCCAATCAGGAGGTGCAACCGCCTGAGCTCGGTCTTCGAGCTCTGGCAGAGAGGTGCAACCGCCCCTGACAGAGGTGGCACCGCCTAGAGGCTCAGTCTTCGAGCTCTGCCAGGCGGTGCAACCGCTCCAATCAGGAGATGCAACCGCCTGATCCCGGAATTCCGAGAATTGACAGTTTTGAGCTCCAAATTTGAATTGGGTTGGGGCCTATAAATACCCCACCCATTCAGCACTGAAAGCAGCAACTAACACTCGAAATCTTGACATCTTTCTGTGATTCTTAGAGCTCAAAATTGTTGTAAAGGCCAAAAGTTCTCCTCCCTCTATTCTTCAAAGTTTTGAGTTGTAAAGAGAAGAGAGAAAATTTCTGTAAGGGTTGTCTCCTAAGCCGGTCAAAAGGAGTGAAACTATAAAAGGGTGGTTGGCCTTCGTCTATTGAAAGAAGGCCTCTAGTTGACGTCGGTGACCTCGTCGGTGGAGGAAGCCAAAAGTGGAGTAGGTCAAGATTGACCGAACCACTCTAAATCTCGGTTTGCATTTACTTTGAGCATTTTATCTTTACTGCAAACCTCCTAAATAGCTACTGCCTTCTGCGCTTTTACGAACGAGTTTCTAAGTCCAGAACTTTCCGAATCTGCGTTTAGACGTAAATCGGCTTTTTCGTACGATCATTACATTTCAGTTTACATTTACGTTTTGATTTCAATCATAACTGCAAACTGCCTTCTGCGCATTTATAAAACGTATCTCAAAGTTCAGTATCCTCAAAATTGGCATTTAGACGTAAACCGATTTTATCGTACGAACGTCGCATTTCAGTTTGCGCTTGCATTCTGATTTTTATCATAAACTGCAAACTGCCTTCGTAGATTTACTTTAACGTCATCTCGCTTAATCTTAAGTTAAAGTAATCTTAGAATCCGCTTTTACATCGAAATCGTTTTTATCAAACGAACGTAGCTTTCGATTTTAATAATGAAAGATTTTCGCTGCACTAATTCACCCCCCCCCCCCTCTTAGTGCTCTTGATCCTAACAGTTATGATGTTATAATGTAGATGGAAGAGTTTGAGGCTGTGATTTTCCTTTTACTCAACATAATATTAAGCAAGTATATTAATTTAAATTTATCATATGAGTTGTAAAAGAAAATGCTCCACAAATATATGGTTGGTGTTCAATGATTCAACACCCGGAATCATGGAGAGGGATATCCAAAAACAACAGTGGTATTGATAAAACCACATAATCTTAAACTAAACAATGTGCTTCTCATTGTGTTGGACTAATGAAATGTCGAGTAGGATGCGACTTATCATCGTATGGTTTGATAAAAATAATAGAAGATAAGAATAATTATTGAAGAAGTTTTATTGAAGTAACTTTAGCTTGAATACATTAACATGTCCCTCTCCTATTTATAGGGATTAGGAGAGAAGATTTTCCTCAACAAAATAGAGGATTTCCCTCAATAGAGTAGATCAACAGAGTGAGAGATTTTCTCGTATAATTGAGAAAATCTTATCTTTTATCATGCCCCCACAAGATGGTGCTCATGTCAAGGATACCAATCTTGGATCGATGCAAAGAATAGTTTACGAGCCAGAGGCTTCGTGAGTAGGGCAAGAGCAGATCGCTGCTGTTGTTGTTGCTGTTGCTATTGTTGTGGTTGCGACGGCGACGGCTGCAGTAGAGGAGAAAGCTACAGTAATAGAAAAAGTTATAGCAATGCTGTAGCAGAGGAATAAGCTGCAGTTGAGGAGGAAGTTGCAATAGAGAAGGAAGTTGCAGCGATGTTGCAGCGATGCTATAGCAGAGGAGGAAGCTACAGTAGAGGTGCAGTAGAGGAGAAAGCTGCAATAGAAGTACAGTAGAGGAGGAAGCTACAATAGAGGAGGAAGCTACAACAATGCTACAATAGAGAAGAAGACTACAGCAAAGGAGGAAAGGTGGGGCAATGCTGGTGAGTGTAGCACTAGAGACGTCACAGCGGAAGGGAACGGACGTTGGTGCAAAGTGGCAGTGGAGAAGATAGTTGTCGTTCGTCGAGGAGAAAAGATTTATTGCACCGATGGCGACGGAAAAGTAGTAGTAGAATGCTTTTTCTTTTGTCGTCGGAGATGGAGAAGCAACAGATGAGTCGACAACGAGAAGAGAGCTTGCTCTAGGTAAGTGGCTCTAATACCATGATATAAATAATAGAAGATAAGAATAATTATTGAAGAAGCTTTATTGAAGTAACTTTAGTTTGAATATATTAATATGTCCCTTTATCATTTTTCATAAGTGAATGAACCGGGAAGCTTTGATGTAAGAGTTTCTTTTCACTCAGACATAATATTAAGCATATTAATTTAAATCTACTATATGAGTTGTAAAAGAAAAATGCTTCAAGCGTTGGTGTTCAATGATTCGAACACCTTGAATCTTGGAGAGAAATATCCAATCTTAAACAACACAATGTTCTTCCCATGTAGAGCAAATGATTGGTTATGAGAGGAGAGATACGATTGCTTGTGGCGGAGCATGAAGGATCAGATGATGAGGTTTTACATCAAACTGTGAGCTTTTCTCATTGGTCGACTGCATATGCAGTTGACATGCCACTACCAATTTTTACTCAAACCTTGGTTTTTAAGGTTGGCCAATGACTGCAGACAAGGATGGTGAGGGGCACTACAAGAACTCCTGTGGGTCTGTAGAAAAGCTAGATGAACGTTGGGAAAACCTACGCATTGAATATTCTCAAACCCAGTATAGAAACATAAATCTGAACTTCTCAACACATATTTATGTAAATCTACATTGAACTAGACAATGGAGTATTTGTATGCACCGGAGAGAGTGGTATCATCTCTTCTTATTTTTTCTGTTTGTAAAATCAAGAAAAAGGAACTTCAGGCAGGTCAAACAGTGTTTTTTTTTTTAGCAAAAGCCAAAAAAGTCTGAGATTAATGAGTTCCTCGCATATCAGCAGAATCCATTCTTGGTTATCCTTCTTCTCAGAAAACTTCAAATTAACCTTTTGTTTTTTTCCTATAAAAAACATATATTAAGATCAATGAGTTCATTTCAGATTAGCAGGGATTCAATCTTTATTTTTTTTTTTAAATCAAGATTGGGTCACACTTTTTTTTCTAAGAAAAAATATATTTAAACGTAATGAGCTGCTCACAACTTGGCAGAGTCTTATTTTCCTTTTTCTTTAAAAATATTCATGATAGATCAAATATATATATTGTTTTTTTTGGAGAGGAAAAAAAATAATTCAGATGGATGAGTTGAATCGAGATGGGCCACATAATTGGTTGGTTGCCAAAAGATCACATGATGGGCAAGTTGAGGACTTTTTGCCACCGGATCAGTTGTCAGCACCCAACATGTCACCGAACATGAAAAATTCTACAACCGAAATATATTATTAATAATTCTTTAATGTTTGTGATCTGATTCCAAAGGCAAGAGTTGCAAGACAACGAATGAAGAAGCACACGTATCTTTCTCTTCTCTCTGCCTTGAACCCAACGCTGGTATTAATACCACCAAATTCTCTCAATTATTATATTAAACTAATATATATATATATATATATATATATAGCTAGAAAGAAATTAATAAATGGTTTATTTTCTTGCGGGCGGAGAGTTCCTCAGGGCAATGTCAAAAAGGTCCGGCGGCGTGGGTCCCACCTCACCTCACCTCAAATCAACCACATCCTGAAGGTGGGCCTCGCACGAGGATCAACATTGGTCGTCACGGAGGTTGACCCGTGACCACTCGATGCCGACCCGCGGACTCTTAAGGTGAGCGGCGACCAACGTGACCACAACGTCACGCCCACGCGCCAACTGGCCGACCCCCGTGGACGATGTCACATCTGAAATTTTTTTTTTTTATATATATATATATATCTTTCCACACATTTAGGTCAAATAGATAAATATCACTTTATTCATCATTCATAAATATTTATTATAATTCATTTATTACAATCTATTTATTCATCGAATCATAAATAAAAAAATAAATACGATGATGTTAACTTCAAGAATCATAAGTTGCTCTATCTAGCGGTAGAGGAAGGTCCGCTCTCCATTGGAATCCGATTTAGTACTAGAAGGAGATTGCTCTGAAAATAAAAAAAACAAAGAAAATTCAGCAACGCTGAGTAGGAACCCCAAAAGTCAACTCAAAATGTATACATGATTAAAATTCAATCAATCATCCCATTGACGTATATCAAGTACCCGAAGGAGCACTCCCCCAACAGCGGATGGAGAGGCTTTATCCTATGGGATGAGTTTGTGTTCTCCCAACAGCGGATGGAGGCAAACTCATATCACACTCCCAACAGCAGATGGAGTGGTGTCCCACACCTGCCAAAGTGGGGACACGTTCCTCCCAACAGCGGATAGAGGAATCGTCTAACCGCCACGCCTGACGGCCCGCTAATCCCCGAAGGGAATCGCCCTACCTGCTCTCGGCAGGAAAATAATATAATCTCACACTAGTCATGTCCATTTCGGGATGAAATAATATATTTAAAACGTCTCTTTTAAATATCATCAATATCAAATAATATAAATTAGCCCTCAATTGACTTGAACTCTAATTTAATCGATTCAATGGAACTTGATTTACTAGAGTCTAACTGAACTGATCTCTAATCCTTATTTAACTAGTTTGGAACCACCCTAGATTAGTATAATTTAGACTAGATTAAGTTCAATTTAGGTTAAACTAACTTGAATAAGTCAATCAATTCGGAATCACCCTGAATTGATCTAGACTAATCAAGTCTAGTTTAGTTCAATCAATATTTGGGCTCAAGTTCAACAATAATATTGGGCTAAATTGAGCTAGTCCATCTACTGGTCATGTGCATTATATATGATTGAGCATGCATTATACAAAACTGGCCCAGCCTTGGCCCATGGACTAGTCATGTGCGTCGCATGTGACTGCCCATAATGGTTGGGCTGGGATAGCTTACGGGCCAAGGCCTGACCCGTGGGTTGGGCCTGGCTTGTGAGCAATTTCATTCCAATTAATATCCAATTTCATATCATAGCATATACTCATTAACAATATAAATAAAAACATAATAATGTAATAAAAGATAAATGAGGGGAAAAGCTTTAATACAAGGAAATAACGTTCTAAATTTGACTAGAAATCATAAGACATTAAAAGAGGGACTGGGAGATAAGTTTTAATACAAGGAAATAGCCTTCTAAATTCAAATAAAAAAATCATGTTTTCAACACATATAAAATTTCAACATATTCTAGTCATATTTTAAATTTCAAATCAAAGAATATCAAAAGGGATTTTAGATAACATATTCTAATCTAACAAGATTTTAATCCAGATAAGATTAAAGATAAACTGTAATACGGGAAATATCTTATAAAATAAATACATTTTAAACATATTTAACTCTACAATAAAAACCTTAATCATGGGTCAAAGAATATTATGAAAACTTTAACTAATTACTTTAATACAAAAATTTTGACATTTAAAGAATTTATACATATTTTTCAAACTATAAAACTTTCAACATTTAAAGAATCAAAATAAAAGCTAAAACTTTTAAATTTAAGAAAGGTAGGGAAACCTACCTCTTGTCAACAGAGTGTAACTCCTCGTTCCTCTCGCTGCCAGGCTCGACTATGTGAGGAACGAAGGAGAGAAATCTCTCCCTTTAAATAGGAGGAGGTGAGCCTCTATTAAGGGAAATTTATTTTAATTTTTATATTTATTTAATATAAATTATTTTCATTTAATATACTAACAAATATTATATCATCATATTTGGAATACTTAATAGTTATTCCCTTAATTCATATCAACATGGAAGTAGATTAAGATTTCCTTAAATTATAATAACAAGGAAATAAAATCAATTCCTAACTTAAATATTTGATGTGATTACATTTCTCCCCTCCTATAGGAAATTTGGTCCCCAAATTTAGCTTACCTTAATAGAATAGATGAGGATACTGCTCTCGCATATCTTCTTCTCTTTCCCACGTTGACTCTTGGTCTGAATGGTGTTGCCAACAAATCTTTACCAAAGGTATAATTTTGTTCCTTAGAACATGTTCTTTCCTTTCCAAGATCTGGGTTGGTTGTTCTCTAAAAGTGGCATCATCTCGTAGTTATAGAGGTTGGTAAGATATGACATATGATGGATCCCTGATATATCTTCGAAGCATTGCCACGTGGAATACATCATGGATGCTAGCCAAAGCCGGGGGAAACGTCAGTCTGTATGCCACAGGCCCAACCTTTTGTAAGATCTCAAATGGGCCAATAAATCTTGGGGCTAACTTCCCCCTTTGACCAAATCTCATAACTCCCTCAGTTGGTGACACTTTTAAGAAAACGTGCTCACCAACTTTGAACTCTAGATCTCTTCGCCTTCGATCTGCATAGCTTTTATGACAACTTTGAGCTGTTAATAATATTTGGCGTATAATTCGAATATTATTAGCATCTTTTTGAATTAATTGAGGCCCCAAAAGCTTCTGTTCTCCCACCTCATCCCAATATACAGGTGATCTACACTTTCTTCCATAAAGAGCTTCAAATGGAGCCATCTGTATGCTAGAGTGGTAACTATTATTATAAGAAAACTCAATTAGATGCAAGTGCATATCCCAACTCCCACCAAAGTCTAAAGCACATGCTCTTAAGAGATCTTCAAGAGTTTGTATTGTCCTTTTAGATTGGCCATCAGTTTGGGGGTGAAAAGCTGTACTAAATTTTAACTGCGTGCCCAAAGATTTTTGTAGACTTCCCCAAAATTTAGAGGTGAATCTTGGATCTCTATCTGAGATAATGCTAACTGGCACCCCATGATATCAAATGATTTCCTTAATATATAAGCTTGCTAGTTTATCCAATGAATACTTCTTGTTAATAGGAAGGAAGTGAGCAGATTTAGTAAGTCTATCTACTATTACCCAAATCCCGTCATATCCTTTCACAGTCTTGGGTAATCCTGTCACAAAATCCATAGTGACTTGCTCCCACTTCCATTCAGGAATCAAAATCCTTGGCAACTTTCCCGCAGGTACTCGATGGTCCATCTTCACCTGTTGACATATCAGACATTTAAAAACAAACTCTGCTATATCTCTCTTCATACCACGCCACCAATAGTTTTGGCATAAATCTCGATACATCTTAGTAGTCCCGGGATGGATATTAAATTTTGATCTATGTGCCTCCTCTAACAATTGCATCTTTACTGGATGGCTTTCGGGAACACAAAGTAGATTGTGGAATGTAATAGAACTATCTTCGGCTTGGAGGAATTCAGGTCTAGATCCTTGAGCTATTTCCTTAACTATCATTTGAAGATATGTATCTTCCTTTTGACATTCTTTAACCTTTTCCACCAAAAATGATTGTGCCATCAAACACACAAGAAAACCTTTATTTGTCTCCGATAAAAGTTTAAGTTTTAAGTCTACTAACTCCGTTATCATAGAATTCCTTTGAATATTCATATAGGCTAAAAGACTGTAGGTATTTCTACTTAAGTCATCAGCAACTACATTAGCTTTCCCAGGATGGTAGTTGATATTAAAATCATAATCCTTTAGAAAGTCCAACCACCTTCTTTGTCTCATATTTAGATCTTTCTGTGTAAAAATATATTTGAGACTCTTATGATCTGTGAAGATTTTGAAAGTCTGTCCATAGAGATAATGCCTCCAAATTTTCAGTGCAAAAATGATAGCCGCTAGCTCCAAGTCATGAGTAGGATAGTTCTTTTCATGAGGCTTTAATTGCCTCGATGCATAAGTAACTACCCTCTTGTTTTGCATTAGAACGCAACCAAGCCCTTGTAGTGAGGCATCACTATACACTACAAAACCTTCTCCCCCTAAAGGAATCACCAAGATAGGAGCACTAGTTAATTTCTTCCTCAATTCTTGAAATCTTTGTTGACATTTATCATCCCACATGAATTTTATGTTCTTTTGTGTCAACTTGATCAATGGTGCTACTATTTTTGAAAAGCCTTCTATGAATCTTCTGTTAGGATCGGAACGGCACTAAGAGGGGGGGGGGTGAATTAGTGCAGCGGTAAAGTGTGATAAACTTTTGACGATTTAAACACTTTCGGAAACTTCGTACGATAAAAATAACGTTTTCGTTTGAAACCGTTTCGATTGCGTTTTAACTTGAAGAGATAAGTAAGACGGAGACCAAAGAGTAGAGCATTAAAGTACAAATGGTTTGCAGTAATGTAAATGACAATAAGTAAATGCAAACCAGAGATCACGCCGATTTTACAATGGTTCGGTCAAATGACCTACATCCATTTGCGAGGCCCCTCTTCGATGAGGCTCCCACCTTCCACTAGCAAATCTCTTGAAATGGAAGGGCAAATACCCCGCTTACAACTTTTTACAAGCGGTTCACTCTCTTACAGATTTTCAGCAAGAAAGAAGGAGGTGAACACTAGTAAAATGAAAACAAGACTAGCAAAGACTTTTCTAAGACCTTTCTCTCAAAAAATTGCTGCTCAAAATGTTATTTTCTTAGCTGAGACTTGAGGGGTATTTATAGGCCTCAAGAGGATTCAAATTTGGGCTCCAAAAATTTGAATTCTCTTATGTTCCTGATGCTGGCGGTGCCACCGCCCAGCCAAGCAGTGCCACCGCCCAGCGCTCGGGTGCTGGACGGTGCAACCGCCCAGCCCAGGAGGTGTCACCGCCTAGCTCTCGGGTGCTGGGCGGTGCCACCGCCTAGGCCAATTCAGCTCACTGGTTGGGCTCCAAACTTGGCCCAAACCAATCCGAACTCGGGCCCAATTGGCCCCTACTTAGGTTATAAGATTAACACCTAATCCTAACCCTAATTAGCATGCTAACTACAAATTTAAAGACATTTTCTAAGCTATTACAAAGTCCGTAAGTCAAGACTTTTTCCGGCGAGCTTCCGGCGAACTTCCGACGGTTTTTCGATAAACTCTCGGAAACCATTTTGCGGACTCCCAGCAAGCTCCTATACTTCACGATTTGATCTTGACGAGTTCCAATGAGCTTCTTCGGCAAGCTCCGATCTTTCTCGGCGAGCTCCGCGAACTTCCAACGAACCTTCCGGCGAGCTTCCGAAAAACCCTTCTGCAAGCTCCCTACTCATTCTCGGCTAGTTCCGACAGCATTCCCGACGAACCTTCGGACTTCCGTCGAACTCTTGAACTCGTAATGAATCCTTCGTGCTTGACTCCGACACTTTGTTTTGCTTTATGTTTTCGTCGTTATCGTAGTTAATCCTGCACAAACAAGCTAAAACTCTACTCCGATCTAGAAAATTATTACAACGCGAATTGACATTCTGTTGCCCGGCACGTCATTGGTTGGCACTTCGTCCAATTCTTCGGTGCTGTTAGGATTGAGAGCACTAAGAGGGGGGGGGGGGGTGAATTAGTGCAGCGGAAATCTTTCAGCGATTAAAAACGAAAGCTGCGTTCGTTCGATAAAAACTATTTTAATGCAAAAGCCAATTCTAAGATTACTTATGATTAAGTGCAGTTTATGTCTAAACACAGTTTGCGTCTAAGCGCAATTTATGCAGTTTGCAGTTTGCGTCTAAATGCAGATTGCGTCTAAGCGTAGTTTGCATCTAAGCGCAGTTTGCATCTAAGCTCAGATTGCATTTAAGCGCAGTTTGCGTCTAAGCGCAGTTTACGTCTAAACTCAGATTGCGTCTAAGCGCAGTTTGCGTCTAAGCGCAGATTGCGTTTAAGCGCAGTTTGCGTTTGAGCGCAGTTTACGTCTAAGATCAGATTGCGTCTGAGCGCAGTGCAGTTTGCGTCTAAACGTAGTTTTACGTCTAAACACAGTTTTACGTCTAAACGTAGTTTTACGTCTAAACGCAGTTTGCGTCTAAACGCAGTTTTACGTCTAAACCTAGTTTTACGTCTAAACGCAGTTTACGTCTAAACGCAGTTTTACGTCTAAACGTAGTTTTACGTTTAAAAGTAGTTTACGTCTAAAACACAGTTTTACGTCTAAGCAGAATCAAGACGTAAACGTAAACTGCAAAGAAACTTGTTCGCAGAAATCAGTTTGCAGTTATAAACAGAATCAAGACGTAAACGTAAACTGCAAAGAAACTTGTTTGCAGAAATTAGTTTGCAGTTATAAACAGAATCAAGACGTAAACGTAAACTGCAAAGAAACTCGTTCGTAAAAGCGCAGAAGACAGTTTACAGTTATAAATAGAATCAAAACGTAAGTGTAAACCGTAATGTAGAGATCGTACGAAAACACCGATTTACGTCTGGATGCAGATTTGAAAAGAACAGAACTTAGAAACTTGTTCGTAAAAGCGCAGAGAGCAGTAGCTATGTAGGAGGTTTGCAGTAATGATAAAGTGCTCAAAATGAAAGCAAACCAGAGATTTAGAGTGGTTCGGTCAGTCTTGACCTACTCCACTTTTGGCTTCCTCCACCGACGAGGTCACCGACGTCAACTAGAAGCCTTCCTTCAATAAGCGAAGGCCAACTACCCTCTTACAGATTCACTCCTTTTGACGGGCTTAGGAGACAACCCTTACAGATGTTTTCTCTCCTCTCTTTACAACTCAAACTTGAAGAATAGAAAGAGGAGAACTAGCAGTTTTGAGCTCTAAGAAACACAGAAAGATAGCAAGATTTCGAGTGTGTGTTCTGTGCTTTCAGTGCTGAATGGGTGGGGTATTTATAGGCCCCAACCCAGTTCAAATTTGGAGCTCAAAACGATCAAATCCCGGAATTCTGGGATCAGGCGATTGCACCTCCTGACTGGAGAGGTTGCACCGCCTGGCAGAGCTCGAAGACTGAGCCCAGGCGGTGCCACCTCTTGACTGAGGCGGTTGCACCTCTCTGCCAGAGCTCGAAGACCGAGCTCAGGCGGTGCCACCTCTCTGTCAGGGAGGTTGCACCGCCCAGTCTTGCTCGAAGACTGAGCTCAGGCGGTGCCACCTCCTGGCTGGGGAGGTTGCACCGCCCAGTCTCGCTGGGAGGCTTAGCCTAGGCGGTGCCACCTCCTGGCTGGGGCGGTGCCACCTCTTTCACTATTTCAGCTCACTTGGTTTGGCTCCAAACTTGGCCCAAACCTGTCCGAACATGGGCCTAATTGGCCCCTACTTGGGTTATAGGATTAACACCTAATCCTAACCCTAATTAATGTGCTAACTATGATTTTAAAGACATTTTCTAAGCTATTACAAAGTCCGTAAGTCAAGACTTCTTCTGGCGAGCTTCCGGTAAACTTCGGGCGGTCTTCCGATGAACTCTCGGAAACCATTCTGCGGACTCCCGGCAAGCTCCTAGACTTCACGATTTGTTCTTAGCGAGTTCCAATGAGCTTCTTCGGCAAGCTCCGATCTTTCTCGGCGAGCTCCGCGAACTCCCAACGAACCTTCCGGCGAGCTTCCGAAAAACCCTTCGGCAAGCTCCCAACTCATTCTCGGCTAGTTCCGATAGCATTCCCGACGAACCTTCGGACTTCCGTCGAACTCTCGAACTCGCAACAAATCCTTCGCGCTTGACTCCGACACTTTGTTTCGCTTTATGTCTTCATCGTTATCATAGTTAATCCTGCACAATTAAAACAAAACTTCGATCGAGACAATTAATCCTAAGCAATTAACCAAGTTGTCCGGCATGTCATTGGTCCCTCGACGCTTCGTCTGATTCTTCGGCGCATCGTCCTCTCCTGCGGCCTATTACCCAATCGGCCAGTTGACTCCGCAACTCCGATATCCTTGGCACAATAACCGCTCTTCTTGGCCCGATGCCCGAGTCCACGGCCCGAAGCCTTCTGTCGATACGTCGACCGATCCACCGGCCCGACGTCCAATCTTCTGACATGTTCCTCCGGTACAACATGATGTTTCTGCTTTAATTGTCTCATCCTGATCAAAGCATCCTGCGTCACTCAAAACACATATTAAATCATAAACATATATCAAGTAGTTTCATCATCAAAATACGAGATTCAACAATCTCCCCCTTTTTAATGATGACAACCACTTGATGACGGAGTTAAACTTAACTCCCAGAGTTTAAACAAACTCCCCCTATCAATATGCCATATTGATAGAACCTTGAATTCAAACTGAATTTAAGTCATTGCAATATTCATCATGAATACTTGCAACACGTCAACATGAACATATGCATAAACTTATGCATAACATGTCATGTCATCAACATACTTTCATCAACATACTTCTCCCCCTTTGTCATCAACAAAAAGGAGAAGTATCACAATCAAGTGTTTGTGATATTGGTTTAACTTATTGCATGAAAAACATATTATCAAGTTTTATCATCATGTAGTTTTGAAGCCAAAAAATTTAGCAAATGTTACATCATGCTTAGAATATTCAGACTATCAAGTTTCAGATATGCAAGTTCTACAGTATACAAGATAGCACTTTTAGAACATGCAAGCTAGCAATTTAGAGATGTTCAAGAAAGCAACTCTTGCTTCTTGAGATATGCAAATTTGTCAAGTTTTGCTAGATGTGCAAGTTAGCATTTTTGCCTCTTGAGATAGGCAAGATAGCACATTTGCTTCTTTTGAGATAGCAACTTTTCGCTTCTCTTTAGACTACAAGCTAGCAATTTTTTTACGATATACAAGTTAGCAAAAACTTCGAAAGCAAATGCAAGATAACTTTCTTGTGTAGGCTCATGATTATTGCTTCCTATTGTAATGTGCAGGTTGCAAGTCTTGCTTCTTGAGATATTCAAGATGGTGATGTTCAAGAAGACAACTTTTGCTTCTTGAAATAAGCAAGTTAGCAATCTTTGCTACTTAAGATAGGCAAGCTAGCAATCAAGTTTTTGCATCTTCTTGACTTGTGCAAGCTAGCTATCTCCCCCTTTGTCATTGTCAAAAAGAAAGGAAGAATACAGTTTTGTAGTTCTTTTTCCTTTTACAACGATTTCAAAATCATGACAAAGGATGAATAATCAAGTTATGAATGTCAAGACAATTTTTCATCATGAATATTTTATCATTGCATTATCATAAGTTGAAGTATTACATGCATAATATCATATCATCATTTATAATTACATTAATGTTTCAATATAGTAATTTCTTCTCAAAATGTGTAACTTAGCACTCATCATGATTTACATCATATGCAATACATCACATCATAATTAGAAAGCACAAGTATTGCATGCATAATTGCAAATCATAAATGTTTCATATCATGATGGTATCAATTTTGTCAAATTATATCCTACCATGCATGATCAATAACTCCTCATTTGTATTTCATGCATTATTTCATTTCATCTCATAAGGAATATCAAGAAAAGTTATTGGATGAGGAGATAAATATTTTATGAATACACGGAATTGTATAAAAATCATATCATAAGTGTTTCGTGTATTCATATTATCACATGAAGCATATTATCATTTTTAAGATTCATAAAATGAATAACGTTATTACTATTTAATCAAAATCAATTTCGAGATTCACATAATATCATGAAATCATTAATCTCGATAAGATGGGAAAAGCATTTTCTTTTTAAGTGATTCTTTTAACGCATCATAAAAAACTCATTCATAATTCAAGTGATTTACAAGATATCATAAATGAATTTATCACTTGTATTTCATCAAAATCGAGAACTCTAGAGATAGAAAATGATTGAAGCATTTAACATGATTGATGCATGATTCATATTTAAAGTGTATCTTATGTCGTAAATACGAATCAAGCATTTGTCAAATCTGAAATCATCCTCAAAATTACATTCAATAAATTCATGTATGACAAGCATAGATTTATTGAAAAATCAATAAGATAGAGGATTACATTTCAAGTGTTCATCAATTGTAGCATTTCATCATATGGTAAGATATCAATGCGTAAAACTGTGAAGCAAGATTTTGTTTGATATCTTGATACAGGGCATGATGTACACATTTCGAATATTTTGGCAAGTGTAGCATTGCATCACATGGTAAGATATCAGCTCGTATGATGTAAATTTTTGTTTGATATCTTGATACAGGGCATATAGCAATGATAGCAATCATATATTTCTTGGTGATGCAAGCATGGGATAATCATAGCATAGTGTTTATAGCATCAATTCATATATTTCTCCCCTTTTTTAAGTATTTCATCTTAAGTGATCGATTTCATATTAGCATGCCTTTTCATTTATGTCAAATGAAAACATGCATCAACGTTTAGGATCGTAAAATGAATTTCATCATAAAACCATCAATCACAAAAATCATCATGTATATCTCATGCATGAAATTGTCAATCGAAATATTTAATTTCATCATTATGCATTTCTTCAAATCAAACATGATCTTTAATCAAAATCGAGAAATAACAATGGAAATCAACATAATGCACATTATTACTTCTTAACCATGATTTCATATTTTCAATCAAGATCATTTTATTTGTTTATCATAAAATATGCAATATTATCATTTTCGAAATTACTTAGTATGATCATAATAATTTTTTTAACATGTAATTTTTAAGAAAATTAATTCTAAACTAAAAGAGAAAAATACATCATGAAAGCATCAAGTAATTTCAAAATAAATTAGGGGGATTTCAATTACCTCATCATTGTGGGCTGTTAAGGCGTAGTTTGCCGCCTTGCTTTTGTTGACTTTCTCTTCTTCGGAGGAGCTCGATTCATCCCAATTTTTGTTCTTCTTCTTGCGTTTAAAGCAAGTAGTTTGATTCTTTTTGCTTTTTAATTTTCGTTTCATTTGTAGTTTAAGTTCACCATCACTTGAGCTTATGCTCGAGTGGTCTTCAAATGTTCTATGTCCCAAATCCTTCCTGTTCTTTGGAAGGTTGTTTTGTTCATCATTGTCCTCATCACTTGAGTCATCGCTCAAGTGGCATTCATTTGTCCAGAGTTCCAAATCCTTCCTGTTCTTTCGAAGGTAATTGTGTTCAACATGTTCATCATGTGCATTGTGCACCATTTCATATGTCATCAATGAACCAATTAGTTCTTCAAGTGGTAAGTTGTTTAGGTTTTTAGCTTCTTGTATTGCAGTTACTTTTGAATCCCACTTCTTAGAAAGAGAACGCAAAATCTTGTTTACGAGTTCAAAGTCCGAAAAACATTTTCCAAGAGCTCTTAAACTATTGACGACATCCGTGAAACGGGTGTACATGTCTCCTATAGTCTCGCTTGGTTGCATTCGAAAAAGCTCGAAATCATGCAATAAAAAGTTAACTTTCGAGTCTTTGACTCTACTAGTTCCCTCGTGCGTGATTTCAAGAGCACGCCAAATATCGAAAGTCGTTTCACACAAAGAAACCCGATTGAACTCATTTTTGTCCAAAGCGCAAAATAAGGCATTCATAGCCTTTGCGTTTAAAGAAAAATACTTCTTCTCTAAATCTGACCATTCGTTCATCGGTTTAGAGGGAAGTTGAAAACCGTTTTCAACGATATTCCATAAATCCAGATTTAGAGAAATCAAGAAAACTCTCATTCGAGTTTTCCAATAAGTGTAGTCCAATCCGTTAAAGAACGGTGGACGAAAGATCGAAAAGCCCTCTTGAAGAGCCATTTCTCTTGGGTGTAAATCCGAAATGAGAAATACCCCGCTCTGATACCAATTGTTAGGATCGAGAGCACTAAGAGGGGGGGGGGGGGGTGAATTAGTGCAGCGGAAATCTTTCAGCGATTAAAAACGAAAGCTGCGTTCGTTCGATAAAAACTATTTTAATGCAAAAGCCAATTCTAAGATTACTTATGATTAAGTGCAGTTTATGTCTAAACACAGTTTGCGTCTAAGCGCAATTTATGCAGTTTGCAGTTTGCGTCTAAATGCAGATTGCGTCTAAGCGCAGTTTGCATCTAAGCGCAGTTTGCGTCTAAGCTCAGATTGCGTTTAAGCGCAGTTTACGTCTAAACTCAGATTGCGTCTAAGCGCAGTTTGCGTCTAAGCGCAGATTGCGTTTAAGCGCAGTTTGCGTCTGAGCGCAGTTTACGTCTAAGATCAGATTGCGTCTGAGCGCAGTGCGGTTTGCGTCTAAACGCAGTTTTACGTCTAAACACAGTTTTACGTCTAAACGTAGTTTTACGTCTAAACGCAGTTTGCGTCTAAACGCAGTTTTACGTCTAAACGTAGTTTTACGTCTAAACGCAGTTTACGTCTAAACGCAGTTTTACGTCTAAACGTAGTTTTACGTTTAAAAGTAGTTTACGTCTAAAACATAGTTTTACGTCTAAGCAGAATCAAGACGTAAACGTAAACTGCAAAGAAACTTGTTCGCAGAAATCAGTTTGCAGTTATAAACAGAATCAAGACGTAAACGTAAACTGCAAAGAAACTTGTTTGTAGAAATCAGTTTGCAGTTATAAACAGAATCAAGACGTAAACGTAAACTGCAAAGAAACTCGTTCGTAAAAGCGCAGAAGACAGTTTACAGTTATAAATAGAATCAAAACGTAAGTGTAAACCGTAATGTAGAGATCGTACGAAAACACCGATTTACGTCTGGATGCAGATTTGAAAAGAACAGAACTTAGAAACTTGTTCGTAAAAGCGCAGAGAGCAGTAGCTATGTAGGAGGTTTGCAGTAATGATAAAGTGCTCAAAATGAAAGCAAACCAGAGATTTAGAGTGGTTCGGTCAGTCTTGACCTACTCCACTTTTGGCTTCCTCCACCGACGAGGTCACCGACGTCAACTAGAAGCCTTCCTTCAATAGGCGAAGGCCAACTACCCTCTTACAGATTCACTCCTTTTGACGGGCTTAGGAGACAACCCTTACAGAAGTTTTCTCTCCTCTCTTTACAACTCAAACTTGAAGAATAGAAAGAGGAGAACTAGCAGTTTTGAGCTCTAAGAAACACAGAAAGATAGCAAGATTTCGAGTGTGTGTTCTATGCTTTCAGTGCTGAATGGGTGGGGTATTAATAGGCCCCAACCCAGTTCAAATTTGGAGCTCAAAACGATCAAATCCCAGAATTCTGGGATCAGGCGGTTGCACCTCCTGACTGGAGAGGTTGCACCGCCTGGCAGAGCTCGAAGACTGAGCCCAGGCGGTGCCACCTCTTGACTGAGGCGGTTGCACCTCTCTGCCAGAGCTCGAAGACCGAGCTCAGGCGGTGCCACCTCTCTGTCAGGGAGGTTGCACCGCCCAGTCTTGCTCGAAGACTGAGCTCAGGCGGTGCCACCTCCTGGCTGGGGAGGTTGCACCGCCCAGTCTCGCTGGGAGGCTTAGCCTAGGCGGTGCCACCTCCTGGCTGGGGCGGTGCCACCTCTTTCACTATTTCAGCTCACTTGGTTTGGCTCCAAACTTGGCCCAAACCTGTCCGAACTTGGGCCTAATTGGCCCCTACTTGGGTTATAGGATTAACACCTAATCCTAACCCTAATTAATGTGCTAACTATGATTTTAAAGACATTTTCTAAGCTATTACAAAGTCCGCAAGTCAAGACTTCTTCTGGCGAGCTTCCGGCAAACTTCCGGCGGTCTTCCGATGAACTCTCGGAAACCATTCTGCGGACTCCCGGCAAGCTCCTAGACTTCACGATTTGTTCTTAGCGAGTTCCAATGAGCTTCTTCGGCAAGCTCCGATCTTTCTCGGCGAGCTCCGCGAACTCCCAACGAACCTTCCGGCGAGCTTCCGAAAAACCCTTCGGCAAGCTCCCAACTCATTCTCGGCTAGTTCCGGTAGCATTCCCGACGAACCTTCGGACTTCCGTCGAACTCTCGAACTCGCAACAAATCCTTCGCGCTTGACTCCGACACTTTGTTTCGCTTTATGTCTTCATCGTTATCATAGTTAATCCTGCACAATTAAAACAAAACTTCGATCGAGACAATTAATCCTAAGCAATTAACCAAGTTGTCCGGCATGTCATTGGTCCCTCGACGCTTCGTCTGATTCTTCGGCGCATCGTCCTCTCCTGCGGCCTATTGCCCAATCGGCCAGTTGACTCCGCAACTCCGATATCCTTGGCACAATAACCGCTCTTCTTGGCCCGATGCCCGAGTCCACGGCCCGAAGCCTTCTGTCGATACGTCGACCGATCCACCGGCCCGACGTCCAATCTTCTGACATGTTCCTCCGGTACAACATGATGTTTCTGCTTTAATTGTCTCATCCTGATCAAAGCATCCTGCGTCACTCAAAACGCATATTAAATCATAAACATATATCAAGTAGTTTCATCATCAAAATACAAGATTCAACAGGTGCATCGTCCTCTCTTGCGGCTTGTTGCCCAATCGGCGGTTGACCTCCGCAACCCCGATATCCTTAGCGTAATTTCGCTCTCCTTAGCCCGATGCCCGACGTCCGAAGCCTTCTGCCGTCCAATATCTTGATGTGATCTCCTCCGGCGCAACGTCAATTCCTCCTGCGTTAACTGTCTAATCCTGATCGAGTAGACCTACATCACTCAAAATGCAGTTTAAATTATACACACATATCAAGTGGTTTCATCATCAAAATACGAGATTCAACAATCTCCCCCTTTTTGATGATGACAACCACTTGATGATGGAGTTAACCTTAACTCCCGGAGTTTAAACAAACTCCCCCTATCAATATGCCATATTGATAGAACCTTGAATTCAAACTGAATTCAAGTCGTTGCAATATTCATCATGAATACTTGCAACACATCATCATGAACATATGCATAAACTTATGCATCACATGTCATGTCATCAACATACTTCTCCCCCTTTGTCATCAACAAAAAGGAGAAGTACCACAATCAAGTGTTTGTTATATGGGTTCAACTTATTGCATGAAAAACATAATATTAAATTTTTATCATCATGCAATCTAGCAGTTTACAACATTTTAGAACTTGCAAGCTAGCAATTTAGAGATGTTCAAGACAGCAACTCTTGCTTCTTGAAATATGCAAGTTTTATAAGCTAGCAAATTCAAATATATGTAAGTTGGCATATTTGTTTTTCTTGAGATAGGCACGATAGCACATTTTTGCATTTTCTTTTGAGATAGCAACTCTTTTGAGATAGTGATCTTAGTAAATTTTACATCAAAGGTAGCAATTTTTGTGATGTTCAAGATAGTAAGTTCTTTCTTCTCTTTTGAGAAGTGCTATTTTTCACTTCCTTTACAAAGTGAAAGCTAGCAAAGTGTTTAAAAAAGTGAGCAAGTTTTGCCACATACAAGCTAGCAAAAATCTTGAAAGCAAATATAAGATAGCTTTCTTGTTGAAGTGTGTAAGCTATCGATTCTTGCTTCCTATTGAAATGTGCAGGTTGCAAGTCTTGCTTCTTGAGATAGGCAAGATAGTAATGTTCAAGAAGGCAACTTTTGCTTCTCGAAATAAGCAAGTTAGCAATCTTTGCTACTTAAGATAGGCAAGCTAGCAATCAAGTTTTTGTATCTTCTTGACTTGTGCAAGCTAGCTATCTCCCCCTTTGTCATTGTCAAAAAGAAGGGAAGACCCTTTACATCAATTATGACAAAGGTAAGTATAAATCTTATTTGTGCATCATCATATTTTCAAATTAGAATATGCACATTTTTAAAAATCTTATATTCATTCATGCACGATATTGAATAAATCGATCAACATTATGAGGATATCATACATGATACTAAAATTTTTAACTATTTATCAACATTTTGATCATGATACCAAACATTCATCATTTAGAGTATTCATGATACAAAATATTAAATCAATATTTATAATACATCATTTTAGCAACAACTCATAGTATTTTAAATCATGATTTACATCATATGTAATACATCACATCATAATTAGAAAGCACAAGTATTGTGATTAAAAAAAATCTCAAGTAGTAAATCCAAGAAATCAAGATCATAATTTGAATACAATCTCATTTAAATTCAAATCGTCAAATTCATCAAAATCTCAACATTATTTTCAAGAGATTCAAAATGGTATACATAGATTTATCATAATAAATATCAAGATCAATAGGATAGAGAAAAATAAATTTTCAAGGAAAAAATATTTTTCTCTTTTTAGTTGTTTCAATTCATATGATTTTATTTTACTTATACCAAATAAAAACATGTATCATGTTTAAAAATGAAAGTGTAAGATTAATTACAATAAAGATTAATAAGGCACTTTCATTATGGTAAAAATCAATAATCCATAAATCATAAGATTCATCAAGCATAATTTCAAAATTTATTAAGCATGATCATTATGCATTACTTCAAATCAAATATGATTTCATTTATTTTTAAAATATTTATCACGATAGAGCATATAAGCCAAAGAAACTATTAAACATAAAGCATATTCATTAATGATGGTTTCATTCGGTATAAAGTATTTTCAACCAAAATCATTTGTTATTTGTTGTAGTCATACATTTTTATTTTTAGGTGAATCTATCTTTTCATGCTTAGTTTGCATACAAAGGTCGTGCATCATTTTCGAAAGCAACTTTCATCATGGTATAAATCGATAATCCATAAATCGTAAAAGATCATTATGGAAATCATCAATAATCAATAAACTATAAATTACCCAAAACTCATCATCATCATGCATAGCTTCAAAAAATAAATTTATTAGGCATGATATCACATTTCATAAGGCATTTTTAATCAAGATCATTTTGTTTATCATAAACATACAATTTTCATGATTATTTTTAAAATTACTAGAATGATAAGCATGATTTCTAATTTTTTATTTTCATGTAATTAATCCTAAATTAAATTAAAAATAACTCATGAAAAGTATTATGTAATTTCAAAATAATTCAAGAGAGTTGAGTTACTTACCTTGTAGTCGAAGCTCGTCAAAGCCCAATTCGCCGTTTCACCTTTGGAAGTTCTTGATTCATCCTTGGGTGCCTTCCTTTTCTTTGGCCTCTTCTTCCGTTCAAGTTCATTGTTTATTTTAGATTTTTGTTAATAAACTTATTAAGATTTAGTGTTCGAAGTTCAAGTTCATCATTGTCCTCATCACTTGAGTCATCGCTCAAGTGGTATTCATTTGTCCGGGGTTCCAAATCCTTCCTATTCTTTGGAAGGTGATTCAAGTGTTCATGGTGTTCATCATGTGCATTGCGCACCATTTCATATGTCATCAATGAGCCGATAAGTTCTTCAAGTGGAAAAATATTTAAATCTTTTGTTTCTTGTATTGCCGTTACTTTTGATTCCCAAGCTTTAGAAAGTGATCGTAAAACTTTACTAACAAGTTCAAAATTCGAGAAACATTTGCCAAGAGCTTGTAAACCATTGACGACATCCGTAAAACGGGTGTACATGTCAACAATGATTTCGCTCGGCTTCATTCGAAAAAGCTCGAAATCATGCATTAAAATGTTGATTTTCGAATCTTTGACTCTAGAAGTGCCTTCGTGTGTGATTTCAAGAGTGTGCCATATGTCGAAAGCCATTTCACACAAAGAAACCCGATTGAACTCATTTTTGTCCAAAGCGCAAAATAAGGCATTCATAGCCTTTGCGTTTAAAGAAAGCATCTTCTTCTCCAAATCATTCCAATGGTTTATTGGAAGAGAAGACATTTCAAATCCATTTTCGATAATGTGCCATAAATTCAAATCCAAAGAAAGTAAGAAAACTCTCATTCGAGTTTTCCAATAAGTGTAGTCCGTCCCATTGAAAAAGGGAGGACAAATGAGAGAGTGACCCTCTTGAAAGCCGTAAAGAGCCATTTCTATTTGGGTGTTAAACTAAGGTAGAAAAACGTGGCTCTGATACCAATTGTTAGGATCGGAGCGGCACTAAGAGGGGGGGGGGGGGGGGGGGGGTGAATTAGTGCAGCGGTAAAGTGTGATAAACTTTTGACGATTTAAACACTTTCGGAAACTTCGTACGATAAAAGTAACGTTTTCGTTTGAAACCGTTTCGATTGCGTTTTAACTTGAAGAGATAAGTAAGACGGAGACCAAGAAGTAGAGCATTAAAGTACAAATGGTTTGCAGTAATGTAAATGACAATAAGTAAATGCAAACCAGAGATCACGCCGATTTTACAATGGTTCGGTCAAATGACCTACATTCACTTGCGAGGCCCCTTTTCGATGAGGCTCCCACCTTCCACTAGCAAATCTCTTGAAATGGAAGGGCAAATACCCCTCTTACAACTTTTTACAAGCGGTTCACTCTCTTACAGATTTTCAGCAAGAAAGAAGGAGGTGAACACTAGCAAAATGAAAACAAGACTAGCAAAGACTTTTCTAAGACCTTTCTCTCAAACAATTGCTGCTCAAAAAGTTATTTTCTCAGCTGAGACTTGAGGGGTATTTATAGGCCTCAAGAGGATTCAAATTTGGACTCCAAAAATTTGAATTCTCTTATGTTCCCGATGCTGGCGGTGCCACCGCCCAGCAAAGCGGTACCACCGCCCAGCGCTCGGGTGCTGGACGGTGCAACCGCCCAGCCTAGGAGGTGTCATCGCCTAGCTCTCGGGTCCTGGGTGGTGCCACCGCCCAGCCTAGGCGGTGCCACCGCCTAGACCAATTCAGCTCACTGGTTGGGCTCCAAACTTAGTCCAAACCAGTCCGAACTCGGGCCCAATTGGCCCCTACTTAGGTTATAAGATTATCACCTAATCCTAACCCTAATTAACATGCTAACTACGAATTTAAAGATATTTTCTAAGCTATTACAAAGTCCGTAAGTCAAGACTTTTTCCGATGAGCTTCCGGCGAACTTCTGACGGTTTTCCGATAAACTCTCGGAAACCATTCTACGGACTCCCGGCAAGCTCCTAGACTTCACGATTTGATCTTGACGAGTTCCAACGAGCTTCTTCGGCAAGCTCCGATCTTTCTCGGCGAGCTCCGCGAACTTCCAACGAACCTTCCGGAGAGCTTCCGAAAAATCCTTCGGCAAGCTCCCTACTCATTCTCGGCTAGTTCCGGCAGCATTCTCGACGAACCTTCGGACTTCCGTCGAACTCTTGAACTCGCAATGAATCCTTCGTGCTTGACTCCGACACTTTATTTTGCTTTATGTCTTCATCGTTATCGTAGTTAATCCTGCACAAACAAGCTAAAACTCTACTCCGATCTAGACAATTATTACAACGCAAAATGACATTCTGTTGCCCGGCACGTCATTGGTTGGCACTTCGTCCAATTCTTCGGTGCATCGTCCTCTCTTGCGGCTTGTTGCCCAATCGGCGGTTGACCTCCGCAACCCCGATATCCTTGGCGCAATTTCGCTCTCCTTGGCCCGATGCCCGACGTCCGAAGCCTTCTGCCGTCCAATATCTTGATGTGATCTCCTCCGGCATAACGTCAATTCCTCCTGTGTTAACTGTCTAATCCTGATCGAGTAGACCTGCATCACTCAAAATGTAGTTTAAATTATACACACATATCAAGTGGTTTCATCATCAAAATACAAGATTCAACATCTTCTATAGTATCTAGCCAAACCCAAGAAGCTTCTAATCTCTGAAACATTAGAAGGCTGCTTCCATTTTATCACAGCTTCAGTCTTGTGAGGGTCAATAGATATACCAGCGCTCGAAATTACATAACCGAGAAACATAATTTCATTGAGCCAGAAGTTGCACTTGCTTAACTTGGCATACAGTTTCTCTTGCCTTAAGACTTCCAGAACTGTCTTAAGATGGTGTTCATGCTCTACTATGCTTTTGGAGTAGATCAGGATATCATCAATGAACATAATTACAAATTTATCAAGATAAGGGTGGAATACCCTATTCATGAGGTCCATGAAGGCAGCTGGTGCATTTGTGAGTCCAAAATGCATTACTAAGAATTCATAATGACCATATCTTGTTCTAAAGGCAGTTTTCTGTATGTCTCCTTCCCTTATCTTCAGTTGATGATACCTGGATCTCAAATCAATCTTTGAGTATACCTGAGTACCTTGAAGTTGATCAAACATGTCATCTATTCGGGGAAGAGGATATTTATTCTTTATGGTCACTTGATTGAGTTATCTATAATCGATGCATAGTCGCATAGATCCATCTTTCTTCTTCACAAATAGGACAGGGGCACCCCAAGGTGATACACTCGGTCGAATAAAACCCTTGTCCAAAAGCTCTTTGATTTGTTTCTTTAACTCCTCCAACTCAATTGGTGCCATTCTATACGGAGGTTTAGAAATAGGTGCAGTACCAGGTAGAAGATCAATTGTAAATTCAATCTGTCTATTTGGTGGCAGTGCAAGTAGATCTTCAGGAAAAACATTTAGAAAATCTCACACAATGGGGATGTCCTTTAATACTGGCTTCTTAGATTCTTCTCCAGAAATGAAGGCCAAGTATCCTTGACATCCCTTCAGTAATAGTTGGGTAGCACTCAAGGCTGAAATAATAGAAGGAAACTTTTCTTGAATCCCAATGAACTTGAAAGGTGGTTGATCTAGAAATGAGAAAGTAACAGTCTTCCGAAAACAATCGACACTTGCATGGTATGCTGAAAGCTAGTCCATACCCAAGATAGCGTCGAAATCTTGAAATTCTAGTAGAATAAGATCTACTAGCAAATCGTGACTTTCAATAGTAATAACACAGTTTCTATATATCTGATCAACTATCAAAGAGTTTCCAACTGGTGTTACTACCATTAATGCATTATTCATTGTCTCACGATTCTTATATAATTTCATAGCAAAATAGAGTGATATAAAAGAATGTGTAGAACCAGAATCAATAAGCACAGATGCTGGCATACCACAGAGTGTGATGATACCTTTAATAATAGATCCCGAGGCTTCAGCATCTTGATGAGTCAGTGCGTAGACTCTTGCCTGTCCTTCCTCTTTGGGTCGTAGCTGTTGTTGTCCAGTTGTTTGGGGTGGAGCTCGGCGTTGATGTTGCTTCCGTGGGCAATCCTTTGACATGTGCCCTGGTTGTTGACAATAAAAACATACGCGTTGTCCCATGGGGCATAAAGTGGAAACATGATCTGTCTTCCCATAGAAATAACATCTTATAACAACTTGATTGCTAGGAGCTCCTGCTTGTTGATGCCCAAACTGTTTATCTTTTCTTTTCTTTGAGGGTCCGGAATGTGATCCCCCATACGTAAATGGTATAGCACTAAAAGGTCGCTTTCGATCCTTTGCTTGTTGTAATTCATTATCCAATTTCTCTACCACCAAAGCTCGATTTAACACTTAAGCATATGTTGGTTAAATCAGTACTGCAAAAGACTTTCTAATTGATGATCGAAGTCCCTTCTCAAAATGACGAGCTCTTTGACTTTCATTAAAAGCAATATGTGGAGAGAACTGAGCCAACTCAGTGAAATGATAATCATATTCCATTACAGTTCTATTTCCTTGGTGGATGCTAAGGAACTCTTGTTGTTTCTCAAAGCGAATTGAATCAGGAAAGAATTGCTCATAAAATGCATCTTTAAACTGCTCCCAAGTTACCACATTACCTCCTGCCTCTAACATCTTCCTTTTTGAGGTCCACCAAGTGTTTGCCTTCCCTTCCAAAATGAAAGAAGCGAAAGACACTTTTTGATTTTCCCTACATTCGATAGCTTCGAATGTCTTTTCCACTTGACGAATCCAACGTTCAGCAAAGATTGGATCTGGCTTGCCCTCAAAAATTGGTGGTCCCAATCTCTTAAAGTGATCTAAAGTATTATTCCTGCCCCATGGAATTTCATCTCGTTACTCATGATGCTCAAAGTATCCTCTAATAGCATTAAGGACTCCGTGTACATCATCTTGAGCATTGACGGGTGCTGGGGCATGAGGGGCATTCTGCGAAGTCGGAGAAGCAGGCCCATAATTAGTGACAGGTGTACGGGAGGACTGGGTTTGCTATACAATGTGTGGAGCTTCCAAGTTATTATTTGTTTGAACACCTCTCCGAGTGCGTAGACCAATAGCATTGCGACCATGAGCACCCCGAGTGACAGGACCACTAATCTCTGGAATTGGCTCCATTACTCCTATAATAGGTTCAAGACAATCATCGGTTGGAGACAATCAAGGGACCTAATACACCTACAGGCCCTAGACCATGCTCTGATACCATAAAAAGATGTCACATCCTGGATTATATATATATATATATATATATATATATATATATATATATATATATATATATATATATATATCTTTCCACACATTTAGGTCAAATAGATAAACATCACTTTATTCATCATTCATAAACATTTATTACAATTCATTTATTACAATCCATTTATTCATCGAATCATAAATAAAAAAGTAAACACGGTGATGTTAACTTCAAGAATCATCCAAGTGGCTCTACCTAGCGGTAGAGGAAGGTCCGCTCTCCACTGGAATCTGATTTAGTACTAGAGGGAGGCTGCTCTGAAAATAAAAAAACAAAGAAAATTCAGCAACACTGAGTAGGAACCCCAAAAGTCAACTCAAAATGTATACATGATCAAAATTCAATCAATCATCCCATTGGCGTATATCAAGTACCCGAAGGAGCACTCCCCCAACAGCGGATGAAGAGGCTTTATCCTACGGGATGAGTTTATGTTCTCCCAACAACGGATGGAGGCAAACTCATATCACACTCCCAACAGCGGATGGAGTGGTGTCCCACACCCGCCAAAGTGGGGACACGTTCCTCCCAACAACGGATGGAGGAATCGTCCAACCGCCAAGTCTGACGGCCCGCTAATCCCCGAAGGGAATCGCCCTACTTGCTCTCGGCAGGAAAATAATATAATCTCACACTAGTCATGTCCATTTCGGGATGAAATAACATATTTAAAACGTCTCTTTCAAATATCATCAATATCAAATAATATAAATTAGCCCTCAATTGACTTGAACTATAGTTTAATCGATTCAATGGAACTCGATTTACTAGAGCCTAACTGAACTGACCTCTAATCCTTATTTAACTGGTCTGGAACCACCCTAGACTAGTATAATTTAGACTAGTTTAAGTTCAATTTAGGTTAAACTAACTTGAATAAGTCAATCAATTCGGAATCACCCTGAATTGATCTAGACTAATCAAGTCTAGTTTAGTTTAATCAATATTTGGGCTCAAGTTCAACAATAATATTGGGCTAAATTGAGCCAATCCATCTACTGGTCATGTGCATTATATATGATTGAGCATGCATTACACAAAACTAGCCTAGCCCTGGCCCATGGACTAGTCATGTGCGTCGTATGTGACCACCCATAATGGTTGGGCTGGGGCAGCCTATGGGCCAAGGCCTGACCCGTGGGTTGGGCCTGGCCTGTGAGCAATTTCATTCCAATTAATGTCCAATTTCATATCATAGCATATACCCATTAACAATATAAATAAAAACATAATAATACAATAAAAAATAAATGAGGGGAAAAGCTTTAATACAAGGAAATAACGTTCTAAATTTGACTAGAAATCATAAGACATTAAAAGAGGGACTGGGAGATAAGTTTTAATACAAGGAAATAGCCTTCTAAATTCAAATAAAAAATTATGTTTTCAACACATAAAATTTCAACATATTCTAGTCATATTTTAAATCATTCAGAATAATATATTTTAAATTTCAAATCAAAGAATATCAAAAAGGATTTTAGATAACATATTCTAATCTAACAAGATTTTAATCCATTAAAGATAAACTGTAATACAGGAAATATCTTATAAAACAAATACATTTTTAACATATTTAACTCTACAATAAAAACCTTAATCATGGGTCAAAGAATATTATGAAAACTTTAACTAATTACTTTAATGTAAAAATTTTGACATTTAAAGAATTGATACATATTTTTCAAACTATAAAACTTTCAACATTTAAAGAATCAAAATAAAAGCTAAAACTTTTAAATTTAAGAAAGGTAGGGAAACCTACCTCTTGTCAACAGGGTGTAACTCCTCGTTTCTCCCGGTGCCAGGCTCGACTAGGTGAGGAACGAAGGAGAGAAATCTCTCCTTTTAAATAGGAGGAGGTGAGCCTCTATTAAGGGAAATTCATTTTAATTTTTATATTTATTTAATATAAAATTATTTTTATTTAATATACCAACAAATATGATATCACCATATTTGGAATACTTAATAGTTATTTCCTTAATTCATATCAACAAACAAGGAAGTAGATTAAGATTTCTTAAATTATAATAAAGAAATAAAATCAATTTCTAACTTAAATATTGGATGTGATTACAGACGATCTTCTCTTAGAATAGGGTGAGTCCAAATCAGATACCTCTTTTTACTTCACAAATGTACCCTCCTCATATTCGGGTAATTCCTATCAAGACGAGTTGAATGATACTAATTATTAATATTATTTCGAGCATGAGTAAATAAAATCCTTTGTCAACAAAGTTTATACTGGAACATGATGGCACGATGAGTGTTCTAAGGATAGGATATTATTTATTTATAAACTCCAAAAAGCACAGTATATCTTATCCACTAGAATGTCTTTTCAATGGATCATTGTTTTATATATATATATATATATATATATATATATATATATATATATATATATATATATATATATATATATATATATATATAATGAGTTTTTTTATCTTATCTTTTCAAACAGAGAACTGAACTATCTCAAGACTATATACAGTATGTCTTATCTACTAGAACATCTTGTAAAAAAAATATAAAAAATTATTATTATCTCAAATTATATATAATATAAATATATTATCTCAAAAAATATTCAGTTATTTCTATTTGGCATGTTCTTATTTACTTTTTCTCCTTTTCACTCGAGGAGTACTATAGATGAGTGCTTCTAAAGGCACATTAAGGAGAGTTGTGGGCTTTTAAGGTGTAAGAACTTACCTTTTTCCCTTAGATGATAAATCCATATAACTAATTGCTAGGATCAAGAGCACTAAGAGAGGGGGGGGTGAATTAGTACAGCAGAAAACTTTCGACGATTTAAAACGACGTCCGTATGATAAAAACGATGTTCGTATGATAAAAACGATTTCGGTAAGAAAGCTGATTCGCAGAAAATTTTCGACGATTTAAAACGACGTCCGTATGATAAAAACGATGTCTGTACGATAAAAACGATTTTGATAAGAAAGCCGATTCGAAAATTACTTTAACTTAGATTAGGCGAAGTGTAGTTAAAGTAAAGCTATGGAGGCAGTTTGCAGTTAAGATATAGAACATAAAATAAATGCAAACCGAGATTTAGAGTGGTTCGATCAATCTTAACCTACATCCACTTTTGGCTTCCTTCTCCGATGAGATCACCGACGTCCACTAGAGGCCTTCTTTCAATAGGCGAAGGCCAACCACTATTTTACAGTTTCATTCCTTTTGATGGGCTTAGGAGACAACCCTTACAAAATTTTCTCTCCTCTCTTGAAAGATCAAAACTTGGAAGAAAAGAGGGAGGAGAACTTTTAGCTTCTACAACACTTTTGAGCTCTAAAAGTCACAAAGTAAGATTGGATTTTCGGTGCCCTTTCATGCAGGAAAGGGTGGGGTATATATAGGCCCCAAACTGGTTTAAATTTGGAGCTCAAAAATGTCATCTCCCGGATTTCTAGGGTCCTGACGGTACGACCCCCAGATTGGGTGGTATGACCGCCTGACAGAGCTCGGAGACTGAGCTCCGGCGGTGCCACCGCTTGATTGGGGCAGTTCCACCGCCTGACTGAGGTGGTTCCATCACCTAATAGGGGTGATTCCACTGCCCAGCTTTCCTGGGAGACTAAGCTCCTGGGCGGTGCCACCGCTAACCCAAGCGGTGCCACCGTCGGCCAGGAAATTTGGGTCCGAATGGGCTGATCCATTCGGCCCAATTTAGGTCTGTCAAGGGTCCAATTGCCCCCAGATTAAGTTAATGGGATCACCTCCCATTCCTAGCTTAATCTTCATGCTAACTACGATATTTCTTAAGACATTTATTGCAACTTGCTCCGGTGTGTCAATCGCTTCTTCCGGCGAGCTTCCGGCGAACATTCGACAAACCCTCGACGATGCTTTGGCGGACTTCTGGCAAACTCTTGGACTTGCAAGATTTGTTCCTGTAGAACCTCCGATGACCGTTCGGACTTCCGTCGAACTCTCGAACCCCCAACGTGATCATGGTCTTGAATCCGGCGCAACTCCTACTGTATATCTTACTTCCATATTAGTTAATCCTGCACATATAAAACAAACTTCGATCTAGACAATTAATACTAAGCATTAATCAAGTTGTCCGGTATGTCATTGGTCCTTCGACGCTTCGTCCTCTCCTGCGGCCTATTGCCCAATTGGCCAGTTGACTCCGCAACTCCGATATCTTTGGTGCAATACCCGCTCTTCTTGGCCCGATGACCGAGTCCACGGCCCGAAGCCTTCTGTCGATACGTCGACCTATCCACCAGCCCGACATCCAATTTTCTGATATGTTCCTCCGGCCCAACATGATTTTCCTACTTTAATTGTCTCATCTTGATCGAAGTATCCTGCGTCACTCAAAATGCAGATTAAATCATAAACATATATCAAGTGGTTTCATCATCAAAATATGAGATTCAACAATCTCCCCCTTTTTTTATGATGACAACCATTTGATGACGGAGTTAACCTTAACTCCCGAAGTTTAAACAAACTCCCCCTATCAATATGCCATATTGATATAAACTCTTGGATTAAAAAATCTAAGCAACATGTCATCATAAACTTATACATAACATGTCATGTCATCAACATACTTCTCCCCCTTTGTCATCAACAAAAAGGAGAAGTACCACAATCAAGTGTTTGTTATATAAGTTCAACTCATTGCATGAAAAACATAATATCCATTTTTATCATCATACAATTTTGAAGGTAGAAAATTTAGCAAGTGTTACATCATGCTTAGAACATTCAAACTATCAAGTTTTAGATATGCAAGTTTTACAACATACAAGATAGTACTTTTGCTTCTTTTAAGATAGCAACTTCTACATACAAGCTAGCAAATTAGAGATGTTCAAGAAGGCAACTTTTGCTTCTTGAAATATACAAGTTTACTAGATGTGCACGTTAGCATGTTTTGCTTCTTCTTGAGATTTCAAACTAACAACTCTTGGTGATGTTTCAAGATAGTAATTTCTTCTCAAAATGTGTAACTTAGCACACATTGCTTCTCTTGAGATTTGCAAGCTAGCTAGCAAGCTAGGAAAATTTACTCCCCCTATGTCATTGTCAAATAGAAGGGAATAACAATACAATAGTGTAATTCATTTCCCTTTACTATAATCTTCAAATCATGACAAGGGTTAAGTATCAATCTTATTTGTATATCCTTATATTTTCAAATTAAAACATGCACATTTTCAAAACCTTACATTTTATTTTTTTAATGTAATAAATCAATCATCATTGCAACTCATCATGCATATTATTAAAATGTAAAATCATCAAACATGATACAAATATTTATTTTTATTTTTGCAAGGATCAAATCCATTTTTGCAAGGATCAAGCTTCATTTTTGCAAGGATCAAGATATGTATGTGAATCAAATCCTTGCAAATGTTAAAAAAGATCTTCCCTTTTCAAGAAGAAATTCATAAGAAGGAATCATTTCATCAAATCCATTTCTCGAAAAAAATATTTTTCACATGATAAGTCTATGAGAGATGCATTTGTTAATTGATTCCATATGTCAAAAATCAATGATATAAAACAAACTCGATATGACATATGCTTATGAAAGCTACATTAAGTCCAAAAGAGAAATACTAAATCATGTTAGGATCAAGAAAATTCGAAAATGAAATTTAACACTTTCATGCATTCGGACATAGTTTTACTATAGATTTTCAAACACAATTATGAAGATAAAACATGCTCATCATCATGAAATTTTTTTTATCCAAAACACATAATTTCCAACATGTTATTAAGGCATGTAATAGTGTAAAATTCTTATTATAGCAATTATATCCTACCATGCATGATCAAAATTTCTCCCCATTTTATCATTGTAAACAAGAAAGAAGAAGGGAAGAACATGATTTATTTTGATCATTTCAAGACATACAAGCCATAAATACAATCACATCAAGTCATGAAAGATAAAATCACTTGAATACCAAAAGACATTATTCATTTTGACACATCTCCTCTTTAAATAAAAAATGAAAGGAATTCTCAGGAGATCATGATATAGATAAAATTCATTCAATCTTATATAAGAACGAGATATTAATTTAAGCATATTAAATTTCTCAATTCATTATGAATCATAAAAAAAATATGGTTCCGAAAAATTATGATTCATTTAGGAAAATTTTCTCTTTAGTACACAACAAGAAGAAATATAGCAATGATACCAATCATGATTCATTTGGATAGTAGATGGCAAAAAGAAACATTGAGGATAAAAGCTCTCGATTTTTATATAGTAAATCTCAAGTTTTAAATCTCAGAAAATCAAAATAAAGCTCATTCAAATTCAAATCATCAAATCAAAATCATTTTCAAGAGATTCATAAAAAGATGATAAAATAGATTCATTAAAGTAAATAAGATAGAGAAAAATTTTTTTCAAGAAAAATGCTTTTCTTTATTTAGTTGTTTCATGCAAGCATGCCTTTGTAAAAAAGAATATATATCATCAATCGTTTAGGATCGAAAAATAAATTCCATCATAAAAACCATCAAGATCAAGAAACCACAAAAATCATCACATGCATAAAATCATCAATCATGGTGTTAAAACATTTAATATTTTCATTACATCATTATGCATTACTTCAACTCAAACATGATTTTATTTAATCAAAATCGAGAAATAACAATGGAAATCAACATGATACACATTATTACTTCTTAACCACATGTAGCATGATTTCATAAGGTATTTTCAGTCAAAATCTTTTTGTTTATCATAAACATGTAATTTTCATGATTATTTTTAAAATCATTCGAAAGATAAGCATGAGAAGCATAATCCTAATTCATTAGAATTTTCATTATATTATTTAAACATATAATTTTCAAGAAAATTAATTCTATACTAAAAAAGAAAATGTATTATGGAAAGCATCATGTAATTTTGAAATAAATTAAGGGGGTTTTAATTACCTCATCGTTGAATATCGTTAAGACGTAGTTTGCCATCTCGCCATTCTTGATTTTCTCCTCGTCTTTGGAGGAGCTCGATTCATCCTAATTTTTGTTCTTCTTCTTGCATTCAAAGTAAGTAGTTCCATTATTTTTTCTTTTTAATTTTTGTTTCATTTGTAGTTTAAGTTCACCATCACTTGAGCTTATGCTCGAGTGGTCTTCAAATGTTCTATGTTCCAAATCCTTCCTGTTCTTTAGAAGGTTGTTTTGTTCATCATGTTCATCATGTGCATTGCGCACCATTTCATATGTCATCAATGAACCGATAAGTTCTTCAAGTAAAAAAATATTTAAATCTTTTGTTTCTTGTATTGCCATTATTTTTTATTCCCAAGCTTTAGAAAATGATCGTAAAACTTTGCTAACAAGTTCAAAATTCGAGAAACATTTGCCAAGAGCTTTTAAACCATTGACGACATCCGTAAAATGGGTGTACATGTCAACAATGGTTTCGCTCGGTTTCATTCGAGAAAGCTCGAAATCATGCATTAAAAAGTTGATTTTCGAATCTTTAACTCTAGAAGTGCCTTCGTGTGTGATTTCAAGAGTGTGTCATATGCCAAAAGCCATTTCGCACAAAGAAACCCGATTTAATTTATTTTTATCTAAGACGCAAAACAAGGCATTCATAGCCTTTGCATTTAGAGAAAACGTCTTCTTCTCCAAATCATTCCAATGGTTCATTGGAAGAGAAGATATTTCAAATCCGTTTTCGACTAAATGCCATAAATTAAGATTCAATGAAAGCAAGAAAACTCTCATTCGAGTTTTCCAATAAGTGTAGTCCGTCCCATTGAAGAAGGGAGGACGAATGAAAGAGTGACCCTCTTGGTTGTCGAAAAGAGCCATTTCTCTTTGGTGTGAATCCAAGTGAGAAATAACGATGCTCTGATACCAATTGTTAAGATCAAGAGCACTAAGAGGGAGGGGGGGGGGGGGGGGGGGGGTGAATTAGTGCAGCGGAAAACTTTCGACGATTTAAAACGATGTTCGTATGATAAAAATGATTTCGGTAAGAAAGCCAATTCGGAAATTGCTTTAACTTAGATTAGACGAAGTGCAGTTAAAGTAAAGCTATAGAGGCAGTTTGCAGTTAAGATAGAGAACAGAAAGTAAATGCAAACCGAGATTTAGAGTGGTTCGGTCAATCTTGACCTAAATCCACTTTTAGCTTCCTCCTCCGATGAGGTCACCGACGTCCGCTAGAGGCCTTCCTTCAATAGGCGAAGGCCAACCACCCTTTTACAGTTTCACTCCTTTTGATGGGCTTAGGAGACAACCCTTACAGAATTTTCTCTCCTCTCTTGAAAGATCAAAACTTGGAAGAAAAGAGGGAGGAGAACTTTTAGCTTATACAACACTTTTGAGCTCTAAAAATCACAGAGTAAGATTGTATTTTCGGTGCGCTTTCATACAGGAAAGGGTGGGGTATATATAGGCCCCAAACTGGTTTGAATTTGGAGCTAAAAAATGTCATCTCCTGGATTTCCGGGGTCCTGGCGGTACGATCGCCAGATTGGGCAATACGACCACCTAACAGAGCTCAGAGATCGAGCTCTAGCGGTGCCACCGCCTGACTGGGGCGGTTCCATCGCCCAGTCTTGTTCGGAGACTAAGCCTAGGTGGTGCCACCGCTTGATTGGGGCGGTTCCACTACCCAGCTTTCCTGGGAGATTGAGCTCCTAGGCGGTGCCACCGCCGACCTAGGCAGTGCCACCGCTAGCCAGGACATCTGGGTCCGAATGGGCTCATCCATTCGGCCCAATTTGGGTCTGTCAAGGACCCAATTGCCCCCAGATTAAGTTAATGGGATCACCTCCCATTCCTAGCTTAATCTACATGCTAACTACGATATTTCTTAAGACATTTACTGCAACTTGCTTCGGTGCATCAATCGCTTCTTCCGGCGAGCTTCCGGCGAACTTCCGACGAACATCCGACGAACCCTCGGCGATGCTTCAGTGGACTTCCGGTAAACTCCTGGACTTGCGACGATCCACTTGGCGAGTTTCGATGAGCTTCTTTGGCAAGCTCCTGGATTTCTCGGATTTGTTCCTACAGAACCTCCAACGACCGTCCAGACTTCCGTCGAACTCTCGAACCCCCAACGTGATCATGGTCTTAACTCTAGCACAACTCCTGCTGCTGTTAGGATCAAAAGCACTAAGAGGGGGGTGGTGGTGAATTAGTGCAGCGGAAAACTTTCGACGTTTAAAACTGCGTTCGTACGATGAAATAGTTTCTGACGTAAAACCATTTTCGGAAACTTAACTTGAAAGCGAGTTCGTAAATGAGTGCAACAAAAGTAATGAGGAAGTAAAGTACATATGGAGGTTTGCAGTAAGGTAAGCAGCAAGAATAAATACAAACCAGAGAAGACGAGAGTTTATAGTGGTTCGGTCAATCATGACCTATATCCACTCCTCTGATTCCTCTTCCGTCGAGGTCACCGGCATCCACTAACGATCTTTCTTTACTAGGCAAAGATCAATCTCTTTCTTACACCCCTCTTCTCCTTTTACCGGGTTTAGGAGACAACCCTTACAAGCACTCACTCTCCTCTCTTAAACAGAATTCTAACACTTAAGCTAGAGGAGGGAAATTCTAGAGATTGCAGCAGCGTTTTCTCTCTTTTAATCTCTTTGTGCTTGTGTGTTTTACCCAGGGATGGGAGGGGTATTTATAGGCTCCAAACCAGTTTGAATTCCGAGCTAAAAACTGTCATCTTCCGGAATTTCGGGGTCTAGCGGTTGCACCGCCTGGCAGAGCTCGGAGACTGAGCCTTTGGGCGGTGCCACCTCCTGTCAGGGGCGGTTGCACCACTTGGCAGAGCTCGGAGACTGAGCCTCTAGGCAGTGCCACCGCCTGACAGGGGCGGTTGCACCGCTTAGTAGCTCTCGGAGACCGAGCTCAAGCGGTTCCACCGCTTATCAGGGGCGGTTGCATCGCCCAGTCTCACTCAGAGACTGAGCCCTGGGCGGTGCCACTACCAACCCAGGCGATGCCACCGCTGGCCAAGAAATCTGGTCCGAATGGGTTGATCCATTCGGCCCAATTTGGGTCTGTCAAGGGCCCAATTGCCCCAAGATTAAGTTAATGGGATCACCTCCCATTTCTAACTTAATCATTATGCTAACTACGATTTTTCTTAAGACATTTTCTGCAACTTGCTTCGGTGCATCATTCGCTTCTTCCGGTGAGCTTCCGGTGAACTTTCGTCGATCATCCGATGAACCCTCGGTGATGCTCCTGCGGACTTCTAACAAACTCCTGGACTTGCGATGATCCACTTGGCGAGTTCCGACGAGCTTCTTTTAGCAAACTCCTAGCCTTCTTGGATTTGTTCCCTTAGAACCTCCGACGACCGTCCGGACTTCCGTCGAACTCTCAAACTCCCAACGTGATCATAGTCTTGACTCCAGCGTAACTCCTGTTGCATGTCTTACTTCCATCGTAGTTAATCCTGCACATGTAAAACAAAACTTCGATCGAGACTATTAATCTTAAGCAATTAACCAAGTTGTCCGGCATGTCATTGGTCCCTCGACGCTTCGTCCGATTCTTCGGCGCATCGTCCTCTCCTGCGGCCTATTGCCCAATCGACCAATTGACTCCGCAACTCCGATATCCTTGGCACAATACCCGCTCTTCTTGGCCCAATGCCCGAGTCCACGACCCGAATCCTTCTATCGATACGTCGACCGATCTACTGGCCCGACGTCCAATCTTCTGACATGTTCCTCCGGCACAACATGATTTTTCCTGCTTTAATTGTCTCATCCTGATCGAAGCATCTTGTGTCACTCAAAATGCAGATTAAATCATAAACATATATCAAGTGGTTTCATTATTAAAATATGAGATTCAATAGCTGCATGTCTTACTTCCATCATAGTTAATCCTGCACATGTAAAACAAACTTCGATCTAGACAATTAATACTAAGCATTAATCAAGTTGTCCGGCATGTCATTGGTCCCTCAACGCTTCGTCCGATTCTTCGGCGCATCGTCCTCTCCTGCGGCCTATTGCCCAATCGGCCAATTGACTCCGCAACTCCGATATCTTTGGCGCAATACCCGCTTTTCTTGGCCCAATGCCCGAGTCCACGGCCCGAAGCCTTCTGTCGATACGTCGACCAATCCACCGGCCTGACGTCCAATCTTCTGACATGTTCCTTCGGCCCAACATGATTTTTCTGCTTTAATTGTCTCATCCTGATTAAAGTATCCTGCGTCACTCAAAATGTAGATTAAATCATAAACATATATCAAGTAGTTTCATCATCAAAATATGAGATTCAACACTAATGAATCGAGATAATCAATGGAAATACAAAATATTCTGCAAGTAAATCTATCTGCCTTCAATTAGTTCAATTCTTGATCAAGATGATGTAAATTATTTTTCCTCTTCTCCTATAATTGACACAGCTAGCGGTGATATATAATCTAACTAATTATCAATAACAAGGTGTGAATTCTTGGTTGATTGTCTCACCAACCAACCCAATGCTGTCATAAGCCCCTATCAGGCATCACAAATCACTTACTTGATAGGACAATCTTAATTTAGCTTAAACCGCCTCTACCTCAATCTAAAGTATACTTCACTTATGAGATGAGTCCTAGTTTGCATGAACAATTATAAGATAAGGATAAATGCCTTAATGATATAAGATGTAACATTTGAGAGAGAAAACCCAACCAAGTGGGGCTCCAAAACCAATAGCTTTTACTCATCATGTTAAGGAGAAAATTATTCTCTCCAAAACCAATAGCTTCTAAATCTAAATCCAATTTTTTCACAAAACCAGTACCACTTTCAACTCTCTCATAAGTCAAATTATTTTTACTATTTTATGAAAAAATGCTTAAGAATATTACTCTCACCTTCCTCCTGTGTCGATTACATCCTTTGGGCAGATGACAAATAATTTTGAGCTTCACTTTTTTAACTGCCAACACTTGTAGAAGTCTACAATAATATTGTTGATCATTCGATAAGGTAAGATAGTGGACTACATTATGAGATTACGAGACTTAGCAAGAGGTCAATTCACACTTGCCTATGATAATTTGCACATTCATCAATGGTTTAAGGTCATCGTGATTTTTCTAGTTGATGGCTAAGAAATCTCTAATAATATTTCTTGAACTATTCTAAAATGTGAATCGACATATGGTAATCGAAGTTTATAATAATAAAAAAAAGGGCAACATCAAGAAGTGACATAAAGATGGACAATCTATACGACACGTTCTGAAATCAAAATATTTTTACACCTTGCTCTCTTAGGTCGGCAATAATTTAACCTCTTTGCACTGATAGCTTCCTCAAGTTGGCCAAACTTCAAAATATTTTCTCCTTAAGTTGTTTATATTGTCAAAACGATCACTTCTTCGGTCTATCATATCTTTCAAGATAGTCGTTTCCTTAAAGCAATTATTCTTTAAGTAGATTATCTTATTAAGATCACCACCTCATTTGTTTTAGCTTACATCTTTAACTTGGTATCATCTTCTAATTATCCTCAAGATAATAACTATGTATCGATTGCACTATGTCTTTGAGGCTTCGTTTACTCTTCAAATATAAAATCTTAATAAGCAAGAGTGATTTCTAAGTTATATTGATAATTTCAATATGTGAGGGTACATGGTATAACATTGGACTTCTCAACTTGACCTCCCTAAGTTGGGACTCTCATTTTGACCTCCTTAAGTCTTAAAGGAGATGTTACTAGATAAGTCAAATATTTTAGATACTTTTTTATTATGAATAGACTCATCACTCATATAAGAGATATTATAGGATATATCGAATACTAAAGATCTATTTGGCTATGCTAATACATCATGCATGATATCATAAGATATCTCAAGTGGTTCAAATTTTTTTATTGTCCTGGGTGAACTCATCATGCATAAAACAGATATTTTAGAATATGTGTGATGCAACGAGTAGAAAGATATCTTATGTATTTTTATATGATATTTTTTAATATAATAATAAAGCTATATGATGACAAAAGTTTAAATCTCGAAAACAAAAAAAGGCATGAACTTATTCGGACTTTGCCCAACTTGACTTGAGTATATGAAAATTATATTTTATTTTATGATTGTGTATGAATATTGAACACAAATAGTTTAGTAAAATTGTAAAAATAAAGATTTCAAAGCAGGTCATGGGTGGCATGTGTTAAGGGTTGAAGGTAAACCCTCTTTTAAACATACTAAAGGTCAAATAAATGCTAGAGACATGCACAAATAAATCCTTTGTATAGCTGTGTTAATAATATTAACATAAATGATGTTAATATGTGATGATAAGAAAGCTTCACACTTGAGTAAGAAGATTAAGAGTTCAAATTTTAAAGGGTTAAATGATATATATAATTAATTTTACTAAATCAAATTAACGACAAATTTGAGTCTATATTAGATTCACACTAAAACAAGGAGCTGAACCTTCTTCTTCAACCTTGTGATGAATGAAATCCGGTTATTATTGTATTCCACAATTATGATCCTATCTCATTATAAATACAAGTTTGTATGTAAGTTTTTCTATGATTTTGGAAACCAATGGAGAATGATTACCACCACCTCCGACTCCACCTCCAGAGGCCGAGAATATTCTGATCATTTAAATGCAAATTGAGCTAATCGTGAATCAATTCCACAAGTTTGGTGTTAGGTGAAGCCACAGATCCATGTCCCCAAATTCCAACAAATCTTTTTGGCAAAACGGCGCCACCTACCCTTCCCTTCTCAATATCTCTTTCCACATAATTACAAACAATAATTTGGGATTGGATTGTTCAGATATTTTAGTTATGTTAGTTTTCGATTTCTTTTTAACTTCCTATAATTTGCAACTTATATATGTTATTTCTCATGTTCTCCTCGTATAGATTTCTTTTCTTATGCTCCCACAAAAAGGAACATTATCTATCTATTCATCAAAAGCAAAAACTTAATCCAATCAAATCCAGTTTAACATAAATTCTAATATTATTTTTATCATTTGACCAACAAATTTATGTATATGAGGAGCCTCTTTGGATCTGATAGTGGGATTGGATTACTACATTAGATTTATTTATGATACGATTCTGATTTAAGAAGTTTAATATATATTTTTTGCCTACTTGTATAATTATTACTTTATGACTAATCATAATTATTTATTATTTTATTTTTTCGAAAAATTCCTCTTGAATAATCAATCGTGTTTACTTCAAATATCATTATTTTCCTAAAATGGAAATAATTTAATAATAATAATAATAATAATAATAATTAAAAACAAAAAATTTATATTCCGCACTATCACTTCCGCGCTCGTCTATAAAAGCTATTCCATCCCCCGGTCTTCCCCCCACCCTCGCGCCTCTTTGTGTTGGTAAGAGTTGGATCGCGACCATGGCTCTGCTTACGGATCTCATCAACCTCGACCTTTCAGAGACGACCGACAAGATCATAGCTGAATACATATGGTGCGTTCTTTCTCTTCTTCTGCTTTCCTGGGTTTTTCTGCTACTTTTTTGGGTTTTGTTGGGAGTTCCGGTGGAAAGATTGCTCCTTTTCGGCTTGCTTTTGGTTATCGACGCCACCTTTCGGGATTCTTTGCGGTTTTCAACATTGGTCCATGTTTGGCCCTGGTTGAGATCTGTTGGGAAACGCTTTTGGTTATTTGGGACTTTTATGTGCGTAGCTTGGCTCTTGCTTCTTAGATCTCTGTTCGTCTTTTGTAGCAGACATGGTTGGCTGCCCTATCATTGATTTGTTCTGGCAAAGAAAAGATCCGCCTTTGTTAGAAATTTTTGTGTCTTTGGTTCTTCCATGTATCAACTTCTTCCATGTTGTAGAGATTTTCTTTGGTTATTTTCGGAATTTGTGCTGGCATTCTGGCTTTTAAGCAAGATATTCCATGGTTTACAATGATGCAAAAATCGTTTTTTTCCCACTTGTATGGATTTTTTGTGCTACTCACTTTAGTGAATATTTGATGGGTCATAATGACTACTTCAACTCTGTTTCGAATTATGTTATCTTTTTCTTGTTCGGTTGTTTGATCGATTGGTGTTGATCTCTTTGCTCTTGAGATTGATTGGGTCCACTGAGAGGTGCTTTTTTACTCTAGCAAATCATTCTGTCACTGAACTCTTTTATTATGTGATACTTAACATGCCTACTACATGCTTCAGGATTGGAGGATCTGGTCTGGACTTAAGAAGCAAGGCTAGGGTAAGATTTGAACAAATTTGTTTTTTTTTCATTTAAGCCTGCATTTTTTATGTCTCAGATATATATAGCTAAAAATATCATCCCATCTGTTATGATTAAAGCACTTACAATTTCTTTCTTTCTCTTGGCAGACTCTCCCAGGTCCTGTCACTGATCCCTCCCAGCTTCCTAAGTGGAACTACGATGGTTCTAGCACAGGTCAAGCTCCTGGTGAGGACAGCGAAGTAATCTTATAGTAAGTATTTTATCTCCTTTGCATTTTCTTTTTTCTTATTTTAGTTAGTTTTAAATATTAGCTCTTAGTTTGTTTTCATGTTAATAACGTGTATCTGTATCATGTATCTTGTAGTCCTCAAGCAATTTTCAAGGATCCATTCAGGAGGGGAAACAACATCCTTGTAAGTATAATCTCTGTCTATCAACCAGCATATACTGCACTGGAGCATTCATCACAGCCATTGCATCCATATCATGTGTCGGATATTAATCCATAATTTAAGCACTTAGCCAGCTTTTTAGTTGAATATTTTGGATAATAAATTTTATGAATTGTTTGAAGTTGATCCTTTTGGTTTCTAAGGCTTTTTCTCACGGTATGTTTGATTATTGTGCACTTATATTTCTACAAAATCAAACATGAGTTTATGTATGATTACCAAACTATTTTTCCATTGTCTTGCCCAGAAGACTCGCTACTGTCTCTTTCTTCACTTGGAGACTCGTGTATATTCACATCTGATTGCCTATCTTAGATACCATTAACAACACAAATGACATATCACTTTGATGATTTGAAAGGCATGGATCTAATTCTACAGAATTTCTGAAAGGCATACATGGGTTCTACAAAGCCTTCAAGATTGCTTATTTCAGTACTGCTTAGTAAATTGAAACCAAATAGTATATATTTTATATTATTACTTGAAAATATTTAGTCTGTTTAAATGGTGGTAGAGCAAGCAAATTGACTAATACAGGTTATAGTTAGTTCTTGTCATATTTGGTAACACTATACAGTCACCTTTTGGATAGTAGTCTGTAGACTGAAGTAATTACTTCAAGCCAGCATGACAACTTGATGCATATGATCCGCTATCAGCATTTATGTGTCTGTCTGATATTGTTAAATAATATTATTTGTGTAACTATATTACAATGTTCATGAGGAATATAATATTTTTACCAACATCCCATTAAATATGCATTTGATCCCTTCTTTGTATCTTATAATTTAGGAGAAAGTGTACAAGTTGCGGTTGAATGTGCATTGGTAAATATAATTTCACATTTGTTTGATGGTTTATAGGTTATGTGTGACTGTTATACCCCGGCTGGAGAGCCAATCCCCACTAACAAAAGATACAATGCTGCTAAGGTTTTTAGCCATCCTGATGTTGTTGCAGAAGAGCCTTGGTATGTTTCTATATATCATATTTTTGCCACATTTCAACCTTTTGTTCTTCTGAGTTAATGGATCTTTTTTGGTTCATCTTGTTACTCATTCAGGTATGGAATTGAGCAGGAGTACACCCTCTTGCAAAAAGATGTCAAATGGCCTCTTGGGTGGCCGGTTGGTGGCTTTCCTGGTCCTCAGGTAATAATCTCGAATTAGACTTATTGGTGTTGACATGGTGGGTTCCATTTTGCTTTCTGTTGCTTTATTGCTTGTTTATAATGTCTTTTGTTTGCCTAAAGTCAACTTCTGGCCCTCATGTTTATTTTATTTCTTGGTTTTCTGGTTCTGTGAGACTTAAAAATAGTATACAACTATTAACTGTTTCTTTCTCATCAATTTCTTATCTTCAAACTTTTATGTCTATTATCTAATATCTCTGAGATTGAGGACATGTAGAAACATAAATAAGACAAGACATGTTCTGTTATGTTTTCTATTAATTTGGATCATCAGCTGCTCCTCTCAAATTTGAGTAGAAGGTGCAATACAACTCTTTCGTGCAATGACTCTGAATTAAGATCATGAAGTAGAGAATGATACATGTCCATTTGATTGGTCCATTGATATGATTATTTTCTGTTACTTTGAATTTGTCTTGAAACTCCAATCACATACCTCAACTTTGACACTTTCAATTATATCTAATAAATAAAAATTTCTGTTCAGGGTCCATACTATTGCTCTGCTGGTGCAGATAAATCTTTCGGCCGTGACATAGTTGATGCCCACTACAAGGCCTGTCTTTATGCTGGCATCAATGTTAGCGGCATCAATGGAGAAGTCATGCCAGGCCAGGTAATATCTTTTGTTTCTTTCATTAATTTGGAGTCCTGCTCCTTGTCTTACATGGTGCAGAACCTTGTAACAATTTCTTTGTTGAATTGCAGTGGGAGTTTCAGGTTGGACCTTCTGTTGGCATTTCTTCTGGTGATCAAATATGGGTTGCCCGCTACATTCTTGAGGTAATTTCCACATATTGGAAATTTCATCTTATAGATTTCATGTAAAATTAACCTTGCTAATACAATCAAACTTAATTGTTCAAATAGAGAATCACTGAGATTGCAGGAGTAGTTCTCTCTTTAGATCCAAAGCCAATCCAGGTCAGAACTTGTATTCTCAATATATTCCAACATGTCTAATCATTTGTCATTCTGTAATATAAGACCATGCAATGAAACTTGTGCTGCTTGATATACGAAATTATTATTTTCTTGTGTTAATCTACTAGGGAGATTGGAATGGTGCTGGTGCGCACACAAATTATAGGTAAAGGAAAACATCATTATGCTCCTAATTCTTGTCATGCAATCAAGAAAACAATCAATCTTTATATTTTCACAATAATGTTTTCAGTACCAAATCCATGAGAAATGATGGAGGATATGAAATCATCAAGAGTGCTATTGAAAAGCTTGGCAAGATGCACAAGGAGCACATTGCTGCATATGGAGAAGGCAATGAACGCCGCCTCACTGGACGACATGAGACTGCTGACATCAACACCTTCATATGGGTATGCGATGCTTGTCTGATAAAAAACATACTGATTTAGAGGAAACTATTCTTCTCACAATCACACTTTACGATCTCCAGGGAGTTGCTAATCGCGGTGCATCCATTCGAGTTGGTCGTGAGACAGAGCAAAATGGCAAAGGTCAGATTCCTTCCCTACATTTTTTTTCTTTTTGTACATTTCTTGATAGTTTTTACTGCATCAACTTGGCATGCAATTGCATAGTCAAACTTTGTTGTGATGGCTGTGCCATATGTGCAGGTTATTTCGAGGACCGGAGGCCAGCGTCAAACATGGATCCCTATGTTGTGACCTCCATGATTGCCGAGACCACCATCCTCTGGAAACCATGAACAGTGAAATAATGCAGAACTTACACTTTCTCTTTGTTCTGGGACTCTGTTTACTCATCATTTCATGTTCTTCTGGTTGTCAATTTCCATTGGGAACTCCCATTCTATATGTTCAGGGAACCTCCATGCCCTGTTTGAATCCTTCAGTGGACAGTTGGGTATTGTTCATCTGATTTAGCTTCCCCCTGCTACTTAAACTTACTGCATTGGCAATAATTCAACAAAATAGTGAACCGAGTGATGTTATGAAGCATTATCCAATCTCCTTGTGTTAATGAGGCTGCTTGTGTGCATGACTTCACCATCATCATTCCTTTTCTTATAAGAACTGCCTGTGCATCAATGCCAATTATATACTTAAAGCTCCTGCTACGGTCGTTTCTGTAATGTTTGAAGTCAAAGTCTGCTTGAATTATAAATTTGAAAAATAAAAAAAAATTAAGTATGCTTTAATGAAATGATGTTATTGCAGTTATTTCAAAGATTAAGTTGTCATTTCTTGTATGTTTGCCCTTGAGTTTGTTCCGATTTGTGACTGTAAACTGAGGGCTTTCATGAGTTTTCCTTTGTATGACAGCTTTGGTGAGTAAAAGTTCTTATCAATCATATGAGAATGAAAATAGCTGCAAGGATGTTACAGTAGGTAGAGGATGACATTGATCTTTGTCCCATTCATAGCTGCAAGTATCTCCATCATCCTTTTCATAATATTAATGGATTCAGCTTACATCAAACTCCTCGGAGTACAAAATGAGTCTTTTAACTTTTTGATGCCACTCATCCTTTCAAAAACCCGAAACATGATTGCTCATTCAAAACTGAGTCAATCAATGCGTGTCTCTATTTCCTTCTCTACCTACTATATAAATCTTTTTTAACTCCTCATATATGTTCGAGAGAGTTAGCATAGATTTGACCTCATTTCCGATACACAATGGCTCATGTCCAAACTATTCAGCACATTTGTGTCGTTCTCAACAACAATCCATCTAATGTCTTTTTGGTAAGTACGGGTGCCCCTCCAGAACCCGTACTTACGGGGATATCTGGATGAACCCTCTCATTCATGTTTAATGATGAGAGACCAGCATTTCTATCCTATCGAGGAACAGTATCGGGTTGGTTAGTGATTGATAGCCATGACTGACTGATTGCATTAACATTACCATCATTTGTCTATCAACAGCACCAACGTCCTTCTTGTTCGGTATGGGAATGCATAAACGATGCGAGTGTTGCGAATGGTGAACATGATTCTTTTCTTTTATATCTCTGATCTAGAGATCACCAAAAGTAGCATAGGTGCATGCAAAGTGCTTTTTGATTATGTTATTATATATATATATATACTTATTAAACTAATATATTTTTGAGATAAATGATGCAAAAAATATTTTGATCATGAACTTAGACCATCAAAAGGCTAATTATTTAGCAATAAAGTCAATACTATATCAAAAAATTATCACATAGAAAATTAGATGTTGAGCCAAAAATTGATCAACGTGTCGAAATTTAAACTTTTGGGCATTATATTAGAAAGATAAGATATTATGTAAGAAGATTAGACGTTGCAAGAGCATGTACCGAAAGCTTCATAAATATGTTAGATGTATGATTGATTTATTAAGATATTAATTAAAGTTATTTTAGATCAATTTAAGTTGATATTGGGTTAAAACAAAACCCATTTGTTAAGAAAACTATTGGGATTGAAATGGGATCAAATTTAGCCCATTAGAAGGCTAGACCAATGGCTGAAGTTACAATATCTCTCATTTTTTTTAATTTTATAAGAATTTATTTATAATATAGGGATCTAAATATAAATCTTAGTAATTGGATATGATTTATGAAAGATTCATATTTAAAAAAAAAAAAAGAACATATGTCACTAGCTAACCTAATGCCACATATGTTTGTTCTATGAATGACAAATAAGATTTTTTCATGTATGCTTGTCACTTTGTAATCCTTATATTAGCCAAATTTAATACAATTAGAAGAGAAACTAAAAGAGAGCTTCATAAAACAACTACAATCAGCGTAGGCTTGAGAAGAGGAGAGAAGAGGAATTAAAGTACAAGAAGAAGAAGCTTGTTTTGGCTTGAGGTTTTGCATCAATTCCTCATATTTAAGAATTAAAATTTTTAAAGTAAGTATTCTAACCCTTTCCTATAGTAATATTAATCTCTGATTTCATCTTAATTCTAAAAATTTTAGAAGATTTTAGCTTCGTACATGATATTTCTGTCTTTTGGGAATAAAACTGTGAATCTAATTTTTTTTGAGATTTCACCTTTCTATATTGTTCTAACCATAACTTTCGGCACCGATTTTTGATTTAGTAAAAAATAAATTTATCCAAAAATAAACTCACAGCTCTTTCTTTTGACACTAAAATTGATAAATTTAGAGTCTAATTACCTATCCAAATTGTTATTTCAACTAACTCTATAAAATATGTAAAATAGAGACTATTGGTTCTGACCTTTCAGTACTCTCTTGGTTGTAACTTTCTGTTAAAAATTATGATTTATGTAAAAATAATTTATTAGAAATTAAACTCATACATATTTCTTGCATAGTTGATTTAAAAGATTTAGAGCATAAATGTCTATTGAAGCATCTATTCTAATCAATTCTATGAATTCTACAAAACAAAGATAATGTTCTCTGACCTTTGGTTACTAAACTATTTATAACTCCTTGTTAAAGACTCCAATTTATAAAAAAAATTAATTTATCTAAAACTAGATTTATACATCTTACACTAAATTTGTGTAAATTGGAGCATAATTGGTTATCTAAATAATTTATGCAATATGCCTCTCAAATTCTATTAGAATCGAGATTTGGTCGATTTAATCTATTCTTGTTTCATCTATTTGGAAATTGATTTCTACTAAAATCTTTACTTCAGTTGAGCTTTACATTATTGCTTTGAAATCTTGTATACTCTTGTCCTTCAATTATTTATATACATGAATCTATTATATAAATTTTATATTTGTATCATAATGTTTTGTATAGGTTCATACATTTTGTTGTTTTGCATATGCTTCCGATATATACCAATTTTATATTTTATAATATCCTTTTTGTACTTTAGTGTTTGTGGGATAATGTAAACCTTTGCCAGAAATGGTAAAGAGAGTTATGCTTAGAGCCCGCGATGCTCTACCGGCCCCCTATAACTTCACTCAGACATGGGTGGATGGAGCTCTCAGATATGAGAGACTTATGTTTGGTGGTCATTCAAAAATGGATGGACCATATTATATTATGATCCTACTTCACCTTCTATTTGTTTGATATGATATCCAGAGCATTGGTTATATTCTTCTATGTGTGCTTTGGATAAGAATGAAATAAATGCAATGTCAAATACGATGCTTGAGCTTCTGTTTCGTATTTATTCTTTGATATATTCATAAATGTTTCTTATGCCCCTGAAATATTCATACGCCATCAATACACTTTGAAATATTCTATATGTCATTGATATGCTCTAGAACATTTTATATGTCATTGATATACTTTGAAATATTTTATTTATTATTAATATGCTCCAAAATATTTCATGCGTCATTGATATGCTTCGAAATGTTTCATATGCCAATGATATATTCTGAAACATTTTATATACTGTTAATATGCTTCAAAATATTTCATATGCTATTGATATACTCCGTAATATATCATATGCTATTGATATGCCCCGAAATGCTCCTTACGCCATTGATATGCTCCAATTATTCTTTACTCCCTTGTTATGAACAAAACATGTTTCGAATGAAATGACATTGTAATTTTACATTCACTGAGTAGCTATCTATAAACTCTTATATCTTTGCCTTGTATTTGGTACCTTATTTTTTTGAAACTATTCTCTTTCACCATGCATATGTTAGTTGCTTATTGAGCATTATATGCTCACTGCATTGCTATATAAATTTTTTAGGATAGCTTGTCCCTCGCTAAAATGTTTAAATTAGGCAGAGGAAGTGAAAAACTAGAAGATTTTGGGGCAAACCTTTAGTGGATGATATATTATAATTGTATAAGTACATTTGGTGTCTAATGAAATGTTGATGGTAAATTTGAATTTATGAGTTTTATAAAAGTTTAAAGGACCTCTCATGTTTAGGATTTTAGATATTAAGTTTAATTTGTGTAATAATATAAATATGTGGTAAGTATTGGTTTTTGTGATTGTATAGAATACTACACTTGCGGATTTATGAGGTGGTTATTGTCTTGGTGAGTTAGTTCATATTTTATGATTCATCGAGTGATGTGGTATATGATTTTAAACTGCATACATGTTTTATGAATTGTGAATTATTGTTAAATTATAATATTATTGATTTTAAGATAAGTTAATATCTCTTGGGTGTGATAGAGGTGCTATCAAAGCATGATTTGAGGATCACTGAAATATTTGATATATTTGATGTGTAAAATATATTAAGGTCTAGTAAACTATAATGATTGATGAAAAATTACTTTGATGTGTTTTAAGAATCTATAATGTCAAGAACATTTAGTCCTCTTGCTTCATCTTCTATTGAGTAATTGAGTGAGATGAAAGTGCTGATCGGGGACATCAAATTAGAAAGGACAGGGAATGAGATAATTTAAAGAGCTTAGTCCTTCCAATTTTAGTGGTGAGCCTGATCCAATGGTAGCAGAATAATGGATGATACAGATAGAGAAAATATTTAACGTCTTAAATTGTCCTGATGATCAAAAGGTTTCTCTTGCCACCTTTATGTTGGAAGGAGAGGCTGAGCACTTATAGAGAACGATAAAAAAGATTTCTGAAGTCAAACATGAGCCAATCTCATGGAACGTATTCGTAGAAAAGTTTAACGATAAATATTTCCTAGATTGCATTAGAGAGTAGAAAGAATTTGAGTTCTTGAATCTTATCTAAGGAAACTTGACAATAGCATAGTTTGAATCTAAATTCACTAAACTCTTCATATTTGTCACTTATATAATCGATGATGAAACTAGAAAATCAAAGAAATTTGAAAGGGGCCTAAGGCTAGCAATAAGAATCTGGATATCAGCCTTAAAACTCTAAGCATATACTGATGTGGTAAAAAGGGATTTGATAATTGAAAGAGACTCGGAGGAAATTCAGGAAATCGAGGGTAAGAAAGATAAGGACAAGTTATCAGCAAAAGTAAGAGAGGGAATGAATCTGAAATAAGAAACAAAAAGGTAAAGACATCTAGATTTGAGAAAGAAAAGTTATCGCAGAGGACTCAATCATGTGCAAGATGAGGGTTAAATCAGGAAACAAGTCAATATTTTTGTATAATTGGAGCCTATTTTATTTGCAGGAAGTTGGATCATAAAATAAAAGATTGTCCTCTGAAAAAGAAGAAAAAGCCACTGCCTCATAGAACATCAACCTATGCTAGAGTATATGCTATCACTGAATAAGATTCCAAAGTTTCTAAATTAGGGGTCGAAGGTATTATTAATGTTTCTGATAAAATATAAAAAGTTTTGTATAATCCTAGTTCCAACTTACCTTTTGTTTTATAATATTTTGCTTGTTACTTGGGCATTCAACCTAGACCACTAGATTATATGTTATATGTAACTACTGCCGTTAAAGATTCTTTGACTACAAACTTGGTTTATCTATCTTGTTTGATTTCTGTCGGAGAACACGAACTCCTTACTGATTTGATTCTCCTAGAGATCCGGGGTTTTGATATTATACTTAGCATGGATTGACTATCTTCCTATCATGTTTGTATTGATTACAGATAGTTGAATCAAGCGACCAAAAAAAAAGGGAGAAGTATCCCCTACCTAGAATTAATGATTTATTGGATCAATTACAATGAGCACAAATACTCTCCAAGATTGATTTGAGGTCAGGTTACTATCAATTAAAGATCAAGAAGAAGGATATTCCACAAATAGCTTTTAGAATATGATATGGTCACTATGAATTTTTAGTAATACCTTTTGGTTTAAATAGTGCACTTATTCTCACTATTCCAAGTGGTAATGAGGGATTTATAATTTATACCGATGCTTCAAGAAAGGGCCTTGGATGTATTTCGATGCAAGAAGGGGAAAGTGATTGCTTATGCTTCTAGACAATTAAAGAGTTATTAACCGAATTATCCAACTCATGATTTGGAATTGGCAACAATTATTTTTGCTATAAAGATTTGGAGGCATTACTTGGATGGGCGAACATTTAAAGTCTTTAATCACAAGATTTAAAGTATATTTTTACCCAGAAAGAGTTAAACATGAGGCAACAGAGATAGATAGAACTTCTAAAGTGTTAGAGCTAGTCCTAGGAAATTTACCACAAGGTAATTTTGGTAACACAATAAAGATAATAAAGCGAAAAATAAAAGCGACAAGAACACCATATTTACGTGGTTCGGTCAATTAACTTTGACCTACATCCACGGACGAAAGAGGAGCAAATCATTACTATGAAAAGGAACTATTACAAATGCCTTAGGAAGATGTTCCTAGGCCATAAAACACCCGAAAATACTAAACAAGAAAAACCCAAAGTATAAGTCCAAACTATTTAACTGAGTGTGGACTTAAACCAAAGTAAATACTTAGGTTTTCTTGTGGTGCCTGTGGTGTCACTTGTGGTGCATCTGACTTCAAAGCCCAGGCCCTTATTTATAGTTCAAATACGAGACAACAAGTTTGATTTTCCCGATGTGGGACTATGGGACTTGCCAAACTAACAAATCTCCACCTTGGCATGTCCCAACAAAACTTGCTCCACTTTCTTCATAAAAGCCCCAACGGGCAATCACCAACCAAGTCCAAGCACTACTTGAACTTGTAAACCGGAAGAGGCTTCATAAGCATATCAGCTTAATTGTCCTTTGTATGAATTTTCTGAACAAGGACCTTTCTTTCAGCAATGGTATCCCATTTGCATCCAACAATTTTCTTACCCGAAGGCGGCTTCACAAGATCCCAAGTTCTATTCTAATAGAGAGATTCAATTTCTTTATTCATCGCAATCAACCACTTAGCGGAATTATCACAAGAAACTGCATCTGAGTAGGAAGTAGGCTCACCAACTTCACTTGTCTCTTCTACAACAGACAAAGCATATGCAACCAAATTTGCATATCTTTGTGGTGGTCGAATATTTCTCCGTGGTCTATTCTTGGCTATGGAATATTGCTCTTCCTCTGGATCAACTGCGTCAGTAGACTCGGGACCACCTACTGGCATTCTTTGAGTAGAAGAGTTCGACTTAAAAGAATCTGAACTACCAATCTCAAGCTCCACCTGCTTCTGCGCAATATCATTTGTACAACTAGTAGAATCCTCTTTGGAAGATAACATAGATAATTCATCAAAAAGAACATCTCTACTGATTATAAATTTTGGGGATTTGGGATCAGAATACCATAATCTGTATCCTTTCACCCCAGAAGCATACCCAAGGAAAATGTATTTTTTAGCTCGAGGCTCTAATTTTCCTTCATTTATATGCATGTATGCTGGACACCCAAAAATTTTTAAATCAGAGTAATCAGTAGGAGTACCTGACCAAACTTCCTCCGGAGTTTTAAAGTTAAGTGCTGCAGAAGGAGCGCGGTTGACAACGTAACAGGCCATATTAATCGCCTCTGCCCAAAAGTCCTTTATCAACCCTGCATTTGAGATCATACACCTTGCTCTCTCCAAGAGTGTTCTGTTCATACGTTCGGCCACACCATTTTGCTGAGGCGTCATCCTAATAGTGCGATGCCGAACGATTCCTTCATTTTTGCAGAATTCTTCAAAGTCACCTTCACAAAATTCCATGCCATTATCTGTTCGAAGCCGCTTAATCTGTTTACCTATTTACTTCTCAATCAAAGCCTTCCATTGTTTAAAGGTTAGAAAAACATCATTTTTATGCTTCAAAAATAAACCTAAACTTTCTTGGAATAATCGTCAATGAAAGTCAACATATACCTAGCACCACCCTTAGACTGAACATGAGCTGGACCCCAAAGGTCTGAATGAATATAGTCAAGAGTACCTTTCATTTTGTGAACTGTCGAAGAAGTGAAGCTGACTCTTTTCTGCTTTCCAAAAATGCAGTGTTCACAAAAGTCCAGTGGCCCAGTACTTTGTCCGCAAAGTAAACCTCTTTTGCTCAATATGCTCAAACCTTTTTCGCTTATATGACCCAAACGCATATGCCATAATTTGGTGATGTTAGAATCAGACAATGATGATGACAAAACTGCAACCGAACCTGTGACAGTAGTTCCCTGCAGAATATACAAGCTACCAGACCTACAAGCTTTCATAACAACAAGAGCACTTCTAGAAACTTTCATAACTCCACCTTCAGCTGTGTATTTACACCCAAGGGCATCTAGGGTGCCTAAAGAGATGAGATTCTTTTTTAAATCAGGAACATGTCTAACATTAGTGAGCGTCCTCACAATACCATCATGTATTTTAATTCGGATTGTGCCTCTACCAACAACATCACAGGCGGCATTATTGCCCATCAAAATAATTCCACCATTACAAGATTCACATGTGGAAAACAAATCCCTATTGGGACACATGTGATAAGAACAACCCGAATCTAAAATCCATTCATTTTTAGACATCGTCCTGTCATCAGTAGCAAAGAAAATATTTTCAACATTCTCATCAGATGCTACACTAGCTATAGCAGACTCAGTAGTTTTCTCAACAAGTTTTCGCTTTTGCTTTAATTTATTTTTTAATTTAAAGCAATCAGTCTTAATGTGCCCCATTTTATGACAATATCTGCATTCCAAATTTCTATGTCTAGATTTAGATCTAGATTTAGATTTACTACTGTCAAATTCTCTTTTATCCATTCTCCCCCTAACAACCAAACCTTTAGCCTGATTCCCTCTACTTTCCCCAATGATATTCTTGTCTATCTGCTCCTTAGATTTCAGTGCAGATTTAATTCTTGATAAGAAACTGTTTCTTTTCCATAAATCAAAGTATCACGGAAATGCTTAAAAGATTGGGGAAGAGAACACAAGAGTAACAAAGCCTTATCCGCATCATCAATTTTTGCATCTATATTCTCCAAATCCATAACCAAAGAATCAAACTTATCAATATGTGAGAGTATAGATGTACCTTCAGTCATCCGAAGCATATATAGACTCTGCTTCAAGTAGAGACGATTCTCCACTATCCTCTTCATGTACAAGGCTTTAAGCTTGTCCCACATGCTCTTAGCCGTAGTCTCCATAGCTACCTCCCGTAAAACCTCGTCAGAGAGATTTAGAATGATGCTTGATCGGGCCTTCTTATCCATACCCGCAAGCTCTTCTTTTAACATATCATCTGGAATGCTATCGGCTCCATGTAGTACCAAATCAACTCCGTCTTGAACCAGAATGGCCTCTATCTTGAGTTGCCACAAGCCGAAGTTGACATTTCTGTCGAATTTCTCGACAACAATCTTTGTTATTGTCATCGTTGCCAAAAGATCCCAGAACCAGGCTCTGATACCAGTTTGTTAGAGCTAGTCCCAGGAAATTTACCACAAGGTAATTTTGGCAACACAATAAAGATAATAAAGCAAAAAATAAAAGCGACAAGAACACCAGATTTACGTGGTTCGGTCAATTAACTTTGACCTACATCTACGGACAAAAGAGGAGCAAATCATTACTATGAAAATGGACTATTACAAATGCTCTTAGGAAGATGTTCCTAGGCCATAAAACACCTGAAAATACTAAACAAGAAAAACCCAAAGTATAAGTCCAAACTATTTAACTGAGTGTGGACTTAAACCAAAGTAAATACTTAGGTTTTCTTGTGATGACTATGGTGCCACTTGTGGTGCATCTGACTTCAAAGCCCAGGCCCTTATTTATAGTTCCAATACGAGACAATAAGTCTGATTTTCCCGATATGGGACTATGGAACTTGCCAAACTAACATAAAGGATTATGATTGTACGATCTGTTATCACCCGAGTAAAGCCAATGTTATAGCTGATGCACTTAGTAGAAAATCTATAAGTTTTATGGCTAGACTGGTTGTGAAACAATGAAAGTTATTAGAAGAAAATTTTAATTTGAAGGTTATGAAAAAAGAGAAAGACTCAATGATATCAATGGCCTTTATCCAGGTGCAATCTTGATCTCATCTTTTTGTCGAAGGAAGTATGACAAATTTAGAGGACTAAAATTTTCTTTTAAGGAGGGGAGAGTGTAACATCCCTCATTTTTAAAAATTTTGTAAGGGCTTATTTGTAATGTAGGGACCTAAATGTAAATCTTAGTAATTAGATATGATTTGTGAAACATTCATATTAAAAAAAAAAGAGGACATGTGTTACTAGTTAACTTAAGGATGGTGACACCTATATTTGTTCTATAGATGATATATACGGTTCTTTCATGCATGCTTACCACCTTGCAATCCTTACATTAGCCAAACCTAATGCAATTAGAGAAAAAACTAAAGAAAAACTTAACAAAGTAGCTGCAACCAGCATAGGCTTGAGAAGAGGAGGGAAGATGAATTGAAGTAGTAGAAGAAGAAGCTTGCTTTGACTTGAGGTTTTGCATCAATTCTCCATATTTTGGAAACAAATTTTTAAGGCAAGTATTCCAAACCCTTTCTTGTAGTAATCTTGATCTTTGATTTCATCTTAATTCTGAAAATTTTGGAAAATTTTGGCTTCGTACATAATATTTCTGTCATTTGGGAGTAAACCTATCAATCTAAAAATTTTTAAGATTTGACATTTCTATATTATTCTAGCCATAACATTCTACACTGATTTTTGATTTAGGAAAAACTAAATTCATCCAAAAATAGACTCATATCTCTTTCTTTTGACACTAAGATTGACAAATTTGAAGTCTAATTGCCTATCCAAATTATTATTTCAATTAACCTTATAAAATCTGTAAAACTCTCTTGCTTGTAACTCTGGAAACTCTGATTTATGTGAAACATAATTTACTGAAAACTAGACTCATAAATCTTTCTATTCATTGCTGATTTGAAAGATTCGGATAATAAGTGCCTATTAAAGTATCTGTTCTAATCAACTCTATGAATTATACAAAACATAAATAATGTTCTAAGACCTTTGGTTACTAAACTGTTTATAACTCCTTGTTGGACACTTCAATTCATACAAAACTTAATTTACCTAAAACTAGATTAATACATTTTTTGAATAACACATAATTACAAATTAGAGTATAATTGGTTTTCCAAATAATTTATGTAATGTGCCTCTCAAATTCTGTCAGAATCGAGCTTTTGTCGATTTCACCTATTCTTATTTCATCTCTTTGGAAATTGGTTTCTACTAAAATCTTTACTTAAATTGAGCTTTATATTATTGCTTTGAAATCTTGTATACTCTTGTCATTTAGTTATTTGCATACCTAAATCTATTATGTAAAGTTTATGTTTATATCGTAATGTTTCATATAGGCACATGTATTCCATTGCTCCGCATGTGCTTTTGATATTTGTCAATTTTATTATTCATAGTGTCCTTTTTGTACTATGGTGTTTGTGGAATAATATGAACTTTTGCTAGAAATGGTAAAGGTAGTTATGCTTAGAGCCTCCGATGCTTTGCTGACCCCCTTTGACTTCACTCAAACTTGGATGGATGGGGCTCCCAAACGTGGGAGACTTATGTTTAGTGGTCATTTAGAAATTGATGGACCATATTATGTTATGATCCCATTTCACATTTTATGCATTTGATATGATATCCAGAGCTTTGATTATATGCTTCTATATATGCTTTGGATAAGAATGAAATGAATGCAACGTCAAATATGACGTTTGAGCTTCTGTTTCATATTTATTCTTTGATATGTTCTGAAATGCTTCTTATGCCTCTAAAATATTCATGTGTCATTAATACACTTTGAAATATTCTATATGTCATTGATATAGTCCAAAATATTTCATACGTCATTGATATACTCCAAAATATTTTATTTGTTATTGATATACTCCGAAACATTTAATGCGCCACTGATATGCTCCGAAATGTTTAATATATCATTGATATGTTCAAAAACATTTTATACACCATTGATATACTCTAAAAAATATCATATGATATTGATATGCTCCGTAACATATCATACGCCATTGATATGTCCCGAAATGCTCCTTACGTCATGGATATGCTTCAATTAGTCTTAACTCCCTTATTATGAACAAAACATGCTTCAAATAAAATGATATTATAATTATGGATTCGTTGAGTGGTTATCTATGAACTCTTGTATCCCTACCTTGTATTTGGTATCTTATTTGTTTGAAATTATCCTCTTTTACCATGGATATGTTAGTCACTTGCTGAGCTTTATATGCTCACTTCGTCGCTATATAAATTTTTTAGGATAGCTTATCACTTGCTAAAATATTTAAATTAGGTTGAGGTAGTGGAAAGCTAGAAGATTTTGGGGCAAACCTTTAGTGGATAATATATTTTTATTATATAAGTACACTTGGTGTCTAATGAAATGTTGATGATAAATATGAACTTATGAGTTTTATAAAAGTTTAAAGGACCTCTCATGTTTAGGATTTTGGAGTGTTAAGTTTAACTTGTGTAATGATGTGAACATGTGATAAATATTGGTTTTTGTGATTGTAGGGAATGCCACGCTTGTGGATTTTTGAGATGGTTATTATTTTGGTGAGTTAGCTTCAAATTTTATGATTCATCGAGTGATATGGTATATGACTTTAAACCGCACACATGTTTTATGAATTGACTTGAATGTTTTTTTAGTGGCCTCAAATGTATAATATTATTTACGTGAAAATTTGGGGGGGGGGGCGACGACTTGACATAAGTGGTAGTATTGCTAGGCCCAAGCGATAATACTACTTGAGTCAATCGATAAGCACTATTTGTGCTTTGTCAACCCTTCCAATGGTGGTACCACCTATGGCGACGGTAGTACCACCTATGATGATAGCATTACTACCTAGGGCCATAATAGTACTGTCAAAATCTAGATTTATAGCATAGTTATGGTGGTAGTATTGCCCAGTGCCGATAGCAGTATCGCCCGTACCCTAAAATTTTAGGGATTTAAATTTTTGGCTTAATTCTTGAAGACTTTTGTGCTTATAAATATCCCACTCAAGCTTAGTTGATTAAGCATCCATTCCTGAGCTAGTAAAGTATTTTAAGCTCTTATTTTAAGTATAGTTTGAGTCTCCTCCTCTTGAGTTTGATTATAATTTTAAGTTATACGATATGAGAGATCTTGTATAAAAAAAGAATATGAAGATTATCTCCTTAGCCTAAAAAGGAAAAAAGTTATAACAATTGATCTATATCCGTTAGAAAGAAGATCGATAGTAAAGTCGATGGCCTCGAAGGAAGAGGAATTGGGAGTAGACGTATGTCGGGATCGATTTGAATCTTCAAAACGTGTTTAGGGTACCACCCGTACACTAAAATTTTAGAGATTTAATTTTTTGGCTTAATTCTTGAAGACTTTTGTGCCTATAAATACCCCACTCAAGCTTGGTTGATTAAGGATCCATTCCTAAGCTAGTAAAATATTTTAAGCTCTTATTTTGAGTATAGTTTGAGTCTCCTCCTCTTGAGTTTGATTATAATTTTAAGTTATCCGATGTGAGAGATATGATATAAAAAGAGAGTATGAAAGTTATCTCCTGAAAAGGAAAAAAGTTGTAATAAGGATAGTTGATCTACATCCGTTAGAAAGAAGATCGATAGTAAAGTCGATAGCCTCGAAGGAAGAGGAATCAGAAGTAGATGTAATGTCACAGACTTAGCTAGAATTGCCTATGTTATGAGGCACCATTGCGGCCAAGACGTGAACTTAGCTTGAGTTGCCTAAGTCGCGACACACCCTTGTGCTAACTTTTTGGACTTAGCTAGGATTGCCTATGTCTTGATGCGTCCTTGCGACATATGTGTTCACAAAGGTTCAACCTAGTTGCAACCTCGTAAAGGTCCCGAAGGACCTGTAAAACAAAAAGTTGATTAGATTGAAAATAAGCAACGGACAAGTCTCGACGTCTTACAAAGAAGGAAGCTTTACAAGTAATTCAGCAAGCACCTTGTGTACATAGGAGAAAAGAGAGAGAGGAGGAAAACAAGGACTTTATAAGGTAGAATGAATAGTTGTAAGTCCACAAACAACTGCTCACAGAGTGCTAGGCGCGAAGGTAAGTTCCCGTCAAGTCAACATACGAACTTGTGAAGATTTTTCAATGCTCGATAATATACCGAAGCTCCATCCAGTCCTATGCCACCTGAGGGGTTCTAGAGTGCTAAGATAGCTAACATTTCATGCACTGTAAAAAATAGCCCATGGCACACGAAAACTGAGCCATTTTGGGGCTTTTGGGCCTGGCACGGTGAGCGGTCACACTGTGCCCTGCAACCTATTTGAACATATATTTTTACAGGCAAAAACACATAAACCAAGGAAAAATAGGCTGCCATGTCTTTGTTCAAGCATACAAAAGTGACGAACGGTTCGTTGAACGAAGTTGTTGTGAGTGCGCAATGACCGTTCGTGACTTTCTCCCCCACTTAAACTGCCGACACCCTCGTCGACGCTTATTGGTAGTTGTTGATGATTGCTTCTTCATATTGTAGGGCATCTTCGGGCTCCCAACTGGCTTCAGTTCAGAGAAGCTTTCGCTACTTCACCAAGTACTCGGTCTGCTCAACTCCATTGGGTAGCTTTATCTTGCGATCCACCAAAATGATTTCAACTCACTTCTCGTAGGAGGCTCTGGTGGGGGGTAGCCGAGTTGGAACACTTCGGGAAGTATCTTGCAGATCTGAGTGGTAGGCTTTCAAGTTGTTGGCATAAAAAACAATATGAATTTTGAGCCACATTGGTAGTTGTAACCTGTAGGAGACATTGCCCATCCTACTAATAATTGGGAAGGGCCCTTTATACTTGCGCACCAATCTTTTGTGTACTTTATTCCTAAAGAATTGGAGTAATAATGGTGGGAGATTCACCAATACCAAGTCACCAACTTTGAACTCTTATGGTCGCCTTCCCAAGTCGGCCCACTTCTTCATCTTTTTCATCGCCTTCTCTAAGTAAGCTCGTGCAATATCTGTATTTTGGTACCATTCTTTAGCAAAGTGATATGCTAACGGACTTCTCCCAGTGTATCTGATAGCCAGGGTGTGAGGAGTCGATAGTTGTTATCTTATAATGATCTCGAAGGGGCTCTTGTTGGACGCAGAGCTCCCCTGCAAGTTGTAGAAGAATTGGGTTATGTCCAATAGCTTCACCCAATCTCGTTGGTTGGCACTCACATAGTGTCAAAAATATTGCTCCAAGAGCGAGTTTATCCTTTCAGTTTGGCCATCTGTCTGGGGGTGGAGGCTTATAGAGAAGTATAACTTAAACCCCAATAATTTGAATAGCTCGGTCTAGAATCGTCCTAGGAACCGAGTGTCTCGATCACTGATAATATTATGTGGGACTCCCCAATACTTCACCACATTCTTCATCATCAGCTTGGCCACCTCCTCTACTGAATAGTGTAAGGGTGCAGCAATGAAAGTTACAAACTTTAAAAATCGATCGACCACTATGAGTATCGATCCCAATCCCCCTACTGTCGGCAAGCTTGTTATGAAGTCCAAGAAAATGCTCTCCCATGACCTTTCTAGTACGGGCAACGACTCCAAAAGCCCCACCGGCTTCCGCTGCTCTACCTTGTCTTATTGGCAAGTGAGGCACGTTTAAACATACTCCTCTACATCAATCCCCATCTTCGACCAGTAGAAGGCCCTCTCCACGAGAGCCAATGTTCTATGAATGCCTAGATGTCCAACCCAAAGGGAATCGTGACACTCTCTTAAGAGTTCACGCCTCAAATTGTCCACTCGAGGAGCATAAACCATATTTCCTTTTGTGTAAACAAGTCCCTCTTGGACTCGAAATCATTGTGTCTTGCCTTCTTTGATGAGCTGCATCAGAGTTACTACTTGGGGATCACTATACAGTCCATCCCTAATCTTGAAAAGGAAGTTAGAGTGCAACTAACTTGCTTAGCCTCTGCCCTCCAACTGTATGGCGTTCACTCGCTCTACCTTCCGGCTCAATGCAACGGCCACAACATTTACTTTTTCGGGCTTATACTCTATTATTAAATCAAACTCAGCTAGAAAGTCCTACCATCGTGCTTACTTTAGGGAGAGTTTCTTCTGAGTTTGAAAATAGCTTAAAGCGATGTTGTTTGTCCTCAGCACAAATCGTGATCTAAGAAGGTAGTGTCGCCAAACTTGTAGATAGTGAACCACCGCTATCATCTCTTTCTCGTGCACTGGATACTGCCGCTCGGTCTTGTTGAGCTTGTGGCTCTCATAGGCCACTGGATGACCCTCCTGCATGAGTACTCCCCAATAGCGAAGTCAGAAGCATCTGTATGGACTTCGAAGGGCTCCCTATAGTCCGACAATTTGAGCAGCAGTTCTTCCAACACAACAACCTTCATATCTAGGAATACAGCTTCACATTTGTCAGACCACCTCCAAGGCTGCTCCTTCTTCAGTAACTCCGTCAGTGGACTTGCACACTTCAAATACCCCGTTATGAAGTGTCGATAGTAGTTGATGAAACCAAGGAAGGATATTAACTCTGGCACCTTCTTTGGAGTTCTCCATTCTACAACTGCTTGCATCTTTGATTGGTCCATCCGAGTAGAGCTATCATTGATTCGCTGCCCCAAAAATAAGATCTCTGTTTGAACAAAATAGCACCTCTCCCTCTTCACGAACAAAGTGGTCTCCTTGAGAACCTAGAAAATTGTTCGAAGGTGCTTGATATACTCCTCAATCATTTGGCTGTAGATGATGATATCATCCAAGTAGACGACCATAAACTTATCCAAATACTCTTTGAATAATTGGTTCAGAAGAGTGCATAACGTTGTCAGAGCGTTCGTTAAGTCGAAAGGCATCACTAAGAACTCAAGCATTCCATACTTGGTCACATAGGTAGTCTTTGTTGGGAAAATCTTTGAGGCGATATCACATGCGCAGCGGAAGAACAAGAAAACAAAATCCCCGATTCCCAAAGAGATGTTTGTCGTCGTGCGAAGATTGGTGCACAAAATCCGTGAAACTGAAAAAATTGCGTATAGAATAGATTGTGTTACCTAGGGAGATCGTATATCCCTATTTCCTTGCAGATCCTTAGGAGAGGGTGAAGGAGGTCAAGCGTCCTCCTCTCTAGTAGTGATCCACATAGCAAGGCTGCGACGACGCTCCTCAAAACTCCAAGCCTGCTCTGAGGTGAAGAGGGGAAGGAGAATATGAGAGGCAAGCAAAGACTCTAGCCTATGAGGCTCTGAATCCCTCCTATTTATAGAGATCCCCTATCAAAACCTAATGGATCCTCACCTAATGGGTATTGGATCTGCATCCAATAACCCAAGCCTTTAAGATTAGTGGATCTCTATCCAATAATCTCTCATGGGCTCTTATTGGATCTCGTCCATAGGATCTAATAATTCAGAGGCTTATTGGATATCCAATAAGACAAGGGCTTTGTCGGATATCTCATATCCAAACCTCTACTCATCGCAATGCCTACCATATGTGTGTGACCCTCTAGGCCCAATACGTTGAATCTCAGATTTTGATGATGAAGTCAATTGTCATTTGTTATCTAATCTATATGTTGAGATAAGTGTGTAGGATTAACTACGATGAGAATAAGATATGCAATAGGAGTTACGCCGGAGTCAAGACAATGATCATGTTGGGAGTTCGAGAGTTCGACGGAAGTTCGGACAATCGTCGGAGGTTCTACGGGAACAAATCCGAGAAGTCCATGAGCTTGCCAAAGAAGCTCGTCAGAACTCGCCAAGTGGATCGTCGCAAGTCCAGGAGTTTGCCGGAAGTCCGCAGGAGCATCATTGAGGGTTCATCGGATGATCGACGGAAGTTCGCCGGAAGCTCGCCGGAAGAAGCGATTGACGCACCGGAGCAAGTTGCAGTAAATATCTTAGGAAAAGTCGTAGTTAGCATAATGATTAAGTTGGAAATGGGATGTGATCCCATTAACTTAATCTTGGGGCAATTGGGCCCCTGAAAAAACCCAAATTGGGCCGAATGGATCAACCCATTCGGACCCTGATTTCTACCAAGCGGTTCAACCACCTCAGTCAGGCGGTGGCACCGCCTGAGCTCAGTCTTCGAGCTCTGGCAGGAGGTGCAACTGCCCCTGACAGAGGTGGCACCGCCTGGGCTCGGTCTCCGAGCTCTGGCTGAGCGGTGCAACCGCCTCAGTCAGGAGGTGGCACCGCTTGAGCTCGGTCTTCGAGCTCTGGCAGGAGGTGCAACCGCCCTTGATAGGAGGTGGCCCCGCCCAGAGGCTCAGTCTTCGAGCTCTGCCAGGCGGTGCAACCACTCCAATCAGGAGGTGCAACCGCCAAATCCCGAAATTTCGGGAATTGACAGTTTTGAGCTCCAAATTCAAACTGGGTTGGGGCCTATAAATACCCCACCCATTCAGCACTGAAAGGCAACATACACACACCGAAATCTTGATCTTATTCTGTGATTCTTAGAGCTCAAAATTATTGTAAAGGCCAAAAGTTCTTCTCCCTCTTTTCTTCCAAGTTCTAATCTTTAAAGAGAGGAGAGAAAATTCTATAACGGTTGTCTCCTAAGCCCGTCAAAAGGAGTGAAACTGTAAAAGGGTGGTTGGCCTTCGCCTATTGAAGGAAGGCCTCTAGTTGATGTCGGTGACCTCGTCGGTGGAGGAAGCCAAAAGTGGAGTAGGTCAAGATTGACCGAACCACTCTAAATCTCGGTTTGCATTTACTTTGAGCATTTTATCCTTACTACAAATCTCCTCAAAAGCTTACTGCTTTCTGCGCATATACGATCGGGTTTCAAGCTTTGCACTTTCCGAATCGGCGTTTAGACGTAAATCAGTTTTATCGTACAATCATCATATTTAAGTTTGCATTTACATTTTGATTTCTCTCATAACTGCAAACTGCCTTTATATCCTTGCTTTAACTGCATCTCGCTTAGTCAAGTGATTTACGAATCAACATTTAGACGTAAATCAGTTTCTTCGTACGAATATCATATTTCAGTTTGCGCCTACTATCTGATTTGAACCATAAATGCAAACTGCACTTATATCTTTGCTGTATCTCGGTTAATCAAAAGTTAAAGTGATTTATGAATCGGCTTTCCTACCGAAATCACTTTTATCGAACGAACGCGATTTTTATCGTAGAAGGTTTTCCGCTGCACTAAGTCACCCCCCCTCTCTTAGTGCTCTTGATCCTAACATAATATCGAGCTGACCGTGAGTCATACCTGTCAGAACTTCTTCTAACTCAGTGAATTATTATCTATGTAATAATTTACTTGACTTATCGATTACGGACGTACTATGCCACTACGCCGTAGTCCCTAGACGATACAAGGGAATCCAATCCATTGGACCTATCTATCCTCAATTATCATGTACCTATAGTCTCTCATCCATCTAATATCCTAGAGACCGTATATCGAGCATGGTGCTGTCAGACCCATACGATTTTTACTCGAGTCTCGCTCTAATCGGATTCTCCTGGGGAACTCTTTCTCTCTCAACCCGAATGACCCGGGCCAGGGATTTGTCTGAGCAAGAACACATGGGATATTCCTCTCATGATGTCGAGAGTGGATGATCCTCTATCGACACTCAATAGCCCTTGTAAGTTTGACTACCACTCCCAATGACCAACTGTACTAGATCTGGGACAACCAAACCTATAAGTCTGGTATCAAAGAGTGGAACACTCATATATGACATCCTTGGTGTCTCAAGTCTAAGGACCAGATATACCACTAGGACTACGAAATCGCTGTCTGACAATAAGGCATCATCAACCATCCAGCATTCTGTAAGCGGATCAATCAGTGAACTCATTCTCCAATGAGCACCTGTATTGTATCCCTAGTGTCCCTACACGAGCAGCTATGAGACCCGCTGCATCCATTATATGGACGGGTATACAGCACACCAATCTGTTCGGTTATCACGATGTCCCTCTCGAGTAACATATGACCGGGATTATTTAGGATATGTGTTTAAATGTGAATCGATCTCATTTTCGTGATCTCATCACGATCCAATTCCCATTGTACAAATCCAAAGATATCATAATATATATATATATATATATATATATATATATATATATATATATATATATATATATATATATATATATATATATATATATATATATATATATATATATATATATATATATATGCAATAGTTATAAAGTGATATATGCCAAAATATAATAAGCAAAAAGATTCTGTATCAAGTCACACGTGCCATCACTCATATGATTGGCTTGTTGGGCACCTATAACTAGCAATCTCCCAATTTACTTAAAGCCAATCACCTATTTGTCTGATCCCCATCAAACCCCTGTGTCGCTCAAAGACAATCTGAGACAACGGCTTTGTCAGTGGATCTGTAATGTTATCTTCAGATGAAACTCTTTCCACTGCTACATCTCCTCGGGTTACGATCTCTCTGATAAGGTGGAACCTCCTCAGAACATACTTAGATTTCTGATGAGACCTAGGTTCCTTCGCTTGAGCAATCGCCCTGTTGTTGTCGCAATATAAGGAGATCGGCTCCTCGCTACCTGGCACGACTCCCAAATATGTGATGAACTTCTTCACCCAGACTCCATCCTTTACTGCAACTGATGCAGCAATGTACTCCGCCTCTATGGTCGAGTCAACAGTAGTATCTTGCTTGGAACTCTTCTAGCACACTGCTCCTCCATTCAAGGTGTACACGTACCCCGAATTCGACTTACTATCATCGACATCAGACTGAAAACTTGAGTCTGTGTAGCCTTCAACCTTAAGGCTACTACCTCCATATACTAGTAAAAGATCCTTAGTCCTTCTCATGTACTTAAGGATACACTTTACTGCTTTCCAGTGCTCCAAGCCTGGATCCGCCTGATACCTGCTCGTGACACTCAGAGTATGCACTATATCAGGCCTAGTACATAGCATGACATACATGATAGACCCTATTGTTGAGGCATAAGGTATCATATCCATATTTGCCCTTTCTTTTGGAGTATTTGGGGACATACTCGTAGAAAGCGATATCCCATGTCTCATCGGTATGAGACCTCTCTTGGAATTTTCTATGCCAAACCTTTTGACAATGATTTCTATGTATCTGGACTGGGACAAGCCAAGCATCCTATTGGATCTATCTTTATAGATTCTAATCCCCAAGATATAGGATGCTTCCCCTAAGTCTTTCATGGAGAAGTGTCTAGATAACCAAGTCTTTATTGTAGATAGCATTCCTACATCATTCCCAATGATCAGGATGTCATCCACATATAACACCAAAAAGGTGATAGCGCTCCCACTTACCTTCCTGTACACACAAGGCTCATCTTCGTTCTTAACGAAGTCATAAGATCTGATTGCCTTATCAAATCTTATGTTTCAACTTCGGGAAGCTTGCTTTAGTCCATAAATGGATCTAAGCAACCTACACACCTTATTTGGGCAGTTCTTGGACACGAATCTCTCAAGTTGCATCATATACACCTCCTCCTCGAGGTTCCCATTGAGGAATACGGTTTTCACATCTATCTGCCAGATCTCATAATCATAGTGTGCTGCAATAGCCAATAGAATTCTGATGGATTTTAGCATTGCTACGGGTGAGAAGGTTTTATCGTAGTCAACACCTTGCCTTTGACGATACCCCTTAGCCACTAGCCTTGCTTTATAGTGTTGAATCTCGGATTTTGATGATGAAACTAATTGATTGTGTTTAGATGTTTAACTGCATTTTGAGTGATGCAGGTCTACTCGATCAGGATTAGACAATTAACGCAGGAGGAATTGACGTTGCGCTGGAGGAGATCACGTCAGGATATTGGACGACGGAAGGCTTCGGACGTCGGGCATCGGGCCAAGAGCAGAATTGTGCCAAGGATATCGAGGTTGTGGAGGTCAACCGCCGATTGGGCAACAAGCCGCAAGAGAGGACGATGCGCCGAAGAATCGGATGAAGCGCCAGCCAATGACGTGCCGGGCAACAGAATGTCAATTCGCTTTGTAATAATGGTCTAGATCGGAGTAGAGTTTTGACTTGTGTGTGTAGGATTAACTACGATAATAATGAAGACATAAAGCGAAACAAAGTGTCGGAGTCAAGCACGAAGGATTTGTTGCGAGTTCGAGAGTTCGACGGAAGTCCGAAGGTTCGTCGGGAATGCTGTCGAAACTAGCCTAGAATGAGTAGGGAGCTTGCCGAAGGGTTTTTCGGAAGCTCGCCGGAAGGTTCATTGGAAGTTCGTGGAGCTCGCCGAGAAAGATCGAAGCTTGCCGAAGAAGCTCATTGGAACACGGCAAGATCAAATCGTGAAGTCTAGGACCTTGCCGGGAGTCCGTAGAATGGTTTCCGAGAGTTCGTCAGAAGACCATCGGAAGTTCGCCGGAAGCTCGCCGGAAAAAGTCTTGACTTGCGGACTTTGTAATAGCTTAGAAAATGTCTTTAAATTCGTAGTTAGCATGTTAATTAGGGTTATGATTACGTGTTAATCCTATAAATCAAGTAGGGGCCAATTGGGCCCGAGTTCGGACTGGTTTGGGCCAAGTTTGGAGCCCAACCAGTGAGCTGAAATAGTGTAGGCGGTGGCACTGCCTAGAACCCGAGAACCAAGCAGTGGCACCGCCCAGCACCCGAGAGGTCCGGCAGTGGCACCGCCGGACTGGGTGGTGGCACCGCCGAACTGGGGAACCCAAGAGAATTCAAAATTTGGAGCCCAAATTTGAATCCTCTTAGGGCCTATAAATACCCCTCAATTCTTAGTAGAGAATACAACCTTTGAGAAGCAAGAGATTGAGATAAAAGTTTTAGCAAAGTCTTTAGCAAGTTTTTGTTTTCAATTGCTTGAGTGTTCACCTCCTTCTTTCTCTTTGAAAATTTGTAAGAGAGTGAACCACTTGTAAAAGGTTGTAAGAGGGGTATTTGTCCTTCCCCTTCAAAGTGATTTGCTAGTGGAAGTTGGGAGCCTCATCGAAGAAGGCTTCGCAAGTGGATGTAGGTCGCATGACCAAACCACTATAAATCGGTTTGCGTTTATCTTATTGTCATTTATATTACTGCAAACCATCTTCACTTTGATGCTCTTCTTCTTTGTCTCCTTCTTACGTATCCCTTCAAGTTAAAACGAAATCGAAACGGTTTCAAACGAAACATTGCTTTTATCATACGAAGTTTCCGAAAGTTTTTAAATCGTCAAAAGTTTATCGTACTTTACCGCTGCACTAATTCACCCCCCCCTCTTAGTGCTGCTCCGATCCTTACAATTGGTATCAGAGCCACGTTTTTCTACTTTGGTTTAACACCCAAATAGAAATGGCTCTCTACGGCTTTCAAGAGGGTCACTCTCTCATTTGTTCTCCCTTTTTCAATGGGACAGACTACACTTATTGGAAAACTCGAATGAGAGTTTTCTTACTTTTTTTTTATTTGAATTTATGTCATATAGTCAAAAATGGATTTGAAATGTCTTCTCTTCCAATGAACCATTGGAATGATTTGGAGAAGAAGATGTTTTCTTTAAATGCAAAGGCTATGAATGCCTTATTTTGCGCTTTGGACAAAAATGAGTTCAATCGGGTTTCATTGTGCGAAACGGCTTTTGACATATGACACACTCTTGAAATCACACACGAAGGCACTTCTAGAGTTAAAGATTCGAAAATCAACATTTTAATGCATGATTTCGAGCTTTTTCGAATGAAGCCGAGCGAAACCATTGTTGACATGTACACCCGTTTTACGGATGTCGTCAATGGTTTACAAGCTCTTGGCAAATGTTTCTCGAATTTTGAACTTGTTAGTAAAGTTTTACGATCACTTTCTAAAGCTTGGGAATCAAAAGTAACGGCAATACAAGTAAAAAAATATTTAAATATTTTTCCACTTGAAGAACTTATCGGCTCATTGATGACATATGAAATGGTCCACAATGCACATGATGAACACAATGAACACTTGAACCACCTTCCAAAGAATAGGAAGGATTTGGAACTCCGGACAAATGAATACCACTTGAGCGATGACTCAAGTGATGAGGACAATGATGAACTTGAACTTCGAACACTAACTCTTCATAAGTTCATTAAACAAAAATCTAAAATAAATAATGAACTTGAATGGAGGAAGAGGCCAAAGAAGACGAAGGCAACCAAGGATGAATCAAAAACTTCCAAAGGTGAAACGGCGAATTAGGCTTTGATGGGCTTCAACTACAAGGTAAGTAACTCAACTCTCTTGAATTATTTTGAAATTACTTGAAGTTTTTCATTAGTGCTTAATTTAGATAGTAGGAATAGGAAATAAAAAATTATTTTTTAAAAATTATATCATATTTTTCTTTTTAGCATCTTTGAAAAATTAAAAAAATTGATCATGAAAAGTATATTGCTAAGGTTTCTTGCATGTTATGTTTTGAAATGTTGAATGTGTTAGGATCGGAGCGGCACTAAGAGGGGGGGGTGAATTAGTGCAGCGGATTAAAACTTCGATTTTAACAAAATCTTTCGTACGATAAGAACGGAACTTGAAAGCGTATTCTTAAAGTTGCGCAGCAAGGGTAATAAGGAACTAAAGCAGTAAGAAGATTTACAGTAATGTAAATGACAATAATAAAATGCAAACCAGAGATTACGCCGATTTTTAGAGTGGTTCGGTCAAATGACCTACTCCACTTGCGATGCCCCTCTTCGATGAGGCTCCCACCTTCCACTAGCAAATCTCTTGAAATGGAAGGGTAAACACCCCTCTTACAACCTTTTACAAGCAGTTCAACCTCTTACAAGTTTTCAATAGGGAAGAAGGAGGAGAACTCTCTAGCAAATTGAAAACAAGACTTGCTAAGACTTTCTAAGACTTTTCTCTCAATCAAAATGCTTCTCAAAAGTTGTAACCTCAGCTGAGATTTGAGGGGTATTTATAGGCCTCAAGAGGATTCAAATTTTGGGCTCCAAAATTTGAATTTTCTTAGGGTTTCCGGTGCTGGAGGTGCCACCGCCCAGCCAGGCGGTGCCACCGCCCAGCGCTCGGGTGCTGGACAGTGCAACCGCCCAGCCCAGGAGGTGTCACCGCCCAGCTCTCGGGTGCTGGGCGGTGCCACCGCCAGTCTAGGCGGTGCCACCACCTAGGCCAAATCAGCTCACTGGTTAAGCTCCAAACTTGGCCCAAACCAGTCCGAACTCGGGCCCAATTAGCCCCTACTTGGGTTATAGGATTAACACCTAATCCTAACTCTAATTAACATGATAACTACGAATTTAAAGACATTTTATAAGCTATTACAAAGTCCGTAAGTCAAGACTTCTTCCGGCGAGCTTTCGGCGAACTTCCGACGGTCTTCCGATAAACTCTCGGAAACCATTCTGCGGACTCCCGACAAGCTCCTAGACTTCACGATTTGATCTTGGCGAGTTCCAACGAGCTTCTTCGGAAAGCTCCGATCATTCTCGGTGAGCTCCGCGAACTTCCAACGAACCTTCCGGCGAGCTTCCGAAAAACCCTTCGGCAAGCTCCCTACTCATTCTTGGCTAGTTTCGGCAGCATTCCCGACGAACCTTCGGACTTCCGTCGAACTCTCGAACTCGCAATGAATCCTTCGTGCTTGACTCTGACACTTTGTTTTGCTTTATGTCTTCGTCGTTATCGTAGTTAATCCTGCACACACAAGCAAAAACTCTACTCCGATCTAGACAATTATTATAAAGCGAATTGACATTCTGTTACCCGGCCCGTCATTAGTTGGCGCTTCGTCCGATTCTTCGACGCATCATCCTCTCTTGCGGCTTGTTGCCCAATCAGCGGTTGACCTCCGCAACGCCGATATCCTTGGCACAGTTTCGCTCTCCTTGGCCCGATGCCCGACGTTCGAAGCGTTCAACCATCCAATATCCTAACGTGATCTCTTCCAGCGCAACGTCAATTCCTCCTGCGTCAACTGTCTAAACCTGATCGAGTAGACCTGCATCACTCAAAATACAGTTAAACATCTAAACACAATCAATTAGTTTCATCATCAAAATATGAGATTCAACAATCTCCCCCTTTTTTATGATGACAACTAATTGATGACTAACGGAGTTAACCTTAACTCCCGGAGTTTAAACAAACTCCCCCTATCAATATGCCATATTGATAGAACCTTGAATTCAAACAGAATTCAAGTCATTGCAATATTCATCATGAATACTTGCAACACATCATCATGAACATATGCATAAAACTTATACATCATATGTCATGTCATCAACATACTTCTCCCCCTTTGTCATCAACAAAAAGGAGAAGTACCACAATCAAGTGTTTGTTATATGGGTTCAACTTATTGCATGAAAAACATAATATCAAGTTTTATCATCATGCAATCTAACGATTAAAGATGTGTAAGTTTAACATGCTTGGTCTTCTTGAGATAGCTATTGATTGCTTCTCTTTAGACTACTAGCTAGCAGTTTTCACGATATGCAAGTTGCAAGCTAGCAAATTTTTGCTTCCTTTGCAATGTTTGAGCTAGCAATTTTGCTTCTGTAGCAAGTTAGCATATTTTGCATTTTGAGATAGCAACTATTGGTTTCTCTTTAGACTATAAGGTAGCAATTTTTACACTATGCAAGTTTTACTACATACAAGCTAGCAAAAAAAAATTACGAAAGCAAATACAAGATAGCTTTCTTGTGTAAGCTCATGATTCTTGCTTCTTATTGCAATGTGCAAGTTGCAAGTTTTGCTTCTTTTGCAATGTGTAAGTTTTCAAATTTTGCATCTTGAGCGAGCAATATTTCTCCCCCTTTGTCATTGTCAAAAAGAAAAGAAGAATACAGTTTTGTTGTTCTTTTTCCTTTTACAACGATTTCAAAATCATGACAAAGGATGAATAATCAAGTTATGAATGTCAAGACAATTTTTCATCATGAATATTTTATCATTGCATGCATCATTATCATAAGTTGAAGTATTACATGCATATTTTCGAAAACCTTATATTTCATTCATGCACGATATTCAATAAATCGATCGACATTATGAGGATATCATACATGATACTAAAATTTTTAACTATTTATCAATATTTTGATCATGGTACCAAACAATCATCATTTAGAGCATTCATGATACAAAACATTAAATCAACATTTATCATTTTAGCAACAACTCATAGCATTTTAAATCATGATTTACATCATATGCAATACATCATATGCAATACATAACATAAAAATTAGAAAGCACAAGTATTGCATGCATCATTGTAAATCATAAATGTTTCATGATGGTATAAATTTTGTCAAATTATATCCTACCATGCATGATCAAAACTTCTCCCCGTTTTATCATTGAAAACAAGAAAGAAGTAGGGAAGAGCATAACATTTGTGTAAAATATTTCAATCATTTCAAGGCATTTATATCATAGATATAAAGAAATCATATCATCAAAGATAAGACCATTTGAATACTAAAAGACATGATTCATTTTATCGAATCTCTTCCTTTTATAAATAACAAAAATTGTAGGTGTACAAAGAAGAGATTGTGATTAAAAAAGAATCTCAAGTAGTAAATCCAAGAAATCAAGATCATAATTTAAATACAACCTCATTCAAATTCAAATCATCAAATTCATCAAAATCTCAACATTACTTTCAAGAGATTCAAAATGGTATACATAGATTTATCATAATAATCATCAAGATCAATAAGATAGAGAAAATTAAAATTTCAAGGAAAAAATATTTTTCACTTTTTAGTTGTTTCAATTTATATGATTTTATTTCATTTATGCCAAATAAAAACATATATCAAGTTTAAAACCGAAAGTGTAAGATTTATTACAACAAAGATCAATAAGGCACTTCCATTATAGTAAAAATCAATAATCCATAAATCGTAAGATTCATCATGTATAATTTTAAAATTTATTAAGCATGATCATTATGCATGACACTAAAACATGGTTTCAAAATGTTTAATATTTTCATTGCACAATTTAATCATTATGCATCATCATATTTTCAAATTCGAACATGCACAATTTCAAAACTATATCTTTTATTTTTCATGCATGATACAAATAACTCAATCATCAATATCGGCATATCATACATGATATTCAAGCATTCATGATAAATCATTTTGGCAACATGATCATAGCTATTCAAATGATAGTATCTAAATGTCAAAATTCTTTACATCCTATCATGCATGATCATTAACTTCTTATTTGAATTTCATGCATTATTTTGTTTCATCACATAAGGAATATCAAGAAGAGTTATTGGGTGATGAGATAAATATTTCATGAGTACAAGGAATTGCATGAAAATCATATCATGAAAAGATAATAATAGGAGACACATTTTGTTTTGAAAAATCTCCTCTTAAATAATCAAGAAAAAATCTTAGGAGATCATGATATAGATAAAATTCATTCAATCTTAGAATAAGATATTAATTCAAGCATATAAAATTTCTCAATTCATTATGAATCATAAAAAGAATTGTGGTTCCGAAATATCACGATTCATTTAGAAAAATTTTCTCTTTGGTGCACGATAAGAAGAAATATAGCAATGATACCAATCATAATTCATTTGGATAATAGATGCTAAAAAGGAACATTGAGGATACAAGATCTTGATTTTTATAGAGTAAATCTCAAGTTATAAATCTCAAAAAATCAAGATAAAGCTCATTCAAATTAAAATCATCAAATCAAAATTATTTTCAAGATATTCATAAAAAGATGATAAAATAGATTCATCAAACCAAGAATTTTCAAGAAAAATACTTTTATCTATTTAGTTGTTTCATATAAGTATGTCTTTGTCCTTTTTGTCTCCGAAGGTGACGTACCCTTCTTCTTTGCTAGTGAGCATAGAGAAATGAGATGGATCTCCAATCATATGTCTTGAGCATCCACTATCGAGATACCATCTCTTGCTCCTAGCTTGTGGGTTTGTCTACAAAAGAGGATGATTTTTAGGTACCCATTTGATTTTGGGTGCCTCAAAAATTGACCCACTAACTTTGTTATTTATGATTGAATTCTTTATAGTTCCTTTAGGAACCCATATTAATTTTTGTGAACTAATTTTCCTAAATGGGCATTTGTAGGCAATATGTCCGGATTTGCAACAAAAGTTGCATTTCATATAAGAGGGAACATGTAATGTAGGTCCTTTTATGAAAGTGGTAGGATTTTGATGTAATCCTTTTACAAATCCAATTCCATTTCTATTTGCGATGTGACCCTTGTGTGCAAGGATCATATCTAATCCTTTGCTACCAACCTTGTTTAAGGTTTCCTTAAGAAGCAAATTTTTATTTTTTATTGCTTCTAAGTGCTCACACTTAGAGCATGGAGGAGTTTGAAGACTATCAAACTTATCTTGTAGCAAAGCATGCTCTTTCTTTAAGATACTTAACTTCTTGCTAACAGTTCTACATTCATCAAATAATTCATGAAAAGCGATAGATAGTTCTTCAAAAGATAAATCTTCATTAAATAAATCACATACCTCTTCTCCTAACGCCATTAGCGCGTAATGAGCAACTTGCTCGGTGTTGGACTCCTCTTCTTCGGATGTGCTTGAATCATCCCATGTTGCCTTGAATGCCTTCTTCTTTGATGTTCTCTTTTTGGCTTGAGGACAATCGTTCTTATAGTGTCCCGGTTTTTTGCATTCATAGCAAATCACTTGGTCCTTCTTTTGTTCAAATTTATTTTTTGTATTATTTTTAAATCTGTTCTTTCTTAAATATTTTTTAAATTTTTGAGTCAAAAGTGCAATGTCATTGTCACTGTCCTCATCACTTGATGTTCCTTTCAAGTGGTCTTCTTGTGATTTGAGTGTCATATCCTTCCTGTTCTTTGGAAGGGGGTTCTCGAGCTCGTCATGAGCTTAACATGTCATTTCTTAGGTCATTAGAGACCCAATGAGTTCTTTAAGAGGGAATGCTTTAAGGTCTTTGGCCTCTTGAATGGCCGTAACTTTTGGATCCCAACTTTTAGGGAGGGATCTTAAGATTTTAGTTACTAGTTCAAAGTTAGTAAAATCTTTACCAAGAGCTTTGAGTCCATTGATGACATCCGTAAACCGGGTGTACATGTCTCCGATGGACTCACTTGGTTTCATTCGGAAAAGTTCGTACGAGTGCACAAGGATGTTGATTTTGGACTCTTTCACTCGGCTAGTGCCTTCATGAGTGACCTCAAGAGTTCTCCAAATATCAAAAGCCGAATTACACATTGAAACACGATTAAATTCGTTTTTGTCTAGTGCACAAAACAAGGCATTCATAGCCTTTGCATTTAAAGCAAAAACCTTCTTCTCCGATTCATCCCATTCGCTCATCGGAAGAGAAGATTTTTGAAATCCATTCTCGACAATAGACCAAAGCTCAAAGTCCATAGAAATGAGGAAGATTCTCATGCGAGTCTTCCAATATGTGTAATCCGACCCATTAAACAAAGGTGGTCGTGCAATAGAATGACCCTCTTGCATGCCAGAGTAAGCAATCTCTCTTGGGTATTAAACCAAATATGAGAGATAACCTTGCTCTGATACCACTTGTTAGGATCGGAGCGGCACTAAGAGGGGGGGGTGAATTAGTGCAGCGGATTAAAACTTCGATTTTAATCAAAATCTTTCGTACGTTAAGAACGAAACTTGAGAAATTTAACTTGAAGGCGTATTCTTAAAGTTGCGCAGCAAGGGTAATAAGGAACTAAAGTAGTAAGAAGATTTGCAGTAATGTAAATGACAATAATAAAATGCAAACCAGAGATTACGCCGATTTTTAGAGTGGTTCGGTCAAATGACCTACTCCACTTGCGATGCCCCTCTTCGATGAGGCTCCCACCTTCCACTAGCAAATCTCTTGAAATGGAAGGGTAAACACCCCTCTTACAACCTTTTACAAGCAGTTCAACCTCTTACAAGTTTTCAATAGGGAAGAAGGAGGAGAACTCTCTAGCAAATTGAAAACAAGACTTGCTAAGACTTTCTAAGACTTTTCTCTCAATCAAAATGCTTCTCAAAAGTTGTAACCTCAGCTGAGATTTGAGGGGTATTTATAGGCCTCAAGAGGATTCAAATTTTGGGCTCCAAAATTTGAATTTTCTTAGGGTTTCCGGTGTTGGAGGTGCCACCGCCCAGCCAGGCGGTGCCACCGCCCAGCGCTCGGGTGCTGGACAGTGCAACCGCCCAGCCCAGGAGGTGTCACCGCCCAGCTCTCGGGTGCTGGGCGGTGCCACCGCCAGTCTAGGCGGTGCCACCACCTAGGCCAAATCAGCTCACTGGTTAAGCTCCAAACTTGGCCCAAACCAGTCCGAACTCGGGCCCAATTAGCCCCTACTTGGGTTATAGGATTAACACCTAATCCTAACTCTAATTAACATGATAACTATGAATTTAAAGACATTTTATAAGCTATTACAAAGTCCGTAAGTCAAGACTTCTTCCGGCGAGCTTTCGGCGAACTTCCGACGGTCTTCCGATAAACTCTCGGAAACCATTCTGCGGACTCCCGACAAGCTCCTAGACTTCACGATTTGATCTTGGCGAGTTCCAACGAGCTTCTTCGGAAAGCTCCGATCATTCTCGGTGAGCTCCGTGAACTTCCAACGAACCTTCCGGCGAGCTTCCGAAAAACCCTTCGGCAAGCTCCCTACTCATTCTTGGCTAGTTTCGGCAGCATTCCCGACGAACCTTCGGACTTCCGTCGAACTCTCGAACTCGCAATGAATCCTTCGTGCTTGACTCCGACACTTTGTTTTGCTTTATGTCTTCGTCATTATCGTAGTTAATCCTGCACACACAAGCAAAAACTCTACTCCGATCTAGACAATTATTATAAAGCGAATTGACATTTTGTTACCCGGCACGTCATTGGTTGGCGCTTCGTCCGATTCTTCGGTGCATCATCCTCTCTTGCGGCTTGTTGCCCAATCAGCGGTTGACCTCCGCAACGCCGATATCCTTGGCACAGTTTCGCTCTCCTTGGCCCGATGCCCGACGTTCGAAGCGTTCAACCATCCAATATCCTAACGTGATCTCTTCCAGCGCAACGTCAATTCCTCCTGCGTCAACTGTCTAAACCTGATCGAGTAGACCTGCATCACTCAAAATACAGTTAAACATCTAAACACAATCAATTAGTTTCATCATCAAAATCTGAGATTCAACAGAATGATGTATGCAACATTAGGGATGATAATTATATGATATGTGATAATGCTTAGGATTAATCTATGCATGTGTATCTTGATGATTTTATGGCATGCATGAGTTTTTGAAGTAAATGTTGATTTGAAACTCTCATTTTAGATTAACATATTTTTGGTCTAATCATTTTTATGATAAATTAAGATGACATTATCATGATATATTAAGATGACATAGTGCATGTACATCTATGTATGAATTTCTTGATAGTCTTTTGATGATAGATGTGTTATCATGATGTGTTTGGTCTTGACGGCTTCATGACGAAACTTATATTTCGATTTTAAATAATGATATATATTTTCATAAAAGACTTGAATACCCTCACATGAAATCAATTGTATAAAATGGAAATGAAATTTCTATTCTATTTAGATTAATGAATTTATTTTACCAATCTTATGAATCTCATGAAAATAAACATGATGAATATTTTGAAAATAAATGAGTGTTTCATACATTTGGTCTTAATGATTTCTCTTGAACATACTTTTTGAAATCATACTTGATGATGAATATCAAGATATTAAAAGGATATTATTATGGAATCATGCTTGATAATTTGTTTTACGAAATTTACCTTTCCGTCTTAAATGTTGACACTTGTTTTATTAAAGGTAAAGGCATGCTTATAAGAAGCAAATCACATGAATAGAAATTTATAAAAATGAAATACGATCCTCTATCTTATCGACTTTTCAATAAATCTATGCTTGTCATGTATGAATTTATTGAATGTGATTTTGAGGATGATTTCGGATTTCACAAATTCTTGATTCATACTTATGACATGAGACACATTTTAAATATGAATCATGTTCAATGCTTCAATCATATTATATCTCCCTTAATTCATTTTGTTCTCCTAGATTTATTTACCAAAGAGGAGAATCTTCCGAAAATGAAATGATACAAATGAATCACTTATCGATATGTCTTTTTGAAATATCTTTTTAATGTGATGTTGATAATTTGAGATGCCTATTGGAATTCATGACATGAGATAATTGAATCCTTGACTTACTTTGGCTTGAAAATAGATGTTTAAAATCTTGCTTGATGAGTTGTTTTATAAGATTTTGCCTTCACGTCTTGAACTTTCATGCTTATCTTGATTTGGCATATAATGACTAAGGCATGCTTAGATGAAAAAGAATTACTTAAAAAATGCTTTTCCCATCTGATCGAGATTAATGATTTCATGATATTTTGTGAATCTCGAAATTGATTTTGATGACTTGATTATGAATTTCAAGTTAACGATTTGATTTGAATGAGTTTTATCTAAATCATAATCTTGATCTTGCAAAATTGGAATCACAAATAATATCTTTTGGTATTCATGAATTGATACTCACAATATGAAAGTATTGGTATTCATGACTTGAATTTGATTGAAACATTGCATGCTTAAATTAATCATTCTCCTATGTTTCAAAAATTCTTTAAATGCCTTATGTGATGATTGAAAATTAATTTGCTTTATGATGAATCATGAATCATGACTTGATCTATGATATTGATATATTTTAATCATGATCCTTGGTTGTATAATTCTTTTGCTCTATTAAAAAGATTTATCGAATGAATCATGTCCTTCTTGAATTTTCTTGATATCATGACATGATTTTGTAATATGGCTTGTATAATGATTAATTTTTTTAGCCATTGGTTTCTCCCTTCTTTTTTATAATGATAAAGGGGGAGTTAGTTTACTAGCCTGCATATTTCAAAGGAAGAAAAATTTCCTAGCTCGATCATTTCATTGAAAGAACTTGCTATCATGAACACTACCAATGAATTACAAATCCTGCAATCTAAAGAGAAGCAAAGAATTGCTATCTCGAAAGAAGCAAAAAATGTAAAACTTAGAAAACTTGCAATATAATTGCTCTTACCATGCTTTGTATCAAAAGTAGGTTGATATCCTTAAAAGCATCGCATTAAATTTTTTAGTGTATTGCAATGTATCACATGTATCGCAAATTGAAATTTTGAGACTATTATCATATCATGTTTAATAATTGATATCTTTCATTGATATGATAAATTATCAATCTCATGATGTATCGCATAATGATATCATGATTTGCGATTGTATCATGTGATCCTTGGTGAATTTTCACATTGATATCCTTCATGAAATGATTTCTTTGCATTATTGTCTTGTATGCATCATGTGATGATTGAAATATTGATTGATGCAAAGTTGATGTAAAAGTCTAAATCATTGGTTCCTCTCCTTTTTGACATTGACAAAGGGGGAGAAAGTTATTGCTAGCTTACACACTTGAACGAAGAATTTGCTAGCTCGATAATTGTAACGAAGAAATTTGCTATATCAAACATCATAAATATTGTTACTTGCAAAGAAAAGCAAAGTGTAATCTTGCACAAAAATTCAAGTGTTGAATTGCCATGATTGAACTTAAGAATCTTAGTATGCTTTTGTGCTTATATGTTGTGATGAAAATCTAGCTTCATGTTATAAAAACTTGAATATATTTTAAAATAGCTAGAGCTACTTCTCCTTTTTGTTGATGACATAGGGGGAGAAGTATATTGATGACTTCATGCATTGAATTGAATATTTTATATTTGCATGATGGTTTAAATGTTTTTCATAACATGTGATGAATGTTACTTGGATTTGGGATAATCCAAGTGTTCTATCAATGGCATATTGATAGGGGGAGTTTGGTTAAACTCCGGGGAGTTAAGGTTAACTCCGTTAGTCATCAATTAGTTGTCATCATCAAAAAGGGAGAGATTGTTGAATCTCGGATTTTGATGATGAAACTAATTGATTGTGTTTAGATGTTTAACTGCATTTTGAGTGATGCAGGTATACTCGATCAGGATTAGACAGTTAACGCAAGAGGAATTGACGTTGTGCCGGAGGAGATCACGTCAGGATATTGGACGGCAGAAGGCTTCGAACGTCGGGCATCGGGCCAAGAGCGGAATTGCGCCAAGGATATCGAGGTTGCGGAGGTCAACCGCCGATTGGGCAATAAGCCGCAAGAGAGGACGATGCACCGAAGAATCGGATGAAGCGCCAACCAATGACGTGCCGGGCAACAGAATGTCAATTCGCTTTGTAATAATTGTCTAGATCGGAGTAGAGTTTTGACTTGTGTGTGCAGGATTAACTACAATAACGATGAAGACATAAAGCGAAACAAAGTGTCGGAGTCCAGCGTGAAGGATTTGTTGCGAGTTCGAGAGTTCGATGGAAGTCCGAAGGTTCGTCGGGAATGCTGTCGGAACTAGCCGAGAATGAGTAGGGAGCGTGCCGAAGGGTTTTTCGGAAGCTCGCCGGAAGATTCGTTGGAAGTTCGTGGAGCTCCCCGAGAAAGATCGAAGCTTGCCAAAGAAGCTCATTGGAACTCGCCAAGATCAAATCGTGAAGTCTAGGAGCTTGCTAGGAGTTTGTAGAATGGTTTCCGAGAGTTCGTCGGAAGACCGTCGGAAGTTCGCCGGAAGCTCGCCAGAAAAAGTCTTGACTTACGGACTTTGTAATAGTTTAGAAAATATCTTTAAATTCATAGTTAGCACGTTAATTAGGGTTAGGATTAGGTGTTAATCCTATAACACAAGTAGGGGCTAATTGGGCCCGAGTTCGGACTGGTTTGGGCCAAGTTTGGAGCCCAACCAGTGAGCTAAAATAGTGTAGGCGGTGGCACCGCCTAGAACCCGAGAACCAAGCTGTGGCACCGCTGGACTGAGCAGTGGCACCGCCCAGCACCCGAGTGTAACATCCCCCATTTTTAAAAATTTAGTAAAAGGTTTGTTTGTAAAAATAAGGATTATTTAATAATTATTTTATATTCAATGATATTATATTAAAAGTTTATAGCTAGGAACCTAAGAGTAAATATTAGAAGTTTGATATAATTTATGAAAGATTCAGATTTAAGTTAAAAAAATATATATAGTGGACATGTGTCACTAGCTAACCTAAGGTTGGTGCCACTTATCTTTGCTCTAAAGATGACACTTAGCCCCTTTCATACATGCATGACACATTGCAACTTTTGCATTAGCCAAAACCCAAATAATTTGATGAAAGGTTAAAGAAAACAAACCTGAAGAGTTGCAGCCAACGTGAGTTTGAGAGAAGAAGAAGAAGAAGAAGAAGAAGAAGAAGAAGAAAAGAAGAAGAGCTTGAGGTTTTTCATCAATTTTCTCACATTTGGGATTCAAATAATTTTAAGGCAAGTGTTCTAACCCTATCCAACAGTAACCTTAATCTCTGTTTCCATTTTTATTCTGCAAAATTTGAAAGATTTCGACTGAGAACCAGACCTTTTTTCGTTTTGATATAAAGCTATGAATCTGTAATTTTTCGGTAATCTGACCTTTATGCAATATTTCGGTCATAACATTTTGTAATAAACTCTGATTTCTACAAGACCTATTCCATTTGAAAGTAGACAAAAAAATATTTATTTTGATACTAAGATCGAATGATTTGGAGTTTAAATGCCTACTAAGACTTCTGTTTAAATTAACCCTACAGATTCTGCAAAACAGGGACTGAAATTTCTAACCTCTTGTTGCTTAACTACTTATAACTTTCTGTTGTGAACTCAGATTCATACAAAGTATGATTTATTCGAAGCTAGACTCAAAATTCTTTCTGTATATACCTGATTTGAAATTTTTGGAGTACAATTGCTAACTGAAACATCTACTTTCATCGACCCTATGTATTCAGTAAAACAAAGCTAATATTTTCAGACCTTTCGCTACGAAATTATCTGTAACTCCCTGTTGTAAATTCCAATTCTTATTCAACTTGATTTGCCTAAAACTAGATTGACAAAGATTTCTAATGACACCTATTTTGTATAAATTGGAGCATAATTGGTTATCCAAATAGTTCATAAAATATTCCTATCAAATTCTGCGAGAATCGAGCTTTGGTCGATTTCGGCTTTCCTTGTTTCTTCTCTTTGGAAATTGATTTCGGTAAAAACTCTTCCTTTATTTATTTGTACATCTGCAGCTATCATCTAAAGATCACATTTGCATCATAATGATTCGGCACATGCATCCCATTGTTCCGCATTTGCTTTCGATATGTGCCTCTTCCAGTTTCATTTCTTTGGATATTAAACTTATCTAACTTTCTTATTTCAATTGAGCAATATATGGTTTCTTGAAATCCTTGTATGCTCTTGCTTTTGTTTCCTTTCAAATCTGAATACATTGTGAAAGATTATGTTTGTATCGTACTGACTCGAAAGGCATATGTACATTTCATTGTTCCGCATATGCTTCCAATATATGCTAATTTCATTATTCATATTGTCCCTTTGTACTCCGGTGTTTGTGGGATAAATGTGAACCTTTGCCAGAAATGATAAAGGGAGTTATGCTTAGAGCCCGCGATGCTCTGCCGGCCCCCTATGACTTCACTCAAACGTGGGTGGATGGAGCTCCCAGACGTGGGAGACTTATGTTTGTTGGTCATTCAGAAATGGATGGACCATATTATGTTATGATCCCACTTCACCTTCTATCTGTTTGATATGAAATTCAGAGCCGACCTAGCACTTGGGTAGGGTGAGAGGGCTCGAGTAGGAAAGGGCTACCCATGGATGGAGTTGAGAACTCATCACGGCGTGGAGCCACCACTAAGTTAAACCTCACATTCACTATGCTAGAGTACGACATTTAAGCTTCTATTTCGTATTTGTTCTTTGATATGTTCTGAAATGCTTCTTATGCTTCCTAAATTTTTTCATATGCCATTGATATGTTCTGAAGCATTTCATTCACTATTGATATGTTCCGAACTGTTTCATATGCCATTGATATCCAAAATGCTCCTTACGTCTTTGTTATGCCTTGAAATTACCATATGTCATCGATATGCTCCTTATGCCAATGATATGCTCCAATTATCTTTCCCCGATTGTATGAACAAAACGTGCTTCGAACGAAATGACATCGTAATTCTGCATTCATGATATCCAAAATGCTCCTTACGTCTTTGTTATGCCTTGAAATTACCATATGTCATCGATATGCTCCTTATGCCAATGATATACTCCAATTATCTTTCCTCGATTGTATGAACAAAACATGCTTCGAATGAAATGACATCGTAATTCTGCATTCATGATATCCAAAATGCTCCATACGTCTTTGTTATGCCTTGAAATTACCATATGTCATCGATATGCTCCTTATGCCAATGATATGCTCCAATTATCTTTCCTCGATTGTATGAACAAAACGTGCTTCGAACGAAATGACATGGTAATTCTGCATTCATGATATCCAAAATGCTCCTTACGTCTATGTTATGCCTTGAAATTACCATATGTCATTGATATGCTCCTTATGCCAATGATATGCTCCAATTACCTTTTCTCGATTGTATGAACAAAACGTGCTTCGATCGATATGACATCGTAATTCTGCATTCATGATATCCAAAATGCTCCTTATGTCTTTGTTATGCCTTGAAATTACCATATGTCATCGATATGCTCCTTATGCCAATGATATGCTCCAATTATCTTTCCTCAATTATTTGAACAAAACGTGATTCGAATGAAATGACATCGTAATTCTACAATCATGATATCCAAAATGCTCCTTACGTCTTTGTTATGCCTTGAAATTACCATATGTAATCGATATGCTCCCTATGCCAATGATATGGTCCAATTATCTTTCCTCGATTGTATGAACAAAACGTGCTTCGAACGAAATGACATCGTAATTCTGCATTCATGATATTCAAAATGCTCCTTACGTCTTTGTTATGCCGTCAAATTACCATATGTCATCGATATGCTCCTTATGCCAATGATATGCTCTAATAACCTTTTCTCGATTGTATGAACAAAACGTGCTTCGAACGATATGACATTGTAATTCTGCATTCAAACAAAACATTCTACTGTTTCATCTTGTATCTCTGCTTTGTATTTTGATACCTTATTTGTTTAAAACCTATCCTCTTTGCTATGAATATGTTAGTCACTTGCTGAGCTTTATATGCTCACCCCGTTGATATATAAATTTTTCAGAATAGCTTATCGCTCGCAAAAATATGTAGTTTGGGTTTCGGCAGTGGGAAGCTAGAAGATTTTGGGGCAAATCTTTCGTACTTGATATGTTGATGTTGTATAAGTTCCTTTTGTGTGTATCAATGATAAATCTAGATTGATGTATCCTGTAAATATTTGAAAAGTACCTCTCATGTTATGATTTTGGGAATGTTAAGTTAAAATTATGTCATGAATGATATAAACATGTGATAATGTTGGTTTTGTAATTGTATAGATTCTTACAACTATGGATTTATGATGTGGTTATGGTTTAGTTAAGTTGCCTTTGGATTTTAAGAATCATCTAATGACATGATGTATGATGATAAACTGCACAAGTTTTGTGAATTGTGGATTGTAGAGGTGAATGACTTGAATGTTTTTCTTAGTGACCTCAAATGTGTGATTGGATCATGGATTGTTTGTTGAATTATAATATTATCAATTTTGAGTTAGGTTCACACCTTCTGAATGAGAATTAAATTCGGGAGGGGCGTGACAGAGTGGTATCAGAGCATGGTTTGAGGATCACTGAAATATTTGATATGTTGACGTGCAAAATATATTGAGGTCTAGTGAATTATAGTGATTAGTGAAATTTTTCTTTGATGCATTTTAGGAATCTAGGATGACGAGGACATTTAGTCCTCCTACTTCATCTGCTTTTGATTAATTAAGTGCGATAAAAGGGTTGATCTGGGATATTAAATCAAAGTGGCGTAGTAGAATGTTAGGACTCTAGCTTGGAGAGTCCTAATTGAGAGGGACATTCATGTAAAACTGTTAGGACTCTAGCTAAGAGAGTCCTAATTGAGAGGGACATTCTATTAGGACTCTAGCTAGGAGAGTCCTAATTGAGAGGGGCATTTATGTAGGAGATTTTTTCTTAGAGAAGAATTAGGAGTTGTAAGGGAATAGGAGTCTTGAGTAGGAGTCCTATTAGGAGTTGGTTAGAAGTAAGAGTCTTAAGTAGGAGTCCTATTAGGAGTTAGGGTTTAGAAGCCCTATAAATAGTCATGTATTCCTTCTCTTTTCATAAGCAATAGATGAATCTTTTCTGCAGCCTTTGAGCAGCAACTTGGAGGGAGGAACCCCTATAGAGTTCCAAGGAGGCCGATCCCCTAAAGAGATCAACCCAAAGTTTAGAATCTGCAAGGGTTCTAACACCTGGTATCAGAACAGCGTTCTTGGCGTCTCGCTGCACTTTCACAGCCATCCATCAACCTTCCACAACCATCCAAAGCAATTCCCACAATTGCTTAAAAGATCATCACCGAATTCCGCCATCATCTCCACCACCACGGATCATCCTTTGATCTCCCCGTGAATTGCAACAGGTTCTGGTTTCCTACCTTACTGCTGCTGCAATTTAGTTATCCTTATTCGAAAATCCAAAAAAAAAAAAAAAAAAAAAAATCGTTCCTATATTGCTGCATAAACTTTTCGTCACAAAGTTTTCATCTCTACGACGAAAGATACATTGCAGAATTCCAGCCGCATAGCACCATCTGTTTGATCTTGCTACTGTGCTTTTTCTATCCAAATTTATACGAAATTTTTATGACATCTTTGACACTTCTTAACAGTGGATTTCCCTTTGGTTTCATCAAAAAATTCTCAATATAAACTACTGATCTTTTATGTCCAATCTGCTGCACTTGAATTGCAGAATTCAAGCCGCATAGCACCATCTGTTTGATCTTGCTACTGTGCTTTTTCTATCCAAATTTCTACGAAATTTTTATGACATCTTTGACACTTCCTAACAGTATATTTCCCTTTGGTTTCATCGAAAAATTCTCAATATAAACTACTGATCTTTTATGTCCAATCTGCTGCACTTGAAAATCTATGCTGCAGAACATTTCAGCTGCATATCGTTGCCTTAACCCATCTATTTGCAATCTTTTTTGAATGAAATTTCTTATAGACTTCATATATCATCTTGGCTTCCATCTAAGATTGATCTATTAAGAAATTCATCTCTAAAAACGATTTTATGTTGCTGCAAATTTTCATCGTAACCCGCTGAAATTTTTCGACGATAATTCTGCAATTGCAACTTGCACCAATTTCTTTGCTGTTATACTGCCGAAATTTTCTTGATTAAATTAGATATCCTTTCTGTTATATAAACTGTGATTGTGCTATCAATTCCCTCCTCAATTCTCTTAAGTTTTTGGTGGAAATTACGTGGAGAAACCGTTGTTTCTTCGACGACAATTCTACTCTTACAAGACAGCACATACTTGCTGCAACTTCCACGGATTTCTGTCAAACCTTTACTACCATCTACCACAGATCCAAAACTTTCATCCACAGCCCTAAAACTCTACCAAACCACACCCTCAAACTGCACCCAAAACAGCCACAAAACAAGCCTAAACCGTAGCCTACATCCACCAATCCACCAACACTTTCGACCATCACTTCTCTCAACCTATACATGCCTTTAACCCAACAGCAAAAGAGAGATCTTAACATCATTGATTTGGGGCCATATACTATGGCATCTAAGGAGGCAATCAATGCTAAATTCGAAGCCTTGGAGGCGCGAATGGAGGATAAGATTCGGACGCTCTTTACCGAACTCAGATTGGGCCGACCACTAAGCCCGAAGAAATCATATCAAGGAGAGAGCTTTGCCCAATCACACCAAGCCCGAAGAGATGACTTCCAAGAGAGGGGAAGCTCTATGACCAACCCCAACTATCCATGCATGAGAGTGGACTTCCCTAGATGGGAAGAAGGAGACCCGATTGGTTGGATTTCGCACGCGGAGCGATATTTTCGGTACCACAAAACCGCGAATGTATCTATGGTGAAAATTGCAGCTATACATCTTGAAGGGGATGCTATTCAGTGGTTTGACTGGTTTGAACATACTTATGGAGTCCTTTCATGGCGACAATTCAAAGAAGAACTGCTTATTCGCTTCAGACCAACCGATTACGAGAATATTGACGAACAACTAGCAAAGATCCGACAAACCTCCACCATTCAAGAGTACCAAACCAGGTTTGAAAGGTTATCTAATCAAAATCATGATTGGTCTCAAAAACAGCTATTGAGGACCTTCATTGAGGGCTTGAAGCCGGAGATCCGAGGAGAAGTTAAAGCGCGACAACCGTACACGCTTATGGCAGCCATCTCTTTCGCACGACATCAAGAGGAGCAATTGAACCATGAAGCTCGGAGGACTAGGGTCACTCCTCAACCAGTAATATTGAAGCCCTCAGCCCCCCCTACTATCGACCAAGTCCCTGCACCAAAGAGGTTAACAGGAGAAGAGCTTCGGGAGCGATATGCGAAGGGGTTATGTTGGCATTGTGACGAGCCGTGGAGCCGTGAGCATCGCTGTAGTAAAGGAGGACTTCTTATGATTGAACCGATAGAAGAAGAGGTCATTGAACATCCAAAAGAGAGCTTTAAACATGAAGAAGAAAATGCAGAAGAAGAGCCACAACCGACCGAAGTTACGGTACATACACTAGCTAGCTACTCAAACCCGCAAACGATGAAAATTGGAGGCCTTCTCAAACAACAACCAATCACTGTTCTCATCGACACGGGCAGTACTACTAACTTCCTAAATAGTAAGCTTGCTGTTCGGATATCATTACCTATCGAGAATCGCTGCAGGTTTGATGTTAAGGTCACCGACGGACGGATTTTGAATTGTGATCATAGGCGCTTGCAGGAGAAACTATTGCTGCAGGACCAAGAGATAATTGCAGATTTCTTCCTTCTCCCTCTTAACAATCATGAGGCCATGCTCAGAATTAAATGGTTGACGACATTAGGTGATATTTCCTGGAATTTTATGAAACTAATTATGAAATTTTACAGTAAGGAGAAGCAGGTGACATTGCACGGGAAACGTGGGGGCGACATAACAACGATTTGCACACAACAAATGGAGAATGTTTTGCATAAAGCATGCAGCGGCTTTTTGGTACAACTTGAGCAGCAAACTAAGGGAGAGCCAACAGAATTTGAAGATCCAAATCTACTTCCTTTGCTTGCTGAATTTTCAAATATATTTGACGAACCGCGCAACCTACCTCTTACCTATCGGCATGATCATTGTATAATGATTCTTCCAGGCAAATCTTCAGCAAATGCTCAGCCATATTAGTATCCACATCTCCAGAAGGATGAAATAGAAAGGATTATAAAAGAGATGCTCGAAACAGGAGTTATTCGGCCAAGTTGCAACCTCTACTCTTCGCCGGTGCTACTTGTACGCAAGAAGGACGGAACAAGGCGAATATGTGTTGATTACCGAGCTCTCAATGGCATAATCATCAAGGACAAATACTTTATTCCAATAGTAGATGAATTTCTAGATGAAAGGGAGCACAAATCTTTACAAAGCTGGACCTTTGATCCGGGTATCATCAAATACGAGCATGCGAAGAAGACATACGGAAAACCACCTTTTGAACACACAACAACCACGAATTTTTGCTTTCTGCAACAAAAGGTGGAATATCTTGGGCATATCATATCAGAGGAAGGTGTGGCAGTGGACCTCTTCAAAATTGGAGCAATGCAAAACTGGCCGACCTCGAGAAACATAAAATTGCTACATGGCTTTCTGGGTTTAACAGGCTACTACCGCAAGTTCGTGAAAAACTATGGAAAGATCAGTGCACCACTTACTTCCTTACTAGAAAAAGATGTCTTCCAATGGTTGGACAGAGCCTCCGCTGCCTTCGACAAACTTAAGGCAGCCATGACGACAACGCCGGTGCTAACACTACCAGATTTCAACCGACCCTTCATTATTGAGGCCGACACATCTGGAGTCAGAATTGGAGTCATTCTCATGCAAGATGGTCGACCACTCGCATACACTAGCAAGGCATTATCTCCCTCCTATCAAAATAAGTCAACATATGATAAGGAGATGCTCGCCATTGTGCGCGCAGCAACGAGGTGGAGATTGTACTTGATCAGGCGATACTTTCAAATCAAGACCGACCATAAAAGCCTAAAATATCTCTTGGAGCAGAAGATATCTTCCCCCAAGCAGCAAAAATGGGTAACAAAACTTCTTGGATTTGATTATGAAATAACTTACAAAATGTGGAAAGAGAATGTTGTTGCAGATGCGCTTTCGCAGCTACCTGAGCAAGCTAAATTTTCGGTCGTTTTACTTCCAACCAGTGACTTCCTTGAGGATATTAAGATGGAATGGCAGGAAGATTCGGAGACTAGTAAAAAAAAAAAAAAAATTTGGAGGAAGCACCAAGCTCTGTGGCTCATTACAATCGGGACTCAAAAGAATTATGCTATAAGGGACGCATTATGCTTGTGACAAATTCTACTTGCATCTTCAAGAGCAGATTTTGGACAAAGTTATTCCATATGCAGGGTACTAAATTGAAAAGGAGTACGACATATCACCCACAAACCAATAGCCAGACAGAAGTTTTAAATAGGTGCTTGGAGACAGCCCAAAGCCATCCACCAAATATGACTACCCAAAGAGAACTCCAGACCCAGCCAAGTGCCATTATTGATCGACGGATCGTGACTCGACGACGACGACCCACTAATGAAGTGCTAATACAGTGGGCGAACCTACCAATAGAAGATGCCACTTGGGAGAACTATGACAACATGAAGATCAAATTTCCAGAATTCATGAATCATCAGCCTCGAGGACAAGGCTGATTTGAAGAGGGCGGGTCTGTTAGGACTCTAGCTTGGAGAGTCCTAATTGAGAGGGACATTCATGTAAAACTGTTAGGACTCTAGCTAAGAGAGTCCTAATTGAGAGGGACATTCTATTAGGACTCTAGCTAGGAGAGTCCTAATTGAGAGGGGCATTCATGTAGGAGGTTTTTTCTTAGAGAAGAATTAGGAGTTGTAAGGGAATAGGAGTCTTGAGTAGGAGTCCTATTAGGAGTTGGTTAGAAGTAAGAGTCTTAAGTAGGAGTCCTATTAGGAGTTAGGGTTTAGAAGCCTTATAAATAGTCATGTATTCCTTCTCTTTTCATAAGCAATAGATGAATCTTTTCTGCAGCCTTTGAGCAGCAACTTGGAGGGAGGAACCCCTATAGAGTTCCAAGGAGGCCGATCCCCTAAAGAGATCAACCCCAAGTTTAGAATCTGCAAGGGTTCTAACATAGAAGTGTGGTGAACCTAATACATTGGTAGCGAAAAAATAGATGATGCGATTGGAGAAGATATTTGATGTACGAAATTGTTCTGATGATTAAAAGAATTTCTGGAGAACAAGGATAGGAATAGCAAGGACAAGTTTACAAAAAAAAAAAGATTATAAATGAATCAGAATGTGATAATAAGAGGGTCAAGACATCATCGATTTGAAAAGGGAAACCACCACAAAAAAATTCAATCCTGTGTACGATGTGAGTTAGATTATGAAATAAGTTTGTATTTGTAGGTGACTGGAGCCTATTTTGCTTGCAAAAAGTTGGATCATTAAATAAAAGACTGCCCTTTGAATAAGAAGAAAGAATCACTGCCTCATAAATCATCAGTCCATGTTAGAGTGTATGTTATCACGGAATATGATTCTAAAGCTTCTGAATTAGTGGTCGAAGGTACTATTCATGTTTATGAAAGAATGCAAATATTTGTTTGACCATGTGTCTCATCTATGATTTGATTCGTAATATTTTGCTTATCACATGGGCATTCAACCTAAACCACTGGATTATATGCTATATTTAAATACGACTATTAGGGATTGTTTGATAACAAACTTGATATGGTCATCTTGTTTAATTTCTATTGGAGAACACGAACTTCTTGCTGATTTAGTTCTCCTAGATATTTAGAGTTTTGATATTATATTAAGTATGGATTGACTATCTTCCAATCATACCAGTATAGATTGTTATACAAAATGATCACTTTTTGTATACTAGATCATCCCATCTTTTATTTTGAGAGTATTGGGCATGATTCACCTCCTTGCCTAATGTATCTTAAGATAACTTGCCTAGATTATCTCTAGATAGAGAGGATGAATTTGTTTTTGATTTGGTCCTTGGGACAATTTCAATATCTAAGCCTCTTTATAGAATGACACCATTTGAGTAAGTGGAATTGAAAAAGCAACTACAAGGACTATTAGAAAAGGGTACTCCGGGGCCAGTGTTTCATCATGAGGTGCTCCGGTGTTAGTTAAGAAGATGGATAAAACTTCTAAAGGATTATGATTGTACTATTCGTTATCACCCGGGTAAAGCTAATGTTGTAGTAGATGCCCTTTGTAGAAAAATCAAATCATGAGGGAAGGTTATAATTTAAAGTACACTATGCATCCTGGTAGCACTAAGATGTATAGAGATCTCCAAAGTCATTATTGGTGGGAAGGCATGAAGAATGAGATTGCAATATATGTTTCAAAGTATTTGGCTTGTCAACAAATCAAAGCAGAACACCAAAGACCTCGAGGTTTGTTGCAACCTTTAAATATTCCTGAATGGAAATGAGAATGTATTACCATGGACTTTATTTCAGGACTACCCCGAACTTCTAGAAAGCATGATGCTATTTGGGTTATCATTGATAGGTTAACGAAATCTGCACATTTCCTACCGATCAATATGACTTATTCTCTTGATAGGCTTGCAGATTTATATATCAATGAAATAGTAAGACTTCATGGTGTTCCAAAGGAGATCATCTCTAACAGAGACTCCATATTTCTATCTAGATTTTAGAGAAGGTTACAAGAATCTATGGGCACTAAAGTCAAGTTTAGCACTGCTTACCACCCTCAAACTGATGGTCAATCAGAAAGAACCATTCAAAAACTTGAGGATTTGCTTCGAGCCTATGTTATGGATTAGAAAGATGAATGAGATAAAGATATTTCTCTTATTGAGTTCACTTACAATAATAGTTATCATTCAAGTATTCAGATGGCTCCTTATGAAGCTTTATATGGGTGAAAGTGCAGGACGCCTATATGTTGGGAAGAAATTTGCGACAGAAAGTTATTAGCACTAGAAAAAGTACAAGAGACTACTGAGAAAATTCAACTTATAAGAAAAAGGTTAAAGACTGATCAGAGTCATCAAAAGAGTTATGCTGATAACAGAAGATGAAATATTGAGTTTCAAATCGGGGATTTTGTATTCCTGAAGGTCTCCCTTTCTAAAGGCATTGTAAGATTTGGGAAGAAAGGAAAGTTAAGCCCAAGATTTATTGGACCTTTTGAGATTCTTGAGAGGGTTGGTTCTGTCACTTACAGGATTGCCTTGCCACAATCATTGTGCCATATCCATGATATATTTCATGTTTCAATGATCAGAAAGTATATACCTGATCCCTCTCATATCATTATGTATAAGCCAATGGTGATTGATAAAGACTAGTTTTATGTGGAAGAGCCCACTCAGATTGTTGATAAAAAAGAAAAGATCTTGAGGAATCGGGTCTTCCCTCCCGTTAAAGTGATCTAGAGAAATCATTATGGAGAGGAAACAACTTGGGAGCTTGAGGAAAAAATGATGAAAGCTTATCCTCATCTTTTCGTCGATTGAGGTATGATAAATTTAGAAAACTAAATTTTTCTTTAAGGTGGGGAGAGTGTAACATCCCCCATTTTTTAAAATTTAGTAAAAGGTTTGTTTGTAAAAATAAGGATTATTTAATAATTATTTTATATTCAATGATATTATATAAAAAGTTTATGGCTAGGGACCTAAGAGTAAATATTAGAAGTTTGATATAATTTATGAAAGATTCAGAATTAAGTTAAAAAAAAAATATAGTGGACATGTGTCACTAGCTAACCTAAGGTTGGTGCCACTTATCTTTGCTCTAAAGATGACACCTAGCCCCTTTCATGCATGCATGACACCTTACAACTTTTGCATTAGCCAAAACCCAAATAATTAGATGAAAGGTTAAAGAAAACAAACCTGAAGAGTTGCAGCCAACGTGAGTTTGAGAAAAGAAGAAGAAGAAGAAGAAGAGCTTGAGGTTTTTCATCAATTTTCTCACATTTGAGATTCAAATAATTTTAAGGCAAGTGTTCTAACCCCATCCCACAGTAACCTTAATCTCTGTTTCCAGTTTTATTCTGCAAAATTTGAAAGATTTCAACTGAGAACTAGACCTTCTTTCATTTTGATATAAAGCTATGAATCTGTAATTTTTCGGTAATCTGACCTTTATGCAATGTTTCAGTCATAACATTTTGTAATAAATTCGGATTTAGACAAGACCTATTCCATTTGAAAGTAGACAAAAAAATCTTTATTTTGATACTAAGATCGAATGATTTAGAGTTTAAATGTCTACTATGACTTCTGTTTAAATTAACCCTACAGATTCTGCAAAACAGGGACTGAAATTTCTAACCTCTTGTTGCTTAACTACTTATAACTTTCTGTTGTGAACTCAGATTCATACAAAGTATGATTTATTCGAAGATAGACTCAAAATTCTTTCTGTATATATCTGATTTGAAATTTTTGGAGTAGAATTGCTAACTGGAACATCTGCTTTCATCGACCCTATGGATTCAGTAAATCAGAGCTAATATTTTCAGACCTTTGGCTACGAAATTATCTGTAACTCCCTGTTGTAAATTCTAATTCTTGTTAAACTTAATTTGCCTAAAACTAGATTGACAAATCTTTCTAATGACAACTATTTTGTATAAATTGGAGCATAATTGGTTATCCAAATAGTCCATACAATGTTCCTATCAAATTCTGCCAGAATCGAGCTTTGGTCGATTTCGACTTTCCTTGTTTCTTCTCTTTGGAAATCGATTTCGGCAAAAACTCTTAGTTCATTTAAGCTTTACATTATTACCTTAAATTCCTGTATACTTTTGTCCTTTATTTATTTGTACATCTACAGCTATCATCCAAAGATCATGTTTGCATCGTAATGATTCGACACATGCATCCCATTGTTCCGCATTTGCTTTCGATATGTGCCTGTTCCAGTTTCATTTCTTTGGACTTTGAACTTATCTAACTTTCTTATTTCAATTGAGCTATATATGGTTTCTTGAAATCCTTGTATGCTCTTGCTTTTGTTTCCTTTCAAATCTGAATACATTGTGAAAAATTATGTTTGTATCGTATTGACTCGAAAGGCATATGTACATTTCATTGTTCCGCATGTGCTTCCAATATATGCTAATTTCATTATTCATACTGTCCCTTTATACTCCGGTGTTTGTGGGATAAATGTGAACCTTTGCTAGAAATGGTAAAGGGAGTTATGCTTAGAGCCCGCGATGCTCTATCGCCCCCCTATGACTTCACTCATACGTGGGTGGATGGAGCTCCCAAACGTGGGAGACTTATGTTTGTTGGTCATTCAGAAATGGATGGACCATATTATGTTATGATCCCACTTCACCTTCTATCTGTTTGATATGAAATTCAGAGCCGACCTAGCACTTGGGCAGGGTGAGAGGGCTCGAGTAGGAAAGGGCTACCCATTGATGGAGTCGAGAACTCATCACGACGTGGAGCCACCACTAAGTAAAACCTTACATGCACTATGCTAGAGTACGACAGTTGAGCTTCTATTTCGTATTTGTTCTTTGATATGTTCTATAACACCCCTCATTTCCGAATGTTCGTATAAATTTTTGTGATAATGTAAGCATCTATTTTAATTGACAAAAGAAATAGAGTATGAATCAGAGGTAACTTATTTTTAAGATTTGGGAGATCTGTTCACAAAAAAAAAAAAAAAAAAAGAAAGAATCTGAGTACCTATATGTAAACCCTAAGGACCTAATCGTGAATATGATAAAAACAAGGACTAAACTGCAAAATGCACCAAATGACAAATTCCACCGCTTAAGCCTCTCTGCCTTCGTTGTTAAGGAAGCAGAGGAGGCAGCTCGTGGGTGATCAGGGAAAGAAAGAAAGAAAGAAGAAGAAGAAGAAGAAGAAGAAGAAGAAGAAGAAGAAGAAGAAGAAGAAGAAGAAGAAGAAGAAGAGAAAGAAAATTGGGGCTTTTAGGGTTCTTGCTTTAATCTTGTCATTTCGGGTCAAAATTTCCAAAGGCAAGTGTTCTAACCCCATCCTACAGAAGTATTAGACTCTGTTTTTATGTTGATTCAAAATAAATTGGAAGATTTCTATTTAGAAACTGATATGTCTCTCTTTGGACATAAAACCATGGATTCTGAAAGTTTTCGGTAAACTGACTCCTAAGCACTATTTCCGCTATAAGTTTTAGTACAGAATGAGAATTCAGGCAGGAACTATTTTTGTTTGAAATTAGACTCGTATGTATTTCTTTTGACACCGATTTTGTAGATTTTGGACACCGAATACTTACCCAAAAATTTGTTTCAAAAGAGCCTATAGACGCTGTAAAACAGAGTTCAAGATTTCTGACCTTTTGATACTAAAATGCCTATAACCCCCTGTTGAACATTCTGATTTGTACCAAACTGATTTTATTTGAAATTAGACTTGAAATTCTCTCTTTTGACATATAGTTTGAAAATTTTGGAGTTCAATTGCCCACCCTATCGTCTGTTGATTCCGACCCTATAAATTCTGCAAAACAGTGATTGTAATTTGGACCTTGTGTTACCAAATCAGAGGTAACTCTGTGTTGGGAGCCCTGTTTCATATGAAATCTGTTCCATCCGAATATAGATTGATATATGGTTCGACCATAGCCTTCTTATGGGTATTGGAGCATAATTGTTATTCTGAAATATTTGTTTGATGTGCCACTGGAATTCTGTCCGAAATCGAGCTTTGGTCGATTTCGCGTATTCTGTTCCATTTCCTTTGGATACTTGAATTCGCCTAACCTTCTTATTGGAATTGAGCTGATTATGATTGCTTGGAATCCCTGTACACTCTTGCTTTCATTTCTTTCCTAAAATGAATACTTTTGTGAGAGAATTGTTCCTTGCATCACATTGTTTTTTAAAAGGCACATGTACGTTTGGTTGTTCCGCGTGTGCTTCCGTTATATGCTACTTATTGTTGAAACTGCCTTCTTGTACTCTGGTGTGTGGGATTGTCTGGACCTTTGCCAGAAATGATAAAGGGTATGCGCTGATTTGCCCGCTTTGTGGGGTCCCGCTATGTGGGATATTCTGGTATGCGCTTATTTGCCCGCTTTGTGGGGTCCCGCTATGTGGGATATTGCTTAGAGCCTGCGTTGCTCTGCCGGCCCCCTTTGACTTCACCTAGACGTGGGTGGATGGAGCTCCCAGACGTGGGAGACTTTTGTCAGGTGGTCATTCAGAAATGGATGAATCACATTCTGACTGAGATCCCACTACACCCTCTATATGTTTGATATGACATCCAGAGTTTTGGTGAGTTATTTCTGTTCATGCTCTGGATAAGTATGATATGATTGCAACGTCAAGGACGACGTTTGAGCTTCTGTATGACATATGAGTTTGATATGCTCTGAAATGCTTCATTCACTGTTGATTTTGCTTCGTAATGTTCCATATGCTGTTGATATGTTTCGGAACATTTTATATGCTATTGATAAGCTTCGATATGTTTCCTTTGTTTCTGATATGCTCCAATTACTCTATGCCCCATCTGTCAGGAACCAAATATATATGATTAAAAGGACAATTGTGATTCTGCTCCTAATGATATTATGTCTACGAAATCGTATATTCTGCTTTGTGTTTTGAAACTGTATCTGTTTGGAAATTGTACTATTTTGATATGGATATGTTAGTCACTTGCTGAGCTCTTTATGCTCACCCCGTTTGTTGATAAATTTTTCAGGATAGCGTATCGCTTGCTTAAATGTTAAGAATGGGCTGAGGCAGTGGAAAGTTTAGAAGACGTTGGGCAGAACTTTTGTTAGCATATATGTAGTTGTGTATAAGCTACCTTGCATCTAATGAAATGTGACTATGAATCTAAACCTGTGGATTTTGTGTAAGTTAAAGGATCCCTCATGTATAGGGTTTTGGAATGTTAAATTAAATTCGTGTAATGATATGAACTTATGGTAAATCGATGATTGTGGTGACTGCATAGATTTCCCCACTTGTGGATTTATATTGTGGTTTTTATTTTGATGAGTCAAGTTCAGATTGTATGAATTATCGAGTGATGTGTGCTATGTTTATGAATTGCACAGGGTTATGAATTGGTAGATTATAGAAGTGAAATTTTTGATCTGAATGTTTTCTTAGTGACCTCAAATGTGTGTTTAGATCCTGGGTTAGTTGTGACGAAAAATTTTAAATATCATGGATATTTTTAGGGGCGTGACATGTTCTGAAATGCTTCTTATGCTTCCGAAATATTTCCATATGCCATTGATACGTTCTGAAGCATTTCATTCTGATTATAAATGAATCAGAATGTGATAATAAGAGGGTCAAGACATCATCGATTTAAAAAGGGAAACCACCCCAAAAAAATTCAATCCTGTGTATGATGTGAGTTAGATTATGAAATAAGTTTGTATTTGTAGGTGACTGGAGCCTATTTTGCTAGCGAAAAGTTGGATCATTAAATAAAAGACTGCCCTTTGAATAAGAAAAAAGAATCACTGCCTCATAAATCATCAGTCCATGTTAGAGTGTATGTTATCACGGAATATGATTCTAAAGCTTCTGAATTAGTGGTCGAAGGTACTATTCATGTTTCTGAAAAAATACAAATAGTTGTTTGACCATGTGTCTCATCTATGATTTGATTCCCAATATTTTGCTTATCACATGGGCATTCAACCTAATCCACTGGATTATATGCTATATTTAAATACGACTATTAGGGATTGTTTGATAACAAACTCGATCTGGTCATCTTATTTGATTTCTATTAGAGAACACGAACTTCTTGCTAATTTAGTTCTCCTAGATATTTAGAGTTTTGATATTATATTAAGTATGGATTGACTATCTTCCAATCATACCAGTATAGATTGTTATACAAAATGATCACTTTTTATATACTAGATCATCCCATCTTTTATTTTGAGAGTATTGGGCATGATTCACCTCCTTGCCTAATGTATCTTAAGATAACTTGCCTAGATTATCTCTAGATAGAGAGGATGAATTTGCTTTAGATTTAGTCCTTGGGACAATTTCAATATCTAAGCCTCTTTATAGAATGACACCATTTGAGTAAATGGAATTAAAAAAGCAACTACAAGGACTATTAGATAAGGGTGCTCCAGTACCAGTGTTTCATCAAGGGGTGCTCCGGTGTTAGTTAAGAAGATGGATAAAACTTCTAAAGGATTATGATTGTACCATTCGTTATCACCCGGGTAAAGCTAATGTTGTAGTAGATGCCCTTTGTAGAAAAATCAAATCATGAGGGAAGGTTATAATTTAAAGTACACCATGCATTCTGGTAGAACTAAGATGTATAGAGATCTTCAAAGTCATTATTGGTGGGAAGGCATGAAGAAGGAGATTGCAATATATGTTTCAAAGTATTTGACTTGTCAACAAATCAAATCAGAACACCAAAGACCTGGAGGTTTGTTGCAACCTTTAGATATTCCTGAATGGAAATGAGAATGTATTACCATGGACTTTATTTTAGGACTACCCCGAACTTCTAGAAAGCATGATGCTATTTGGGTTATCATTGATAGGTTAAAGAAATCTGCACATTTCCTACCGATCAATATGACTTATTCTCTTGATAGGCTTGCAGATTTATATATCAATGAAATAGTAAGACTTCATGGTGTTCCAAAGGAGATCATCTCTGACAGAGACTCCAGAATTCTATCTAGATTTTGGAGAAGGTTACAGGAATATATGGGCACTAAAGTCAAGTTTAGCACAGCTTATCACCCTCAAACTGATGGTCAATCAGAAAGAACCATTCAAAAACTTGAGGATTTGCTTCGAGCCTATGTTATGGATTGGAAAGATGAATGAGATAAAGATATTTCTCTTATTGAGTTCACTTACAATAATAGTTATCATTCAAGTATTCAGATGGCTCCTTATGAAGTTTTATATGGGCGATAGTGCAGGACGCCTATATGTTAGGAAGAAATTTGCGATAGAAAGTTATTAGCACTAGAAAAAGTACAAGAGACTACTGAGAAAATTCAACTTATAAGAAAAAGGTTAAAGACTGCTCAGAGTCGTCAAAAGAGTTATGCTGATAACAGAAGATAAAATATTGAGTTTCAAATCGGGGATTTTGTATTCCTGAAGGTCTCCCTTTCTAAAGGCATTGTAAGATTTGGGAAGAAAGGAAAGTTAAGCCCAAGATTTATTGGACCTTTTGAGATTCTTGAGAGGGTTGGTTCTGTCACTTACAGGATTGTCTTGCCACCATCATTGTGCCATATCCATGATATATTTTATATTTCAATGATCAGAAAGTATATACCTAATCCCTCTCATATCATTATGTATGAGCCGATGGTGATTGATAAAGACTAGTTTTATGTGGAAGAGCCCACTCAGATTGTTGATAAAAAAGGAAAGATCTTGAGGAATCGGGTCTTCCCTCTAGTTAAAGTGATCTAGAGATATCATTATGGAGAGGAAACAACTTGGGAGCTTGAGGAAGAAATGATGAAAGGTTATCATCATCTTTTCGTCGATTGAGGTATGATAAATTTAGAGGACTAAATTTTTCTTTAAGGAGGGGATAGTGTAACATCCCCCATTTTTAAAATTTAGTAAAAGGTTTGTTTGTAAAAATAAGGATTATTTAATAATTATTTTATATTCAATGATATTATATTAAAAGTTTATGGCTAGGGACCTAAGAGTAAATATTAGAAGTTTGATATAATTTATGAAAGATTCAGATTTAAGTTTTAAAAAAAAAATATAGTGGACATGTGTCACTAGCTAACCTAAGGTTGGTGTCACTTATCTTTGCTCTAAAGATGACACCTAGCCCCTTTCATGCATGCATGACACCTTACAACTTTTGCATTAGCCAAAACCCAAATAATTAGATGAAAGGTTAAAGAAAACAAACCTGAAGAGTTGCAGCCAACGTGAGTTTGAAAATAGAAGAAGAAGAAGAAGAAGAAGAAAAAGAAGAAGAAGAAGAAGAAGAAGAAGAAGAAGAAGAAGAGCTTGATGTTTTTCATCAATTTTCTCACATTTGGGATTCAAATAATTTTAAGGCAAGTGTTTTAACCCCATCCCATAGTAAGCTTAATCTCTGTTTCCATTTTTATTCAGCAAAATTTGAAAGATTTCAACTGAGAACCAGACCTTCTTTCGTTTTGATATAAAGCTATGAATCTGTAATTTTTCGGTAATCTGAGTTTTATGCAATGTTTCAGTCATAACATTTTGTAATAAACTCTGATTTAGACATGACCTATTCCATTTGAAAGTAGACAAAAAAATCTTTATTTTGATACTAAGATCGAATGATTTGGAGTTTAAATGTCTGCTATGACTTCTGTTTAAATTAACCCTACAGATTCTGTAAAACAGGGACTTAAATTTCTGACCTCTTGTTGCTTAAATACTTATAACTTTCTGTTGTGAACTCGGATTCATACAAAGTATGATTTATTCGAATCTAAACTCAAAATAATTTCTGTATACACCTGATTTGAAATTTTTTTAGTACAATTGCTAACTGAAACATCTGCTTTCATCGACCCTATGGATTCAGTAAAACAGAGCTAATATTTTTAGACCTTTCGCTACGAAATTATCTGTAACTCCCTGTTGTAATTTCCAATTCTTGTTAAACTTGATTTTTCTAAAACTAGATTGACAAAGCTCTCTAATGACACCTATTTTGTATAAATTGGAGTATAATTGGTTATCCAAATAGTTCATACAATGTTCCTATCAAATTCTGCCAGAATCGAGCTTTGGTCGATTTCGGCTTTCCTTGTTTCTTCTCTTTAGAAATCGATTTCGGCAAAAACTCTTACTTCATTTAAGCTTTACATTATTACCTTAAATTCCTGTATACTTTGTCCTTTATTTATTTGTACATCTGCAGCTATCATCTAAAGATCATGTTTGCATCGTAATGATTCGGCACATGCATCCCATTGTTCCGCATTTGCTTTCGATATGTGCCTCTTCCAGTTTCATTTCTTTGGACATTGAACTTATCTAACTTTCTTATTTCAATTGAGCTATATATGGTTTCTTGAAATCCTTATATGCTCTTGCTTTTGTTTCCTTTCAAATCTGAATACATTGTGAAAGATTATGTTTGTATCGTATTGACTCAAAAGGCATATGTACATTTCATTGTTCCGCATGTGCTTCCAATATATGCTAATTTCATTATTCATACTATCCCTTTGTACTCCGGTGTTTGTGGGATAAATGTGAACCTTTGCTAGAAATGGTAAAGGGAGTTATGCTTAGAGCCCGCGATGCTCTGCCAGCCCCCTATGACTTCACTCAGATGTGCGTGGATGGAGCTCCCAAATGTGGTAGACTTATGTCTGTTGGTTATTCAGAAATGGATGGACCATATTATGTTATGATCCCACTTCACCTTCTATCTGTTTGATATGAAATTCAGAGCCGACCTAGCACTTGGGCAGGGTGAGAGGGCTCGAGTAGGAAAGGGCTACCCACCACTGAGTTAAACCTCACATGCACTATGCTAGAGTACGACGTTTAAGCTTCTATTTCGTATTTGTTCTTTGATATGTTCTGAAATGCTTCTTATGCTTCCGAAATATTTCCATATGCCATTGATACGTTCTGAAGCATTTCATTCACTATTGATATGTTTCAAACTATTTCATATGCCATTGATATCCAAAATGCTCCTTACGTCTTTGTTATGCCTTGAAATTACCATATGTCATCGATATGCTCCTTATGCCAATGATATGCTCCAATTATCTTTCCTCGATTGTATGAACAAAACGTGCTTCGAACGAAATGACATCGTAATTCTGCATTAATGATATCCAAAATGCTCCTTACGCCTTTGTTATGCCTTGAAATTACCATATGTCATCGATATGCTCCTTATGCCAATGATATGCTCCAATTATCTTTCCTCGATTATATGAACAAAACGTGCTTCGAACGAAATGACATCGTAATTCTACATTCATGATATCCAAAATGCTCCTTACATCTTTGTTATGCCTTGAAATTACCATATGTCATCGATATGCTCCTTATGCCAATGATATGGTCCAATTATCTTTCCTCGATTGTATGAACAAAACGTGCTTCGGACGAAATGTCATCATAATTCTGCATTCATGATATCAAAAATGCTCCTTACGTCTTTGTTATGCCTTGAAATTACCATATGTTATCATTATGCTCCTTATGCCAATGATATGCTCCAATTATCTTTCCTCGATTTTATGAACAAAACGTGCTTCGAACGAAATGACATTGTAATTCTGCATTCAAACAAAACATGCTACTATTTCATCTTGTATCTTTGCTTTGTATTTTGATACCTTATTTGTTTAAAACCTATCCTCTTTGCTATGGATATGTTAGTCACTTGTTGAGCTTTATATGCTCACCCCGTTGATATATAAATTTTTCAGGATAGCTTATCGCTCGCAAAAATATGTAGTTTGGGTGGAGGTAGTGGGAAGCTAGAAGATTTTGGGGCATATCTTTCATACTTGATATGTTAGATGTTGTATAAGTTCCTTTTGTGTGTATCAATGACAAATCTAGATTGATGTATCCTGTAAATATTTGAAAAGTACCTCTCATGTTATGATTTTGGGAATGTTAAGTTAAAATTATGTAATGAATGATATAAACATGTGGTACATGTTGGTTTTGTAATTATATAAATTCTCACAACTATGGATTTATGATGTGGTTATGGTTTAGTTAAGTTGCCTTTGGATTTTAAGAATCATCTAATGACATGATGTATGATGATAAACTGCACAAGTTTTGTGAATTGTGGATTGTAGAGGTGAATGACTTGAATGTTTTTCTTAGTGACCTCAAATGTGTGATTAGATCCTGGATTGTTTGTTGAATTATAATATTATCAATTTTGAGTTAGGTTCACACCTTCTGAATGAGAATTAAATTCGGGAGGGGCGTGACACCGAGAGGTCCGGCGGTGGCACCGCCAGCCACGGGAACCCAAGAGAATTTAAAATTTGGAGCCCAAATTTGAATCCTCTTGAGGCCTATAAATACCCCTCAATTCTCAGCAGAGAATACAACCTTTGAGAAGCAAGAGATTGAGATAAAAGTCTTAGCAAAGTCTTTAGCAAGTTTTTGTTTTCAATTACTTGAGTGTTCACCTCCTTCTTTCTCTTTGAAAATTTGTAAGAGAGTGAACTACTTATAAAAGGTTGTAAGAGGGGTATTTGTCCTTCCCCTTCAAAGTGATTTGCTAGTTGAAGTTGGGAGCCTCATCGAAGAAGGCTTCGCAAGTGGATGTAGGTCGCATGACCGAACCACTATAAATCGGTTTGGGTTTTTCTTATTGTCATTTATATTACTGCAAACCATCTTCACTTTGATGCTCTACTTCTTTTTCTCCTTCTTACGTATCCCTTCAAGTTAAAACGCAATCGAAACGGTTTCAAATGAAACGTTGCTTTTATCGTACGAAGTTTCCGAAAGTGTTTAAATTGTCAAAAGTTTATCGTACTTTACCGCTGCACTAATTCACCCCTCCTCTTAGTGCCGCTCCGATCCTAACATATAGGTCTCTACCTTTCCATCTACTCTGATCTTTTTCTTAAAGATCCACTTGCAATCGATGGGTACAATACCTTCGGGCGCATCAACTAGGTTCCAAACCTTATTGGAGTACATAGAATCCATCTCAGAATTCATGACTTCTTGCCACTTCCCGGAGTCTATACTCATAATAGCCTCCTCGTAGGTCTGAGGATCAATATCCTCAACATTCTCTCCTCTAATATGTCCCACATATCTCTCACGAGGATGGGATACTCTATTAGACCTACGTAAAGTTGAAACTTGTGTATTAGGTACCTGAACAGACTCGGGCTGTAGAGTGGTGCTTGAGCTTGGTTCTCCAACCTCGCATAACTCTATCATTCTCCCACTATCTCCGCCAAGAATGTGTTCCTTTTCAAGGATCTCTCACGAGGATGGGATACTCTATCAGACCTACGTAAAGTTGAATCTTGTGTATTAGGTACCTGAACAGACTCGGGCTGTAGAGTGGTGCTTGAGCTTGGTTCTCCAACCTCGCTCAACTCTATCATTCTCTCACTATCTCCGCCAAGAATGTGTTCCTTTTCAAGGAATACTACTTTCTTAGCTACAAAGACCTTTTGGTCATCGAGATGATAGAAATTATACCCACAAGTTTCCTTGGGGTATCCCACAAATTTGTATCACTCTATCATTGATTCTAACTTATCGGGGTTGTGTCTTTTAACATGGGCAGGGCAGCCCTAAATCTTAACAACCTTAAGACCAGGCTTCTTCCCTTTTCATATCTCATATGGCGTAGACACTACCGACTTAGTTGGAACTCTATTCAGAAGGTAAGTTGTGGTTTCTAGGGCATATCCCTAAACTGAGATGGGTAGGTCAGCGAAACTCATCATGGACCGTACCATATCTAATAGCATACGATTTCTCCTTTTAGAGACACCATTGAGCTAAGGTGTATAAGGAGGTGTCCATTGGGATAATATCCCATGGTCCTTGAGGAACTGAGTAAACTCTGTACTTAAGTACTCACCTCCTCGATCTGATCGAAGAGTTTTGATACTCTTTCCAATCTGGTCCTCCACCTCATTCTTATACTCTCTGAATTTCTCAAAGGCCTCAGACTTGTACTTCATTAAGTACACATATCTATATCTTGAGAAATCATCAGTAAAGATAATGTAGGAGTAACCACTAATGACCTGAGTTGACATGGGTCCACATACATCACTATGTATGAGTTCCAACAGCTCAGTGGCTCTCTCTCCAGTTCCACTAAATGGAGAGTTGGTCAGTTTTCCACGAAGGTAAGGCTCACAAGTTGCATATAACACATAATCGAATGGATCTAGATATCCATCATTTAGCAACTTTTGAATCCTTCTTTCATGGATGTGACCTAGCCTATAATGCCATAGGTATGCACTGTTCATCTCATCTTGTTTCCTCTTGGACACATTTACATTCATGATATGTACCTGAAGCTTCATCAAGCTTTTGTTTCGCCCTTTGCAAGGTACTCTTTGTAGTTCCTCTTCCAGTGCCCATTTTTACCACAGTGGAAGCACTGGCCTTTGTCCTTTACTGGGTCTTTCTTAGCAACCTTTACTTTACCTGGTCTGCCCTTGCCCTTTCCCTTCTTAAGGGACCTTTCTGCTTTCCTTTTCTTTCTAGTCTCACTAGTGTAGAGAACTGGCTTCTCTTTCTTAATAGTACTCTCTACCTCCCTCAACATATTGAGGAGCTCTCGGAGAGTCACCTCAAGCTTGTTTATATTAAAATTCATTATGAATTGTGAAAAGGAATCTGGTAGGGAATGAAGCACAATGTCCACACACAAGTTATCCTCTAGGACCATTCCTAGACCTGTGAGTTTTTCTATCCACTCAATCATCTTTAGGACATGGTTCTAAACCGGTGTCCCCTCAGTCATCCTAGCGCGGAAGAGGCTCTTGGATATCTCATATCGCTGAGTACTTCCCTATTCCTCAAACAATTTACAGACATATAGGAGAATGGATCTGGCATCCATCTTTTCATGTTGTCTTTGTAACTTAGGAGTCATAGAGCCCAACATATAGCACTAAGCAAGAGTGGAGTCATCAATGTACTTCACGTAGCGAGCGATCTCATCCTTGCTTGCCCCTTCTTCGGGCATAGGCATCATTGTATCAAGGACGTACACGATTTTCTCCACCGTGAGAACAATTCTCAAGTTACGGAGCCAATCCATATAATTTGGACTAGTGAGGTGGTTGACATCAAGTATGCCACGTAAGGGATTTGAAAGTGACATTTTCTGAAAATAAAGATGCAGTAGAAATGAATAACATGTAGATTTTGCAAGAAATAAACTATCAAGATATGGACTTCTATCTTAATATGCTCCCACTGTTTTACTAACGAGACATGCGACACCCTCAGCATGTGAAACGGAAGTCTCCGGCAGACTTCTAGTGTAATATTCCTCACTTTTGAAAATTATTAATAAGGATTTATATGTAAATTGGAGGACCTATTTGTAAATATAGAAATTTCAAGGACTAATCTGTTAAGTTGAAAAAAAAAAAAGAAAAAAATAAAGAAAACCGAAAATTCGGTTTTATCCCACCGCCTCCCACGCTCTCGGTTTCTTCGAGAAACAGAGAGAAGAGCGGTGGGGCGTGGGGAGAAGAAGAGAGGAAGAAGAGGGAGAAGAGAAGAAGAAGAAGAAGAAGAAGAAGAAGAGAGGAAGAAGAGGGAGAAGAGAAGAAGAAGAAGAAGAAGAAGAAGAAGAGAGGAGGATAGCTGCGGCAAGGCTGCAGCGAGGAGGTGTGTGGCGTTGGGGAGGAAAAAGGGAAGAGGAGAAGAAGAGAAGGAGAAGAAGAGGGAAAAGAGAGGGAAGAGGGAGAGGAGCGAGAGGTGGCAGCAGCTAGGGCTGCAGCACCTCTGTTTCCCGCAGCGGGAAACAGAGGAGAGGTGTGGGGCGTTCGAAGAGGAGAAGAAGAAGAAGAGGAAGAGAAAGAGGTTGTGATACCTCTGTTACCTGCAGAGGAAACAGAGGAGAGGGTGTGTGTGACGCCGGGGACGAGGAAGGAAGAAGAGGAGAAGGGAAAGAAGCAGCTGCGGCTGCGGCTGTGGCAGCTGCAGCTGTGGCAGGGAAAGAGGAAGAGGAAGGAAGAAGGGAAGGAGAAGAAGAGAAGGGGAAGAAGGGGCTGCGGCTGCGGCGAAGGCAGCTGCAGTTGGAAGAGAAGGGAAGGAGAGGAAGAAGTAGAAGTGGGTGAACAGGCGGCACCTCTGTTTCCTGCAGGAGGAAACAGAGGAGAGGAGGTACTGTTCGTCGGGGAGAAGAAGGGGAGGAAGGAGAAGAAGAGAAGAAGAAGAAAGGAAGGAGAAAGGAAAGAAGCAGCTGCGGCTGCGGCTGTGGAAGCTGCAGCTGTGGCAGGGAAAGAGAAAGAGGAAGGAAGAAGGGAAGGAGAGGAAGAAGAGAAGGGGAAGAAGGGGCTGCGGCTGCGGCGATGGCAGCTGCAGCTGGAAGAGAAGAAGGAGAGGAAGATTAGCAGGGGAGGAGGAAGAGGCTGCGGTTGTGGCGGCTGCAGCCATGGTTGCGACTGCGACTGCGGCAGTTGCAGCTGGGAAAGAAAAGAAAGGAAAGGGGGAAAAAGGGGCTGCGGACGGGATTACGGCCGCAGCGGCAGCGACTGCGTATGCAGTAGTTATGTCTGCGAGAGAAGAGAGGAAGGAAGGTAGTGCGGTGGAAGGGGTTGCGATTGTGGCAGCGACAGCGGCTGCGATTGTGGCAGCGGCAGCGGCGGCGACTGTGGCAGCTGCGTTTGGGAAAGAAAAAGAAGGAATGAGAGTAAGAGAAAGCAGGTGACTGTGCCTCGATGTTCGACACGTGGTGTAGTTGCGAAGAAAGGAAGAAAACGGGAGCACAAAACGAAACAGAGAGAGGACACGGAGGAAAAGTAGAAGGATTTGGGCTGGCACCTTCTTTGGATCTTCGGATCGAAATCTTTGAAAGGCAAGTTTCCAGCTTGTTTCGATCCTTTCTATTGCAAGTTCCCTGATCGTTCCTCCTATAATTGCTCTAACTTTTCTTATTGCAAGTTTCCCGATCGTTCCGCCTGTAATTGTTCTAATCTTTCCTATTGCAAGTATCCTGATCGTTCCTCACTGCAATTTTATCTCTACATTTGCTTTGAATATGAGGAACTTTGAATTGTTCTAGCCTTGCATTTGATATATTTCCTATTTAGACGTAACGATTCGAATCTGTGCAACTTCTGAGATTCTGACCTTTTGATACCGAGCTGCCTATAAGTCTGTTGGAAACTCCGATTTGTTCAAACTTGATTTCATTGGAAACTAGACTCGTAGATCCTTCTTTTGAAATATGGATTGAAAGATCTGGAATCCAAACACCTGCCCAGTTATCTGTTGAATCTGACCTTATGAATTCTGCCAAACAAAGATTTTGTTCTGTGACCCTGGTTTACCAAACTATTTGTAACTCTCTCTGTTGGACAGTTCAATTCATATGAAGCCTGTCTTATCTGAAAGTATAATCCAATGATTATTTCTGAGTAAATTGGAGCACGATTGATAGTTCGAATCATTTGTTCAATGTGCCTCTTGTATTCTGCCAGAAATCGAGCTTTGGTCGATTTCTCATATTCTGGTTTCATTCCTTTGGAAATTGATATTCTTTAGCTTTCTTATTTGAATTGAGCTAAATATGATTGTTTGGAATCCCTGTATACTCTTGCTTTCATTTCATTCCAAATCTGAATACATTTGTGAGAGATTGTTGCTTGCATCATATTTGACTCGTAAAGGCACATGTACGTTTGTTGTTCCGCGTGTGCTTCCGATATATGCTATTTATTGTTCATACTGCCCTTTTGTACTCTGGTGTTTGTGGGACTGTTTGGACCTTTGCCAGAAATGGTAAAGGGTGTTATTCTGGACCTTTGCCAGGAATGGTAAAGGGTATGTGCTTAGAGCCTGCGATGCTCTAGATTATGTCTGGTGGTCATTCAGAAATGGATGTATCACGTTCTGTTTGAGGTCCCACTACACCATCTATATGTTTGATATGATATCCAGAGCTTTGGTTATGTGTTTTTGTACATGCTCTGGATAAGAATGATATGATTGCAACGTCCAGGACGACGATCGAGCTTTGGTCGATTTCTCATATTCTGGTTTCATTCCTTTGGAAATTGATATCCTTTAGCCTTCTTATTCAATTGAGCTTTATATTACTGCTTTGAATTCTTGTATGCTCTTGTCCTTAAAATTAATTGCATTCTTGAAAACTATTGTGTAACGTTTATGCTATATCGTATTGACTCACATAGGCACATGTGTATCCCATTGTTCCGCATTTGCTTCCGATATGTGCCTATTCCAATTCATTCCAAATCTGAATACATTTGTGAGAGATTTGTTCTTTGTTTCGTATTGTCTCGAAAAGGCACATGTACGTTTTGTTGTTCCGCGTGTGCTTCCAATATATGCTACTTATTGTTAAAACTACCTTCTTGTACTCTAGTGGTTGTGGGATTGTCTGGACCTTTGCTAGAAATGGTAAAGGGTATGTGCTTATTGCCCGCTCTGTGGGATATTCTGAACCTTTGCCAGAAATGGTAAAGGGTATGTGCTTAGAGCCTGCGATGCTCTACCGGCCCCCTCTGACTTCACCTAGACGTGGGTGGATGGAGCTCCCAGACGTGGGAGACTTTTGTCAGGTGGTCATTCAGAAATGGATGAATCATATTCTGACTGAGATCCCACTACACCTTCTATATGTTTGATATGACATCCAGAGTTTTGGTGAGTTGTTTCTGTTCATGCTCTGGATAAGAATGATATGATTGCAACGTCAAGGGTGACGTTTGAGCTTTTGTACGGTATTTGTTTTTGATATGCTCTGAAATGTTTCATTCACTGTTGATATGCTTCGAAATGTTCCATATGCCGTTGATATGCTCCAATTACTCTGTGCTCCATTTGCTATGAACTGATATGTTCTGAAATGTCCTATCTGCCATTGATATGCTCCAATTACTCTATGCTCCATTTATTATGAATCAAATATGTTTTGAATGACATGATACATATGATTTTGTATCTAATGAGATGGTATCCTTGAGAATTCTTGTATTCTGCCTTACATTATGATACCTTACTCGTTTGAAACCGTTCCTTTTGTTCTGAATATGTTTTGTCACTTGCTGAGCCGTTTTTGGCTCACTCCGTTGTTATATAAATCTTTCAGGTCAGCTTGTTACTCTTCGAGATGTTTGATTTGGGCTGAGGCAGTGGATGGATAGCTATTCAGAATTATCGGCAAGTCTTGTTGGTTGTTATGTTATTATTGTATAAGCATATTTTGTATGTAATGAAATGTTGTTGATGAATCAAAATGAATATACTGTGTAAAAGTGTTAGAAGATCTCTCTTATTTGGAATTTCGGAATGTTAAGTCTAATTTATGACGATATGAACTTGTGGTGAATAGTTGTAGTTCTGATTGTATAATTTATTTAGCTTGTGGGTTTATAAATGTTATTCATGTTTGTCAAGTTGGCTTGAGTTGTCATAAATGTGAATTATCGAGTGATGTGATATATGATTATAAACTGCACAGGTTTTATAGATGTGAATTTGATAGAATGTTTTTCAGTGTCCTCAAATGTTAGTTTGGATCTTGGATTGGTCTGTGAGGAAAATTATTTTAAAAATCATGGATATTTTGAGGGGCGTGACATCTAGTGGGGATCAGGATCCAATCAGCGTCTTAGTGTAACCTCGAGGGACTCGACCAATCACATTAAGCCTAAAAGGTAAGCAACTCTTGCCGATCACAACTCCTTGTGATTTCCGTCCTGTTCGGCCTCCGAATCACCATGGTCTCGAGGGACTCGACCAACCATGATGCTCGGTTAAGTCAACACCTTCGTTACAAGATGAGTATGATTTGATGATATACCCTCGAGGGACTTGACCAAGCATACCATGTCCTCAGGTCACCGGTGACATCTCTATGTCGTAAGCAAGATAGCGAATCGCGATATAGGTGAGTCTCGAGGGACTCGACCAACTTAACCTACACCAGGAATCGATTCCTACTTATAACGATGGAAGGCCACGTGGGTCAATCTAATTGTCTCACGTTTACCGACTTAATATTATCGAGAGAGATGTTTCTATGATTTGGTCTCCTAATATGACATGTCACACATATACATATTTAATATATATCTACATCGCATGCAAATATATATACATATCTAGTACGTGTATAAGCAATCACACCAGATGATCATGGACCACAACCTAATGTGATTAGGCCCGAGCCAGTAGGCCTAATCACTCACATCAAGATCTATGTGTGCAACGGTGCATCTCCATGCCCTGTGATCGTCCATCTCATCCTCGTCGGTTCCGTCGACATCTCGATGCATCTTCATGCATCGCGATCGTCCGTCTCGTGGGTCCCATTATCGCATCCACGCTCCCACTACGCCTCCTCATGTGATTACAATTTAATCATAGGCACGCAGGCCCGACAATAAACGAGAAATATAATGGAGGCTCGCAGACCCCAATAATAATAATCACAAGTACACACATCACACGGTCCATGATCATCCGTCCATATATCATACATCATATGTATAAATAATTATCATCATGTAGGACTACTAGATAATGATAAAAATAATAATCAACTAAACCTTTTAATTAATTAGTATTTTATGAAATCAGGGACATATAGGGAATTTCTGAATTCATAAGGGTATTTTCATAATTTGGACAAAAGACAGAAACTGAAATTTCTCAAATTCACAGGGGCAAAACTATCTTTTTTGCCTAAAAACCCTAAGGCCCTCATCCTCCCCTGCTGTTGCCGCTACCGCCACCGTCGCCATCCTGCCAGCGGCGGGCTGTGTGGCGGAGGGCAAGGTCGCTGCCATCGCCTGCAGGCGGCACGCCCGCTGGTGGCACTGCCCCTGCAGTTGGGCGCCCTCACGGGCGGGCGCCCTTGTGGGTGCCGCCCCCTCCGTGGGCGGTTTTGCCCGCGAGGCAGTGCCCGCAAGCGGTGCTGCCTCGCCGAGCGGCCGCCCCTGTAGGGTTTTTGCCCGCGGGAGCAGCGGCCATAGGCGTCGCTGCCCTGCGGCGTGTCACCACACGAGAGCAGCGGCCGTAGGCACCGTTGCCCTTGCGCGTGGGCGCAGTGCCCGCGCAGGTGGCCGTCGTGCCTGCGGCCCCACTTGCGGGCGCCGTCGTAGGGGGCTGACTGCACGCGCGCGGCCTTGCGATTGCTACTGTAGGCTGCCTGCCTGCACGCAGATGGCAGTGCTGCCAACTGCGATGGCAGCGAGGGCAGCAACAGTTGCTGCCCTTTTTCGCTTTTGCGTCAACGATTTTGACGTCAAAAGCTTCTCCAAAACACAATACACGCAGTTCAAAACCAATCTATCGCATGAACAACCTGGCTTTGATACCACTGTTGGAAAAATCTTTGGGGCGACATCACATGCGTAGCGGAAGAACAAGAAAACAAAATCCCCGATTCCTAAAGAGATGTTCGTCGTCGTGCGAAGATTGGTGCGCAAAATCTGTAAAACTGAAAAAATTACGTATATAATAAATTGTGTTACCTAGGGAAATCGTATATCCATGTTTCCTTACAAATCCTTAGGAGAGGGTGAAGGAGGTCAAGCGTCCTCCTCTCTAGCGGTGATCCCCACAGTAGGGTTGCAACAACAGTCCTCAAAACTCCAAGCCTACTCTGAGGTAGAGAGGGGAAGGAGAATAGGAGAGGCAAGCAAAGGCTCTAGCCTATGAGGCTCTGAATCCCTCCTATTTATAGAGGTCCCCTGTCAAACCCTAATGGATCCTCGCCTAGTGGGTATTGGATCTGCATCCAATAACCCAAGCCTTTTAGATTAGTGGATTTTTATCCAATAATCTCTCATGGGCTTTTATTGGATCTCGTCCATGGGATCCAATAATTCATGGGCTTATTGGATATCCAATAAGACAAGGGCTTCGTCGGATATCTCATATCCGAACCTCTACTCATCGCAATACCTATCAGATGTGTGTGACCCTCTAGGCCCAATATCGAGCTGGCCGTGAGTCATACCTATCAGAACTCATTCTAACTCAGTGAATTATTATCTCTGTAATAATTCACTTGATTTATCGACTACGGACGTACTAGGCCACTACGCCGTAGTCCCCAGACGATACAGGGGAATCCAATCCATTGGACCTGTCTGTCCTCAGTTACCGTGTACCTATAGTCCCTCATCCATCTAATATCCCAGAGACCGTATATCGAACATGGTGCTGTCAGACCCATACGGTTTTTACTCGAGTCTCGCTCTAATCGGATTCTCCCGGAGAACTCTTTCTCTCTCAACTCGAATGACCCTAGCCAGGGATTTGTCTGAGCAAGAACACATGGGATATTCCTCTCATGACACCGAGAGTGGATGATCCTCTATCGACACTCAATAGCCCTCGTAAGGTCGATTACCACTCCCAATGACCAGTTGTACTAGATTTGAGACATCCAAACCTATAAGTCTGGTATCAAAGAGTGGAGTGCTGATACAGGACATCCTTGGTGTCTCAAGTCTAAGGACTAGATATACCACTAGGACTACGGAATCGCTGTCTGACAATAAGGTATCATCAACCATCCAGCATTCCGTAAGCGGATCAATCAGTGAACTCATTCTCCAATGAGCACCTGTACTGTATCCCTAGTGTCCCTACACGAGCAACTATGAGACTCGCTGCACCCATCATATGGACGGGTATACAACACACCAGTTTGTCCGGTTATCACGATGTCCCTCTCGAGTAACCTATGACCGGGATTATTTAGGATATGTGTTTAAAGGTGAATCGATCTCATTTTCATGATCTCATCACGATCCGATTCCTATTACACAAATCCAAGGACATCACAATATATATATATATATATATATATATATATATATATATATATATATATATATATATATATATATATATATATATATATATATATATATGCAATAGTTATAAAGTGATATATGCCAAAATATAATAAGCAAAAAGATTCTGTATCAAGTCACACGTGCCATCACTCACGTGATTGGCTTGCTGGGCACCTATGACTAATAGTCTTCACTTCAACGCCTTCAGCAATGCGCACTTGCTAGTATCCCGATCGGAGGTTGAGTTTGGAGAAATACTTGGCCTTGCCCAATTGGTCGAACAAGTCCGCGATGAGTGAGATTGGATACTTGTTTTTCACCGTCACTTTGTTGAGGGCTCAATAATCAATGCATAGTCAGATGCTCCCATCTTATTTCTTTTAGAAGAGAACTAGAGCTCCGAATTGTCACGGACAAACTTCTAAACAAGATGTTTGATGTAATGCTTATGTATGTCCGTGTCTTTTGGCATGTTCATGCCTTGTACAGCATGTAGAGGGGCGACCGAAAGCTTAATAGTCCCATTTTAGTTGGGTTGGTGGCCTCTTTAGGCTTGTAAATAAAGGTTGTGTCATGTGGACACTTGTGAGAGATTCTCGATCTATAATGGACCATTTTACCCTTTGTTGTTCAGCTGTTCAGAGCTTGTAAAGTCTGTTTGTAATTTGCATTGTCTATGAAGTGTTTTCCGGAGATGTTTGCTTGTGGATCCCAATTGAGGCGTTCTCTCTAACCCGTTCTCTCTTTTATTGGTCCTAAGGGACAATGGGAGGCTGACCTTTGCGGACGGACACGCAAGGGTGCCGCACGACTTAGGCAAAACCAGCTAAGTCCATGACAGATAGTATCAGAGCGGGACAAGCACTCATAGAAACACTTAACATGCAAACGTGGGGGACCTAGCGGGACTGCGTTGAGGGTAGTCAGCACACGCGCGACCGTTTGGGGGAAAACGGGCATGGAGATGTAGGGAAAAGGAGTCGCTCGGAGGAGCGAGCATCTGACATTGGCATTTAGAGGAATGACCAACCCTTCGCGCAAGAGGCACCACGAGAACAAGCAAGCTTGGAAGAATGCGGAGCGCACAAAGGTTGGGATGGCTGAGTTTGAGCTATGGCTCAACGTTGACAACTATACTTGATGGTGCTCAAGGCAAGCGAGGCACTTGGTAAGAATGAGACCATGTAAGGTGGAATGAGTTGCTCAGCGATCGAAAGAGTTATGCAAAGCTCACAGAGGTGAGGGGAATTGCTAACTCAAAGAATTCGGTACTCATGCATGGGCTTGTATGCAGACGATGGAATGTTCGCGGCCATCCCAAGGCGACCGAAACTCGGCGCCATGGAGCATTGAAACTTTCTCTTCAGCATGTGAAGGATACGTCCATAGGAGGCTGAAGTGTGCAATGAGTTCAGCATGTTGCTAGGCCTTGAGTGGTGCAGCGGGGGCTGTATTGACGTGGAGTCGCAATCTAGCAAGTGCGTTTGCAGGAGGCAGAACAATGCACAGTTTGTTCAGCAGATCGGAGTAGTCCAAGGGGATGGTGGTCTCCGAAACGAAGAGAGATGCTGCTCCAATGGGACAGTTATCCAGGAGGGATAAGTCCCGACTCTCCAGAGGGAGAATCATGTGGGACGGACCTCACATGTTGAGGAGGGGTACCTCAACAAACAACGACTCCACGAAGCTCAATGGACTGAGCAAGCAGCGAGGAGTCGTCGCATGATCTCGCTTGAGAGAATGCATTGGTGGATGCATTACGAGATCAAGTGGGGGAGAGACCCAAAGCAACTTAAATGAAGGCACACTTGGAGTCGATGTGGAGATCGGACTCAAGGGAGGGCTGACCCGTGGAATGGTGGCCGCGAGGGCCACCATCGACTCAATGCAAAAACGAGGAGCGGAGCAACTTGGGTGTAACTTGGCGAAGTACCCGAGCCGCATGAAGGGAGCCAGCATAGAAGTTGGAACATTGAGCGGAGGCACAGTGCTTTCCTTAGACAGAGGTCAAGGACATAAACTCTTGTAGAGGCAAGAGTAGAATCATGTTGTTCCATAGGTTCTTCATTCTGACAGAGCGGACTCATCTTGCATGGTGCTAAAGACGAAAGGAGCTTTCGGGCACATGCACCTTATCTCGGATAAGCATTTGATGGAGGAACTAAGGCGACTCAATTTGCGGAGGCGAAATTGGGTTCAAAAGGCCTTAGCACGGGGCAAGAGGACTTAGAGGTGGGTACTCTTGAAGAATATGCCACAGTGTTGCCATTCAAGTTGTCATGAAGGAAGCGGTGCGCAGCGGAGATTATGCTGGTAGGGGCAAAGACCTAGGACCTAGACAATGGTGCACAAATTACAGTGAAGTCGGTGGACTTCGGGAGCTACTAGGCGACGGACTATCCTAGAGCGGTGCTTCATCTAGGTGTGACCCAAGAGTGGGTGGATGAAGGTCGATTGCCAAAGGAGCGAACAAAATCGAAGGTGGAAGAGACCCTGCGATGTATTGGCAGAGGCCACACATGGAGGGTTCACAATTCGAGTTTATTCCACAAGGATCAGAATGCAATGGAGATGTCACCAAGAGGTGACATGGTGCAGCGGATCGTGATGGAACAGTTCGTGGCAATGTGATACACACGACATAGTCCCGTGAGGGACTAGAGGTTGCAACTTGAAGAGTAGAGGTTGCAACTTGGCCAAATAACTCCTGTTTCGAGCATCTCTTTTACAATCCTTTCTATTTCATCCTTCTGGAGATGTGGATACTAATATGACTAAGCATTTACTGAAGATTTTCCTGGAAGGATCGTTATACAATGATCATGCTGATGGGTAAGAGATAGGTTGCGCAGTTCATCAAATATATTTGAAAATTCAGCAAGCAAAGGAAGTAGATTTGGATCTTCAAATTCTGTTGGCTCTCCCTTAGTTTGCTGCTCAAGTTGTACCAAAAAGCCACTGCATTCTTTATACAAAACCTTCTCCATTTGTTGTGTGCAAATCGTTGTTATGTCGCCCCCACGTTTCCCGTGCAATGTCACATGTTTCTCCTTACTGTAAAATTTCATAATTAGTTTCATAAAATTCCAGGAAATATCACCTAATGTCATCAACCATTTAATTCTGAGCATGGCCTCATGATTGTTAAGAGGGAGAAGGAAAAAATCTGCAATTATCTCTTGGTCCTGTAGTAATAGTTTCTCCTACGGGCGCCTACGATCACAATTCAATATCCGTCCGTTAGTGACCTTAACATCAAACCTGCAGCGATTCTCGATAGGTAATGCTATCCAAACAGCAAGCTTACTATTTAGGAAGTTAGTAGTACATTGATCGGTTGTTGTTTGAGAAGGCCTCCAACTTTCATCGTTTGCGGGTTTGAGTAGCCGGCTAGTGCGTGTACTGTAACATCAGTCAATTGTGGCTCTTCTTCCGCATCTTCTTTATATTCAAGGTTCTCTTCTGAATGTTCAATGACCTCTTCTTCTATTGGTTCAATCATAAGAAGTCTCCCTTTCATCGTTTGCGGGTTTGAGTAGCCAGCTAGTGTGTGTACTGTAACGTCGGTCGGTTGTGGCTCTTCTTCCGCATCTTCTTCGTTATGTTTAAGGCTCTCTTTTGAATGCTCAATGACCTCTTCTTATATTGGTTCAATCAAAAGAAGTCTCCCTTTTCTATAGCAATGCTTGTAACTCCACGGCTCGTCGTAATGCCAACATAACCGCTTTGCAGATTGCTCCCGAAGCTCTTCTCTTGTCAACTTCTTTGGTGCAAGGACTCGATCGACAATAGGAGGGGCTGAGAGCTTCAGTATTTCTGGTTGAGGAGCAACTCTAGTCCTCCAAGCTTCATGATTCAATCACTCCTCTTGATGTCATGCGAAAGAGATGGCTGCCATAAGCGTGTACGGTTGTCGCGCTTTAACTTCTCCCCGGATCTCTGGCTTCAAGCCCTCAATGAAGGTCGTCAATAGCTGTTTTTGAGACCAATCACAAGTTTGCTTGGATAATCTTTCAAACCTAGTTAGATACTCCTGAATGGTGGAGGTTTGTCGGATCTTTGCTAATTGTCCGTCAATATTCTCGTAATCGGTTGGTCTGAAGTGGATCGGCAATCCTTCTTTGAATTGTCGCCATGAAAGGACTCCATAAGTGTTCTCAAACTAGTCAAACTACTGTATGGCATCCCCATCTGTTGAATCTCGGATTTTGATGATGAAGTCAATGGTCATTTGTTATCTAATCTATATGTTGAGATAAGTATGCAGGATTAACTATGATGAAAGTAAGACATGCAGCAGGAGTTGCGCCGGAGTCAAGACAATGATCATGTTGGGAGTTCGAGAGTTCGACGGAAGTTCGGACAGTCGTCGGAGGTTTTGCGGGAACAAATCTGAGAAGTCCATGAGCCTGCCAAAGAAGCTCGTCGCAACTCGCCAAGCGGATCGTCGCAAGTCCAGGAGTTTGCCGGAAGTCCGCAGGAGCATCACCGAGGGTTCATCGGATGATCGACGGAAGTTCGCCGGAAGCTCGCCGTAAGAAGCGATTGACGCACTGGAGCAAGTTGCAGAAAATGTCTTAGGGAATATCGTAGTTAGCACAATGATTAAGTTACAAATGGGAGGTGATTCCATTAACTTAATCTTGGGGCAATTTGGCCCCTGAAAAACTCAAATTGGGCCGAATGGATCAACCCATTCGGACCCTGATTTCTGCCAGGCGGTTGAACCGCCCAAGGCAGGAGGTTGCACCGCCTGGGCTTAGTCTCCGAGCGAGACAGGGAGGTGCAACCGCTCCAGCCAGGCGGTGGCACCGCCTGGGCTCAGTCTCCGAGCGAGACTGGGCGGTGCAACCTCCCCTGACAGGAGGTGGCACCGCTTGGGCTCGGTCTCCGAGCACTGGCTGAGCGGTGCAACCGCCTAAGTTAGGAGGTTGCACCGCCTGAGCCAGTCTTCGAGCTCTGGCAGGAGGAGCAACCGCCCCTGACAAGAGGTGGCACCGCCCAGAGGCTCAGTCTTCGAGCTCTGCCAAGCGGTGCAACCGCTCCAATCAGGTGGTGCAACCGCCTGATCCCGGAATTCCGGGAATTGACAGTTTTAAGCTCCAAATTTGAACTGGGTTGGGGCCTATAAATACCCCACCCATTCAGCACTGAAAGAGCACAGAATACACACCGAAATCTTGATCTTGTTCTGTGATTTTTAGAGCTCAAAATTGTTGTAAAGGCCAAAAGTTATTCTCCTTCTTTTCTTCCAAGTTCTGAGCTATAAAGAGAGGAGAGAAAATTCTATAAGGGTTGTCTCCTAAGCCCGTCAAAAGGAGTGAAACTGTAAAAGGGTGGTTGGCCTTCGCCTATTGAAGGAAGGCCTCTAGTTGACGTCGGTGACCTCGTCGTTGGTGGAAGCCAAAAGTGGAGTAGGTCAAGATTGACCGAACCACTCTAAATCTCGGTTTGCATTTACTTTGAGCATATTATCTTTACTGCAAACCTCCTCTAAAGTTTATTGCTTTTTGAGCATATACGATTGGGTTTCAAGCTTGGCACTTTCCGAATCAGCGTTTAGACGTAAATCTATTTTTTCGTACGATCATCATATTTCAGTTTGCGTTTAAGTTTTGATTTCTATCATAACTGCAAACTACCTATATATCCTTGCTTAAACTGCATCTCGCCTAATCAAGTGATTTACGGATCAGCATTTAGACATAAATCAGTTTCTTCGTGCGAATATCATATTTCAGTTTGCGCCTACTATCGGATTTGAATCATAACTGCAAACTGCATTTATATCTTTGCTGCATCTCGCTTAAACAAAAGTTAAAGTGATTTACGAATCGGCTTTCTTACCGAAATCACTTTTAACGAACGAACGCAGTTTTTATTGTAAAAGGTTTTTCGCTGCACTAATTCACCCCCCCCCCCCCCCTCTTAGTACTCTTGATCCTAACAATTGGTATTAGAGCAGGGTTAACTCTCAAACGGATTAAAACCCAAGAGAGATGGCATACGTCGGAAACCAAGAGGGCCACTCTATTACACGTCCACCCATGTTCAATGGGACGGACTACACCTTTTGGAAGACCCGAATGAGGATCTTTCTTATTTCTATGGATTTTGAACTTTGGAATCTTGTCGAAAATGGATTTTCGAAGTCTTCTTTTCCAATGATCGATTGGAATGAATTGGAGAAGAAGGCTTTCGCTCTTAATGCAAAGGCTATGAATGCCTTATTTTGTGCGCTTGATAAAAATGAGTTCAACCATGTTTCGGTTTGTGAAACCGCATTTGATATTTGGCACACACTCGAAGTGACTCACGAAGGCACAAGTAGAGTGAAAGAGTCAAAAATCAATCTTTTGTTACATTCTTTCGAACTTTTCCGGATGAAACCGAGTGAGACTATTGGCGACATGTTTACCCGTTTCACGGATGTCGTCAACGGTCTAAAAAGACTCAGAAAACGTTTTTCAGATTTTGAGCTCGTAAATAAGATTCTAAGATCCCTTCCTAAGAGTTGGGATCCTAAAGTCACTGCTATTCAAGATGCGAAAGATCTAAACAACTTCCCTCTTGAAGAACTAATCGGGTCATTAATGACCTACGAGATGACTTGCAAAGCTCATGAAGAGCAAGAAGACATCCTTCCTAAGAACAGAAAGGATATGACACTTAGAACTTTAGAAGACCACTTGAGAGAAAACTCAAGTGATGAGGACTGTGACGATGACTTGGCACTTCTAACAAGAAAATTTAAAAAATTCATTAAAAGAAACAAATTTAAGAATGACACAAAAAATAAACTTGAACCCAAGAAGGATCAAGTTATTTGCTATGAGTGCAAAAAGCCGGGACACTACAAGAGTGATTGTCCCCAAGTCAAAAAGAGAACATCAAAGAAGAAGGCGCTCAAAACAACATTGGATGACTCGAGCGCATCCGAAGAAGAGGAGTCCAACACCGAGCAAGTTGCTCATTACGCCTTAATGGCCATCGGAGAGGAGGTAACAAATTTAATAGATGCAGATTTATCATTTGATGAATTATTAAATGCCTTCCATGACTTATTTGATGAATGCAAGATTATTAGTAGAAAATACAAATTGCTAAAAAAGGAGCATGATAGTCTTACTTGTAATTTCGATAAGTTAAAAACTGAATATTATGATAGTTTAAGTTCATGCATAAAATGCCATGATCTAGAAACTCTCCAAAAGGAAAACTTGCTACTTAAGGACACCTTGAAGAAATTCGAGGTTGGTAGCAGGTCATTGAACATGATCCTTGCAAACAAGGGTCACGTTCCCAAAAGAAGTGGAATCGGATTTGTGAGAAGTCCTCACCAAAATCCAACCACCTTCATAAAAGGCCCCATCTTGCATGTTCGACACCAAAGCGAATGCAACTTTTGTTGCAAACTTGGACACAAAACGCATTATTGTCCATTAAAGAAAATTAGTCCGAACAAATTAATTTGGGTTCCTAAAGGAACCATGATAAATTCTATGCAACATGATAAACAATGTAAATCTATTTTTGAGGCACCCAAAAGCAAATGGGTACCTAAAGATCATCCTTTCTTGTAAAGACATAAAACATCTTAAGCTGGGAGCAAGAAATAATATCCTGCTCTTTGGATTCTCGAAATTCATGACACGAGATCCAAAAAGAACTCGCGATGCTCTCTAGCCTAAATAACAGAAGAGGATTAGAAAGTTGAAATTACAAATGTGATATAGATATAATCCTATTTGATCTCTCAGAATTGGAAACCCATGATCCTCACTTAACATATCCTGTAGATTTTCAAACTCATTGATTTCATCCGTTCGTTACTTTCAATTCCAACTATATCATGAACTTACTAATTTGTCATGAACTTGCAAGGCTTACCAATCTGAACAATCCGTCACAAACATGTATGCAAGTCACAAGATCTATCTTGATCATGCAAAATTTCTTATTTTACAATGAAAATTCTTACGTAATTACGTAAGTAAAGTTGATTGCTCTGAATGAAAATTCTTCTCAAGTCAAAAACTTTCAAATCAGATCACACTGCGGTCAGAACAAGTGCTCACCGCCTGTAGGCGGTGGCACCACCCCAACTGGAGGTAGCACCTCCGGCTGTCACGTGTTGCAAGCGGTTGCACTGCCCCAACTAGAGGTGCAACTGCCCGCAACTCTGCCCCTTTTTAACCCGAGCTAGGGCCGGCGGTGGAACCGACCCCAACTCACTCCTTTCCCCTCTTTACTCTTCCAAAGCTTCTCCACCTCCATTTCTCTCCTCAGAGCATACCAAATACTCCTCATTTCGAAGCAAAAGATCAACAATCATTCCCCCTCTTGAAGATCTCACTAAGGTATTCACTAAGAAGCCCTTAAATTCTGTTTTTGATTCATTTACTCTTGCTCATTACTATCCTCCTAAACAGCAGTAGTTATGGGGTCTAGAAGATCCTCAAGGGACAAAGGGAAGAGGAGATTAGTGGAAGATTTTGATCTTACCCTTTTCGATTCAAAATATCACGCTGAAAAGTTTTCCTCTTTCGAACTTAGGAGTGTCAATAAGGGAAAATATGTTGATTTAAATGAACTAAGAGACTTAGAGACAATCCAATAGTTTGCAACCTTAGATCTACTCCCTAATTTACAAATTAATGAACCCATCTATCCAAGACTTGTTAGATTGTTTTACAACAACATACAAGTAGATGAAGAAGAAAGAATGTCTACCTATCTTTTAGGATAACACATCTCCATTACGGATAAATTCATTTGCGACATGATAGGCATGTTGAATCTCGGATTTTGATGATGAAGTCAATTGTCATTTGTTATCTAATCTATATGTTGAGATAAGTGTGCAGGATTAACTGCGATGAAAATAAGACATGCAGCAGGAGTTGCGCCGGAGTCAAGACAATGATCACGTTGGGAGTTCGAGAGTTCGACGAAAGTTCGGACAGTCGTCGGAGGTTCTGCGGGAACAAATCTGAGAAGTCCATGAGCTTGCCAAAGAAGCTCGTCGGAACTCGCCAAGTGGATCGTTGCAAGTCCAGGAGTTTGCCGGAAGTCCGTAGGAGCATCACCGAGGGTTCATCGGATGATCGACGGAAGTTCGCCAGAAGCTCGCCGGAAGAAGCGATTGACGCACCAGAGCAAGTTGCAGTAAATGTCTTAGGGAATATCGTAGTTAGCATAATGATTAAGTTGGAAATGGGAGGTGATCCCATTAACTTAATCTTGGGGCAATTGGGCCCCTGAAAAACCCAAATTGGGCCGAATGGTTCAACCCATTCGGACCCTGATTTCTGCCAGGCGGTTGAACCGCCCAAGGTAGGAGGTTGCACCGCCTGGGCTCAGTCTCCAAGCGAGACTGGGAGGTGCAACCACTCCAGCCAGGCGGTGGCACCGCCTGGGCTCAATCTCCGAGCGAGACTGGGCGGTGCAACCTCCCCTGACAGGAGGTGGCACCGCTTAGGCTTGGTCTTCGAGCACTGGCTGAGCGGTGCAACCGCCTCAGTCAGGAGGTTGCACCGCCTGAGCTCGGTCTTTGAGCTCTGGCATGAGGTGCAACCGCCCCTGACAGGAGGTGGCACCGCCCAGAGGCTCAGTCTTCGAGCTCTGTCAGGCGGTGCAACCGCTCCAGTCTGGAGGTGCAACCGCCTGATCCCGGAATTCCGGGAATTGATAGTTTTGAACTGGGTTGGGGCCTATAAATACCCCACCCATTCAGCACTGAAAGAGCACAGAATACACACCGAAATCTTGATCTTGTTCTGTGATTTTTAGAGCTCAAAATTGTTGTAAAGGCCAAAAGTTCTTCTCCCTCTTTTCTTCCAAGTTTTGAGCTGTAAAGAAAGGAGAGAAAATTCTGTAAGGGTTGTCTCCTAAGCCCATCAAAAGGAGTGAAACTGTAAAAGGGTGGTTGGCCTTCACCTATTAAAGGAAGGCCTCTAGTTGACGTCGGTGACCTCGTCGGTGGAGGAAGCCAAAAGTGGAGTAGGTCAAGATTGACCGAACCACTCTAAATCTTGGTTTGCATTTACTTTAAGCATATTATCTTTACTGCAAACCTCCTCTAAAGCTTACTGCTTTCTGCACATATACGATCGGGTTTCAAGCTTTGCACTTTCCGAATTAGTGTTTAGACGTAAATCTATTTTTTCGTACGATCATCATATTTCAGTTTGTGTTTACGTTTTGATTTCAATCATAACTGCAAACTGCCTTTATATCCTTGCATAAACTGCATCTCGCCAAATCAAGTGATTTACGAATCAGCATTTAGACGTAAATCAGCTTCTTCGTACGAACGTCGTATTTCAGTTTGCGCTTATATTCTAGTTTTCATCATAACTGCAAACTGCCTTCGTAGGTTGATTTTAACGTCATCTTGCTTGATCTTAAGTTAAAGTAATCTTAGAATCGACTTTCACACCGAAATCGTTTTTATCGTTTGAATGTGTTTTATCGTTGAAAGATTTCCGCTGCACTAATTCACCCCCCCCCCCCTCTTAGTGCTCTTGATCCTAACAATTGGTATCAGAGCGGGGTTAACTCTCAAACGGATTAAAACCCAAGAGAGATGGCATACGCTGGAAACCAAGAGGGCCACTCTATTACACGTCCACCCATGTTAATTGGGACGGACTACACCTATTGGAAGACCCGAATGAGGATCTTCCTTATTTCTATGGATTTTGAACTTTGGAATCTTGTCGAAAATGGATTTTCGAAGTCTTCTCTTCCAATGATCGATTGGAATGAATTAGAGAAGAAGGCTTTCGCTCTTAATGCGAAGGCTATGAATGCCTTATTTTGTGCACTTAATAAAAACGAGTTCAACTATGTTTCGGTTTGTGAAACCGCATTTGATATTTGGCACACACTCGAAGTGACTCATGAATGCACAAGTAGAGAGAAAGAGTCAAAAATCAACCTTTTGTTACACTCTTTCGAACTTTTCCGGATGAAACCGAGTGAGACTATTGGCGACATGTTTACCCGTTTCACGGATGTTGTCAACGGTCTAGAAGGACTCGGAAAAAGTTTTTCGGATTTTGAGCTCGTAAATAAGATTCTAAGATCCCTTCCTAAGAGTTGGGATCCTAAAGTCACTGTTATTCAAGAGGCGAAAGATCTAAACAACTTCCCTCTTGAAGAACTAATCGGGTCATTAATGACCTACGAGATGACTTGCAAAGCTCATGAAGAGCAAGAAGACATCCTTCCAAAGAACAGGAAGGATATGGCACTTAAAATTTCAGAAGACCACTTGAGAGAAAACTCAAGTGATGAGGACTGTGACGATGACTTGGCACTTCTAACAAGAAAATTTAAAAAATTCATTAAAAGAAACAAGTTTAAGAATGAAACAAAAAATAAATTTGAACCCAAGAATGACCAAGTTATTTACTATGAGTGCAAGAAGCTGGGACACTACAAGAGTGATTGTCCCCAAATCAAGAAGAGGACATCAAAGAATAAGGCGCTCAAAGCAACATGCGATGACTCGAGCGCGTCCGAAGTAGAGGAGTCCAACACCGAGCAAGTTGCTCATTACGCCTTAATGGCCATCGAAGAGGAGGTAACAAATTTAATAGATGCAGATTTATCATTTGATGAATTATTAAATGCCTTCCATGACTTATTTGATGAATGTAAGATTATTAGTAAAAAATATAAATTGCTAAAAAAGGAGCATGATAGTCTTACTTGTAATTTCGATAAGTTAAAAACTGAATATCATGATAGTTTAAGTTCATGCATAAAGTACCATGATCTAGAAACTCTCCAAAAGGAAAACTTGCTACTTAAGGACACCTTGAAGAAATTCGAGGTTGGTAGCAAGTCATTGAACATGATCCTTGCAAACAAGGGTCACGTTCCCAAAAGAAGTGGAATCGGATTTGTGAGAAGTCCTCACCAAAATCCAACCACCTTCATAAAAGGCCTCATCTTACATGTTCGACACCAAAGCAAATGTAACTTTTGTTGCAAACTTGGACACAAAACGCATTATTGTCCATTCAAGAAAATTAGTCCGAACAAATTAATTTGGGTTCCTAAAGAAACCATAATAAATTCTATGCAACATGATAAACAATGTAGATCTATTTTTGAGCCACCCAAAAGCAAATGGGTACCTAAAAATCATCCTTTCCTGTAAAGACATAAAAAATTATAAGCTGAGAAAGAAATAATATCCTGCTCCTTGGTTTCTCGATATTCATGACCCGAGATCCAAAAAGAACTCGCGATGCTCTCTAGCCTAAATAACAGATGAAGATTAGAAATTTAAAATCACAAATGCAATTTATATACCATCCTATTTGATTTCGCAGAATTGGAAACCCATGATTCTCAATTCACATATCTTCTGGATTTTCGAACCCATCGATTTCATCCGTTCATAACTTTCGAATCCAACTCTATATCATGAATTGACTAAGTTTGTCATGAATTTGCAAGGCTTACCAACTTGAACAAACTGTCACAAACATGTGTACGACATTGAGAGTATGCACGTCAAAAGATCTATCTTGATCGTGCAAAAGTTCTTATCTTAAAATGAAAACTCTTACGTAATTACGTAAGTAAAGTTGATTGCTCTGAATGAAAATTCTTCTCAAGACAAAAACTCTCAAATCAGATCACACTGCGGTCAGAACAAGTGCACATCATCTTCAGGCGGTGGCACCGCTCCAGCCGGATGTAGCACCTTCGGCTGTCACGTGTTGCAAGCTGTTGCACTGCCCCAGCCAGAGGTGCAACCGCCCGCAACTCTGCCCCTTTTAACCCGAGCTAGGGCCGGCGGTGGAACCGACCCCAACTCACTCCTTTCCCCTCTTTACTCTTCCAAAGCTTCTCCACCTCTCTTTCTCCCCTCATAGCATACCAAATACTCCTCATTTCGAAGCAAAAAATCAACAATCTTTCCCCCTCTTGAAGATCTCACTAAGGTATTCTCTAAGAAGCCCTTAAATTCTGTTTTTGATTCATTTACTCTTGCTCATTACTATCCTCCTAAACAGCAGTAGTTATGGGGTCTAGAAGATCCTCAAGAGACAAAGGGAAGAGGAGATTAGTGGAAGATTTTGATCTTACCCTTTTCGATTCAAAATATCATGCTGAAAAGTTTTCCTCTTTCGAACTTAGGAGTGTCAATAAGGGAAAACATGTTGATTTAAATTAACTAAGAGACTTAGAGACAATCCAATGGTTTGCAAACTTAGATCTACTCCCTATTTTACAAATTAATGAACCCATCTATCCAAGACTTGTTAGATTGTTTTACAACAACATACAAGTAGATGAAGAAGAAAGAATGTCTACCTATCTCTTAGGACAACACATCTTCATTACGGATAAATTCATTTGCGACATGATAGACATTCCCATAAAAAGTAGAGGACTTTAATTTAGAGGATCATGGGATGATGAAACTGTTGGGACAACATATGTTGAAGCCTTAGGAACTATTTTCGCCAATCCCAACTTAAAATTTGTTCCTAAAAGTTGTGAACATCTACTGCCACTAAACACTAAGGTACTTCATCATATCCTAACTAGCATCATTCTCCCTAAACAATACCATCATGATGAAGTAAGCCAATTAGAATTAAGAACTATGTATTTGATCATGAAAGGACATGACATCTGTCTTGGTTATCTTATCCAGCAAAACATGTTAGAACTATCTAAGAAAGACATGATGCTTCCATATGGTGTATAATCACTAGAATACTGAAAGCCTACGATATTCTAATACCACCGGAAGAAGAAGTAATAAAAATAGATAGGTTTAGCATAATAAATAAAAATCTACTTCACCGATTAAGATGTGTTTATAGAAACGGTAACTGGGTTAGAATGCCTAGAAGAACCGATCCCCCTCAACCAGAACCAGAACCGGAAACACCAGACTTTAGGGGTACTCAATCTCCTCCGATCTATCCCTTTGAGGAAACACATTCATTTGAGCCAGCTCATACATCATCTGTCGAAGATATTTGAATTCGGATGGATCGATTTGAACAAAGACAAGAACAGCTTGAACATCGACAAGATCAAATCCTATCTGAGTTGCAACAACTTCATCGACAATTTGACTCTTTATTTAGGCATTTTAATTTTTCACCTCCTGAATGAGCTTGTATGTGTATTGTAAACTCTTTATGTTACTCACTATGATCACAATGCCTTGTGCCTTGATCCTTGATCTGGTTACCTGATGTTTTTATTTGTGAGCAGAGTTACAAACATCACTCATTGTTTAATCTCGTTACTCACTATCGGATTTTACATCGAAACTAAATGTTTTTTGAAAACCTTGTGTCTTGATTTCCATGATAAATATGATTTGTGAAAATGCAGTTGATGCGTCATGTTATATTAAACATCAACTAGTTGATATTTTTACAAAACCTCTAAGTGAAAAACAATTTGATTTCATAAGAAGAGAATTAGGAATGTTGATGTGTCCGAGTACATAAACTAGTTACAATTATCTTTCGGACTTAATTGAATGATCAAATCACTTGATTGCCATTACATGCCAAAATAACATATTGGAAATTACGTGCTGAATACAAAAATTTTCTTAACAATAAGCATGTTTTGTCTTCATGATTGTATTTGAAAATCTGTAGCATAGTCTTGTCCGAATGCATGAAAGTGTTCATTTCATGTTTGGATTCGCTTAACAATTGGTATCCTAAAAATCGGATTTTCTCATACACTTATATGTGAAAAATATTTTTCTGAAATGGATTTGATGAAATGATTCCTGCTTATGAATTCCATCTTGAAATATGAATGATAGTTTTTCACTTGCAAAAATTTGCTTCACATACATATCTTGATACCTGAAGCATGATTTAATCTCTCATCGGTTTTAACTTCACTCAGTGTAAACTCACAAATAGCTGGTATCACAAATGGCCTTCCTCCTTCATGCAAAAAGATTATAACAAATAAAAAGGAAGTATTCAGAGTGATCTACATATCATGCTTGTATAATTAATTTCCTATCACTTACTATTGGAAAATAACATGAACCGAGTAAAGGCATGAATAATTATCACACTTATGCTTAAAATTTGCTTATATTGTTCTCCTGGTATCACAATTACCATGCTTTTTGTTGATGACAAAGGGGGAGAAATATATGAGTATTAATGTCATGCTCGTATCACCAAGAGATGCTATGATTGCTATAATTTGCATTATGCCTTGTTTGTATCAGGTCAAGATATCAAACAAAAAACTTGCATCGTAATTTTACGTATTGATATCTTACCATGTGATGAAATGCAATAATTGCTAAAACATTTGAAATGTGTGCATCATGTAATGATATCAAAATCTTACTTCACAGATTTACATGTTGATATCTTACAATATGATAAATTGCTACTATTACCATCATTCAAACTTGTAATGTAAAATTTGAAAATGAATGTCAAGCCTTGACATCATCTTCAGAGAGATACATCATGATGGGAATCATGATGGGGGTATTGATAAGTTTAAATGATTTTAACTTATCAATATCTCTCTTCAATTCAATAGTTTTGAATTCTAAAATGACTTATCTCAAGTATGGCATAAAGATAGGGGGAGTTAAGGTTAACTCCATTATCAATTGATTGTCATCATCAAAAAGGGGGAGATTGTTGAATCTCGGATTTTGATGATGAAGTCAATTGTCATTTGTTATCTAATCTATATGTTGAGATAAGTGTGCAGGATTAACTACGATAAAAGTAAGACATGCAGCAGGAGTTACATCGGAGTCAAGACAATGATCACGTTGGGAGTTCGAGAGTTCGACGGAAGTTCGGACAGTCGTCGAAGGTTCTACGGCAACAAATCCGAGAAGTCCATGAGCTTGCCAAAGAAGCTCGTCAGAACTCGCCAAGTGGATCATCGCAAGTCCAGGAGTTTGCCGGAAGTCCGCAGGAGCATCACCGAGGGTTCATCGGATGATCGACGGAAGTTCGCCGGAAGCTCGCTGGAAGAAGCGATTGGCGCACCAGAGCAAGTTGCAGTAAATGTCTTAGGGAATATCGTAGTTAACACAATGATTAAGTTGGAAATGGGAGGTGATCCCATTAACTTAATCTTGGGGCAATTGGGCCCCTGAAAAACACAAATTGGGCCGAATGGTTCAACCCATTCGGACCCTGATTTATGCCAGGCGGTTGAACCACCCAAGGCAGGAGGTTGCACCGCCAGGGCTCAGTCTCCGAGTGAGACTGGGAGGTGCAACCGCTCCAGCCAAGCGGTGGCACCGCCTGGGCTCAGTCTCCGAGCGAGACTGGGCGGTGCAACCTCCCCTGACAGGAGGTGGCACCGCTTGGGCTCGGTCTCCGAGCACTGGCTGAGCGGTGCAACCGCCTCAGTTAGGAGGTTGCACTGCCTAAGTTCGGTCTTCGAGCTCTGGCATGAGGTACAACCGCCCCTGACAGGAGGTGGCACCGCCCAGAGGCTCAGTCTTCGAGCTGTGCCAGGCGTTGCAACCGCTCCAATCAGGAGGTGCAACCGCCTGATCCCGGAATTCTAGGAATTGATAGTTTTGAGCTCCAAATTTGAACTGGGTTGGGGCCTATAAATACCCCACCCATTCAGCACTGAAAGAGCACCGAATACACACCGAAATATTGATCTTGTTCTGTGATTTTTAGAGCTCAAAATTGTTGTAAAGGCCAAAAGTTCTTCTCCCTCTTTTCTTCTAAGTTCTGAGCTGTAAAGAGAGGAGAAAAAATTCTATAAGGGTTGTCTCCTAAGCCCGTCAAAAGGAGTGAAACTGTAAAAGGGTGGTTGGCCTTCACCTATTGAAGGAAGGCCTCTAGTTGACGTCGGTGACCTCGTCGGTGGAGGAAGCCAAAAGTGGAGTAGGTCAAGATTGACCGAACCACTCTAAATCTTGGTTTGCATTTACTTTGAGCATATTATCTTTGTTAGGATCGAGAGCACTAAGAGGGGGGGGTGAATTAGTGTAGCGGAAAACATTCTGCGATTAAAATCGAAAGCTCCGTTCAAACGATAAAAACAACTTCTGTATGAAAGTTGATACTAAGCAAGGTTAAAGTCAATCTATGCAGGCAGTTTGCAGCTATGATGAAAACCATAATATCGACGCAAACTGAAATCCGACGTTCATACGAAGAAACTGATTTACGTCTAAATGCTGATTCGTAAATCACTTGATTAGATAAGACGCAGTTTAAGCAGGAGTATAAAGGCAGTGTGCAGTTATGGTAAAGCTCAAAACGTAAACGCAATCTGCAATATGATGATCATACGAAAAAGCAGATTTACATCTAAACGCAGATTTACGTCTAAACGCAGATTTACGTCTGAACCTTGAAACTCGTTCGTAAAATCGCAGAGGGCAGTAAGCTATTGAGAAGTTTACAGTGAAGATAAAATGCTCAAAGAAAATACAAACCGAGATTTAGAGTGGTTCGGTCACCGACGTCAACTAGAGGCCTTCCTTCAATAGGCGAAGGCCAACCACCCTCTTATAGATTCACTCCTTTTGACGGGCTTAGGAGACAACCCTTACAGCAGTTTTCTCTCCTCTCTTTACAACTCAAATTTTGAAGAACAGAAAGAGGAGAACTAGTAGTTTTGAGCTCTAAGAACCACAGAAAGACAGCAAGATTTCGAGTGTGTGTTCTATGCTTTCAGTGCTGAATGGGTGGGGTATTTATACGCCCCAACCCAGTTCAAATTTGGAGCTCAATTCTATCAATTCCTGGAATTCCAGGATCAGGCGGTTGCACCTCCTGACTGGGGCGGTTGCACCGCCTGGCAGAGCTCGAAGACTGAGCCTCTGGGCGGTGCCACCTCTGTCAGGGGCGGTTGCACCTCTCTGCCAGAGCTCGAAGACCGAGCTCAGGCGGTTGCACTGCCTGACTAGGGAGGTTGCACCGCCTGGCAGAGCTCGAAACTTGAGCTCTGGCGGTGCTACCTCTTGGCAGAAGAGGTTGCACCGCCCAGTCTCGCTCGGAGACTGAGCCTGAGGCGGTGCCACCTCTTGGCTGGGGTGGTTGCACCGCCCAGTCTCGCTGGGAGACATAGTCTGGGCGGTGCTACCTCCTGGCTTGGGCGGTTGCACCTCCAACAGCAATCAGGGTCCGAATGGGTTAATCCATTCGGCCCAATTTGATTCTTTCAGGGGCCCAATTGCCCCAAGATTAAGCTAATGGGATCACCTCCCATTTCTAACTTAATCAATGTGCTAACTACGATTATTTCCTAAGACATATTCTGCAGCTTGCTCCGGTGCGTCAATCGCTTCTTCCGGCAAGTTTCCGGCGAACTTCCGTCGATCATCCGACGAACCCTCGGTGATCCTCCTACGGACTTCCGGCAAACTCCTGGACTTGCGACGATCCACTTGGCAAGTTCCGACGAGCTCCTTTGGCAAGCTTCTGGACTTCTCGGATTTGTTCCCGCAGAACCTCCGACGATTGTCCGAACTTCCGTCGAGCTCTTGAACTCCCAACGTGATCATTGTCATGACTCCGGCGCAACTCCTGCTGCATGTCTTACTTTCATCGTAGTTAATCCTACACATGTAAAACAAAAACTTCGATCGAGACAATTAATCCTAAGCATTAATCAAGTTGTCCGGCATGTCATTGGTCTCTCGACGCTTCGTCCAATTCTTCGGCGCATCGTCCTCTCTTGCAGCCTATTGCCCAATCGGCCAGTTGTCTCCGCAACTCCGATGTCCTTGGCGCAATATCCGCTCTCCTTGGCCCGATGCCCGAATCCATAGCCCGAAGCCTTCTGTCGATACGTCGACCGATCCACCGGCCCGACGTCCAATCTTCTGACATGTTCCTCTAGCACAACATGATTTTCCTGCTTTAATTGTCTCATCCTGATCGAAGTATCCTGCATCACTCAAAACGCAGATTAAATCATAAACATATATCAAGTAGTTTCATCATCAAAATACGAGATTCAACAATCTCCCCCTTTTTGATGATGACAACCACTTGATGACGGAGTTAAACTTAACTCCCGGAGTTTTAACAAACTCCCCCTATCAATATGCCATATTGATAGAAACTCTTAGATTCAAAAATCTAAGCAACATGTCATCATAAACGGAGTTAACCTTAACTCCCAGAGTTTAAACAAACTCCCCCTATCAATATGCCATATTGATAGAAACTCTTGGATTTAAAAATCCAAGCAACATGTTATCATAAACTTATGCATAACATGTCATGTCATCAACATACTTCTCCCCCTTTGTCATCAACAAAAAGGAGAAGTACCACAATCAAGTGTTTGTGATATAAGTTTCACTCATTGCATGAAAAACATAATATCTATTGTTATCATCATGCAAGTTTGCTATCATCAAATGGTAAGATATCAACATGTAAAATTACGATTCAAGTTCTTGATATCTTAACATGATATGACATTCATAGCACCTATTCATATGAATGCTGCTTTTGATATCTCATCATAATATGGCATTCATAACATCTATTCATATTCTTCAAATATGGCACTCATAGTATCAATTTATATATTTCTCCCCCTTTATCATCAACAACAAGGAGAACGATATAAGCAAATTTTAAATATAAGTGCGATGCCATAAGTTGGTTCATGTCATTTTCCAATAGTGAGTGATAGGATACCAATTATGTAAACATCTCGAGGAAAACATGACATGGAGATAGCTTTTATTGCTTCTTTCTTTTTATTTGTTATCTTTTTACATGAAGGAGGAAAGCCATATGTGAAGTTCAAATCGATAAGATATTAAAGCACACTTCATTTTTGCAAGGATTAAGATATGTAAGTGAGTCAAATCCTTGTATGTAAAAATATCTTCCTTTTATAAGAGGGAATCATCAAATATGTTTCTCGAAAAATATTTTTCACATGATAAGTGCATTTGCTAGATGATTCCATATGTCAAAAATCAATGATGTGAATTAAACTTGATATGACATATGCTTGTTAAGTTCGAAAGAGGATAATGTATCAAGAAAATTCAATTGTTAGGATCAAGAAAATCCGAAAATGAAATTTGACACTTTCATACATTCGGACAGGGTTTTACTAGAGATATTCAATTACAATCATGAAGGTAAAACATGCTTATTATCATGGAAATTTTTGTATTCAAGCACATAATTTCCAACATGTAATTATGGCAAGTAATTGTGTAAAATCATTATGGCAATCAAGTGATTTGATCATTCAATCAAAAAAGTTCGAAAAATAATTTTCACACGTTTAATCATTCGAACATATTTTTGCCATAGTTTTTCAAATATAATCATGAAGATAAGGCATGCTCATCATCATGGTAGTATGATAGCAAGTTTACCATATACAAGCTAGCAAAAAATTTCTACATTTTAAGGCCCGCAAGCTAGCAATTTTGAGATGTTCAAGAAAGCAACTCTTGCTTCTTGAAATATAAGTTTTGCTAGATGTGCAAGTTAACTTTTTGCTTCTTGAGATAGGCAAGATAGCATTCCTTGGTGATGTTCAATATAGCTAAATTCTACATCATGCAAGCTAGTGAATTTTATAACATTTTAGAATATGCATAATCACCAAAGCATCATAAATTTTAATAATGTGAAAAATTACAAATTTTACATGATTGCATTTGTGTGTCTTGAGATTTGCAAGATAGCACTTCTTGGTGATGTTCAAGATAGCAATTTTTTCTCTTTTGAGAAGTACAATTTTTGCTTTCTTCTTGAATTGTGCAAGCTAGCTATCTCCCCTTTTGTCATTGTCAAAACGAAGGGAAAAACCCTTTACATCAATTTTTAAATCATGACAAAGGTTAGTATCAATCTCATTTGTGCATCATTATATTTTCAAATTAAAACATGCACATTTTCAAAACATATAAACTCATTATTATATGCATGATTCCAAATCATCATTCATATTATTTCAATCATTGTTTCACTCATCACTGTAGCTTATCATGCATAATATGTAAAACCATCTAACATGATATAAACATTTATTTATTTAATTTTTTTTTTTAAGCATTCATGATACACATCATATATTATCATAAAAAGCATATGCATCATTCCAAATCATAAATATTTCAAATCATCATGGTATTAATTTGTCACATTGCATCCTACCATGCATGATCGAAACTTCTCATTTGCATACATCAAAATAAATTCATGAATATCTCATGCATTCATATCATCACTTGAGGAATATTGAAAAGAAATAATTGGGTGATGAGATAAATATTTCATGAATACAAAGAATTGCATAAAAATCATATCATGAATACAAGGAATACAAGTCATAATCATTCAAGAGAAAAATCATCATTCATTTTCAATTCATTCAATTTGATAAATCAAGATCATGATTTTGATAAAACTCATTTCAAATTTAAATCATCAAAATCATTTTTATGGCTCACAAAACTTATAAATAGATTCATGATTTCATTGATAATATTTTTTCCCCTTTTTAAGTGTTTCATTTTAAGTGGTCGATTTCATGTTAGCATGTCTTTTCATTTATGAAAACATGCATCGATTTTTTTTTAAAGCCACTGTTATTATCATGAAAATCGATAATCCATAAATATCAAGAATCATCATAATTTCAAAATAAACATGATTTCATATACTCAAAATCGAGAAATAACAATGGAAATCAACATGATACATATTATTACTTCTCAACCACATATAGCATGATTTCATAAGGTATTTTTAATCAAAATCATTTTGTTTATCATAAACATGCAATTTTCATGATTATTTTTAAAATTACTAGAATGATAAGCATGATTCCTAATTGTTTGTATTTTTATTATAAAATTATTAAACATGTAATTTTCAAGAAAAAGAAAAATGCTTTATGAAAAGCATCATGTAATTTCAAAGTAAATTAAAGGCATTTTGATTACCTCAGCGTCGAAAGGCGTAAAGGCGTAGTTTGCCACCTCGCCTTTGTTGATTTTCTCCTCGTCTTCGGAGGAGCTCGATTCATCCCAATTTTTGTTCTTCTTCTTGCGTTCAAAGCAAGTAGTTCCGTTCTTTTTACTTTTTAATTTTTGTTTCATTTGTAGTTTAAGTTCACCATCACTTGAACTTATGCTCGAGTGGTCTTCAAATGTTCTATGTCTCAAATCCTTCCTGTTCTTTGGAAGGTGATTCTCAAGTTCTTCATGTGCATTGCACGTCATTTCATATGTGATCAATGAACCAATTAGTTCTTCAAGTGGAAAAATATTTAAATCTTTTGTTTCTTGTAAAGCCGTTACTTTTGAATCCCACTTCTTAGAAAGAGAACGCAAAATCTTGTTCACAAGTTCAGAATTCGAAAAACATTTGCCAAGAGCTCTTAAACCATTGACGACATCCGTAAAACGGGTGTACATGTCACCAATAGTTTCGCTTGGCTTCATTTGAAAAAGCTCGAAATCATGCAGTAAAATATTAACTTTCGAGTCTTTGACTCTACTAGTTCCCTCGTGCGTGATTTCAAGAGTGCGCCAAATATCGAAAGCCGTTTCGCACAAAGAAACCCGATTGAACTCATTTTTGTCCAAAGCGCAAAATAAGGCATTCATAGCCTTTGCGTTTAAAGAAAAATGCTTCTTCTCTAAATCCGACCATTCGTTCATCGGTTTAGAGTGAAGATGAAAGCCATTTTCAACGATATTCCATAAATCCAAATTCATAGAAATCAAGAAAACTCTCATTCGAGTTTTCCAATAAGTGTAGTCTAATCCGTTTAACAACGGTGGACGAAAAATCGAAAAGCCCTCTTGAAAGCCATGAAGAGCCATTTCTCTCGGGTGTAAATCCGAAATGAGAAAGACCGGGCTCTGATACCAATTGTTAGGATCGAGAGCACTACGAGGGGGGGGTGAATTAATGCAGCGGAAAACTTTCTACGATTAAAATCGAAAGCTGCGTTCAAACGATAAAAACAACTTCTGTATGAAAGTTGATACTAAGCAAGGTTAAAGTCAATCTATGCAGGCAGTTTGCAGCTATGATGAAAACCATAATATCGGCGCAAACTGAAATCCGACGTTCATACGAAGAAACTGATTTACGTCTAAATGCTGATTCGTAAATCACTTGATTAGATAAGATGCAGTTTAAGCAGGAGTATAAAGGCAGTGTGCAGTTATGGTAAAGCTCAAAACGTAAACGCAATCTGCAATATGATGATCATACGAAAAAGCAGATTTACGTCTAAATGCAGATTTACGTCTAAACGTAGATTTACGTCTAAACCTTGAAACTCGTTCGTAAAATCGCAGAGGGCAGTAAGCTATTGAGAAGTTTGCAGTGAAGGTAAAATGCTCAAAGAAAATGCAAACCGAGATTTAGAGTAGTTCGGTCAATCTTGACCTACTCCACTTTTGGCTTCCTCCACCGACGAGGTCACCGACGTCAACTAGAGGCCTTCCTTCAATAGGCGAAGGCCAACCACCCTCTTACAGATTCACTCTTTTTGACGGGCTTAGGAGACAACCCTTACAGCAGTTTTCTCTCCTCTCTTTACAACTCAAACTTTGAAGAACAGAAAGAGGAGAACTAGCAGTTTTGAGCTCTAAGAACCACAGAAAGACAGCAAGATTTCGAGTGTGTGTTCTATGCTTTCAGTGCTGAATGGGTGGGGTATTTATAGGCCCCAACCCAGTTCAAATTTGGAGCTCAATTCTGTCAATTCCCAGAATTCCGGGATCAGGCGGTTGCACCTCCTGACTTGGGCGGTTGCACCGCCTGGCAGAGCTCGAAGACTGAGCCTCTGGGCGGTGCCACCTCTGTCAGGGGCAGTTGCACCTCTCTGCCAGAGCTCGAAGACCGAGCTCAGGCGGTTGCACCGCCTGACTGGGGAGGTTGCACCGCCTGGCAGAGCTCGAAACTTGAGCTCTGGCGGTGCTACCTCTTGGCAGAAGAGGTTGCACCGCCCAGTCTCGCTCGGAGACTGAGCCCGGGGCGGTGCCACCTCTTGCCTGGGGCGGTTGCACTGCCCAGTCTCGCTGGGCGACATAGTCTGGGCGGTGCTACCTCCTGGCTTGGGCGGTTGCACCTCCCACAACAATCAGGGTCCGAATGGGTTAATCCATTCGGCCCAATTTGATTCTTTCAGGGGCCCAATTGCCCCAAGATTAAGCTAATGGGATCACCTCCCATTTCTAACTTAATCAATGTGCTAACTACGATTATTTCCTAAGACATATTCTGCAGCTTGCTCCGGTGCGTCAATCGCTTCTTCCGGCAAGTTTCCGGCGAACTTCCGTCGATCATTCGACGAACCCTCGGTGATCCTCCTGCGGACTTCCGGCAAACTCCTGGACTTGCGACGATCCCCTTGGCAAGTTCCGACGAGCTCCTTTGGCAAGCTTCTGGACTTCTCGGATTTGTTCCCGCAGAACCTCCGACGACTGTCCGAACTTCCGTCGAGCTCTTGAACTCCCAACGTGATCATTGTCATGACTCCGGCGCAACTCCTGCTGCATGTCTTACTTTCATTGTAGTTAATCCTGCACATGTAAAATAAAAACTTCAATTGAGACAATTAATCCTAAGCATTAATCAAGTTGTCCGGCATGTCATTGGTCTCTCGACGCGTCATCCGATTCTTCGGTGCATCGTCCTCTCTTGCAGCCTATTGCCCAATCGGCTAGTTGTCTCCGCAACTCCGATGTCCTTGGCGCAATATCCGCTCTCCTTGGCCCGATGCCCGAATCCATAGCCCGAAGCCTTCTGTCGATACGTCGACCGATCCACCGGCCCGACGTCCAATCTTCTGACATGTTCCTCTAGCACAACATGATTTTCCTGCTTTAATTGTCTCATCCTGATCGAAGTATCCTGCGTCACTCAAAACGCAGATTAAATCATAAACATATATCAAGTAGTTTCATCATCAAAATATGAGATTCAACAATCTTTACTACAAACCTCCTCTAAAGCTTACTGCTTTCTGCGCATATACGATCGGGTTTCAAGCTTTGCACTTTCCGAATTAGTGTTTAGACGTAAATCTGTTTTTTCGTACGATCATCATATTTCAGTTTGCGTTTACGTTTTGATTTCAATCATAACTGCAAACTACCTTTATATCCTTGCTTAAACTGCATCTCGCCTAATCAAGTGATTTACGAATCAGCATTTAGACGTAAATCAGCTTCTTCGTACGAACGTCGTATTTCAGTTTGCGCTTATATCTGGTTTTCATCATAACTGCAAACTGCCTTCGTAGATTGATTTTAACGTCATCTCGCTTAATCTTAAGTTAAAGTAATCTTAGAATCGGCTTTCACACCGAAATCGTTTTTATCGTTCGAACGTGTTTTATCGTTGAAAGATTTCCGCTGCACTAATTCACCCCCCCCCCCTCTTAGTGCTCTTGATCCTAACAAGGCATTCCCATAAAAAGTAGAGGACTTTACTTTAGAGGATCATGGGATGATGAAACTGTTGGGACAACATATGTTGAAGCCTTAGGAACTATTTTCGCCAATCCCAACTTACAATTTGTTCCTAAAAGTTGTGAACATCTACTGCCACTAAACACTAAGGTACTTCATCATATCCTAGCTAGCATCATTCTCCCTAAACAATACCATCATGATGAAGTAAGCCAATTAGAATTAGGAACTATGTATTTGATCATGAAAGGACATGACATCTGTCTTGGTTATCTTATCCAGCAAAACATGTTAGAACTATCTAAGAAAGACATGATGCTTCCATATGGTGGTATAATCACTAGAATACTGAAAGCCTACGGCATTCTAATACCACCAGAAGAAGAAGTAATAAAAGTAGATAGGTTTAGCATAATAAATAAAAATCTACTTCACCGATTAAGATGTGTTTATAGAAACGGTAACTGGGTTAGAATGCCTAGAAGAATCGATCCCCCTCAACCTGAACCAGAACTGGAAACACCAGTCTTTAGAGGTACTCAATCTCCTCTGATCTGTCCCTTTGAGGAAACACATTCATTTGAGCCAGCTCATACATCATCTGTCGAAGATATTGGGATTCGGATGGACCGATTTGAACAAAGACAAGAATGGCTTGAACATCGACAAGATCAAATCCTATCTGAGCTGCAGTAAATTCATTGACAATTTGACTCTTTATTTAGGCATTTTAATTTTCCACCTCCTGAATGAGCTTGTATGTGTATTGTAAACTCTTTATGTTACTCACTATGATCACAATGCCTTGTGCCTTGATCCTTGATCTGGTTACCTGATGTATTTATTTGTGAACAGAGTTACAAACATCACTCATTGTTTAATCTCGTTACTCACTATCGGATTTTACATCAAAACTAAATGTTTTTGAAAACCTTGTGTCTTGATTTCCATGATAAATATGATTTGTGAAAATGATATACCAATGCAGTTGATGCGTCATGTTATACTAAACATCAATTAGCTGATATTTTTACAAAACCTCTAAGTGAAGAACAATTTGATTTCATAAGAAGAGAATTAGGAATGTTGATGTGTCCGAATACATAAACTAGTTAAAATTATTTTTCGGACTTAATTGAATGATCAAATCACTTAATTGCCATTACATGCCAAAATAACATGTTGGAAATTATCTGCATGAATACAAAAATTTACATAACAATAAGTATGTTTTGTCTTCATGATTGTATTTGAAAATCTGTAGCATAGTCTTGTCCGAATGCATGAAAGTGTTCATTTCATGTTTGGATTCGCTTAACAATTGATATCCTAAAAATCAGATTTTCTCATACACTTATATGTGAAAAATATTTTTCTGAAATGGATTTGATGAAATGATTCCTGCTTATGAATTCCATCTTGAAATATAGATGATAGTGTTTTTACTTGCAAAGAGTGGTTTCACACACATATCTTGATACCTGAAGCATGATTTAATCTCTTATCGGTTTTAACTTCACTCAGTGTAAACTCACAAATAGCTGGTATCACAAATGGCCTTCCTCCTTCATGCAAAAAGATTATAACAAATAAAAAAGAAGAAGTATTCAAAGTGATCTACATATCATGCTGGTATAATTGATTTCCTATCACTTACTATTGGAAAATAACATGAACCGAGTAAAGGCATGAACAATTATCACACTTATGCTCAAAATTTGCTTATATTGTTCTCCTGGTATCACAATTACCATGTTTTTTGTTGATAACAAAGGGGGAGAAATATATGAGTATTAATGCCATGCTTGCATCACCAAGAGATGTTATGATTGCTATAATTTGTATTATGCCTTGTTTGTATCAGGTCAAGATATCAAACAAAAACTTGCATTGTAATTTTACGTATTGATATCTTACCATGTGATGAAATGCAATAATTGCTAAAACATTTGAAATGTGTGCATCATGTAATGATATCAAAATCTTACTTCGCAGATTTACATGTTGATATCTTACAATATGATAAATTGCTACTATTACCATCATTCAAACTTGTAATGTAAAATTTGAAAATGAATATCAAGCCTTGACATCATCTTCAGTGAGATACCTCATGATGGGAATCATGATGGGAGTATTGATAAGTTTAAATAATTTTAACTTATCAATATGTCTCTTGAATTCAAAGGTTTTGAATTCAAGAAAGACTTATCTCAAGTATGGCATATAGACAAGGGGAGTTAAGGTTAACTCCATTATCAATTGATTGTCATCATCAAAAAGGGGGAGATTGTTGAATCTCGGATTTTGATGATGAAGTCAATTATCATTTGTTATCTAATCTATAGGTTGAGATAAGTGTGCAGGATTAACTACGATGAAAGTAAGACATGCAGCAGGAGTTACGCCGGAGTCAAGACAATGATCACGTTGAGAGTTCGAGAGTTCGACGGAAGTTCGGACAATCGTTGGAGGTTCTACGGGAACAAATCCGAGAAGTCCATGAGCTTGCCAAAGAAGCTCGTCGGAACTCGCCAAGTGGATCGTCGCAAGTCCAGGAGTTTGCCGGAAGTCCGCAGGAGCATCACCGAGGGTTCATCGGATGATCGACGGAAGTTCGTCGGAAGCTCGCCGGAAGAAGCGATTGACACACCGGAGCAAGTTGCAGTAAATGTCTTAGGGAATATCGTAGTTAGCACAATGATTAAGTTGGAAATGGGAGGTGATCTCATTAACTTAATCTTGGGGCAATTGGGCCCCTGAAAAACCCAAATTGGGCCGAATGGATCAACCCATTCGGACCCTGATTTCTGCCAGGCAGTTGAACCGCCCAAGGCAAGAGGTTGCACCGCCTGGGCTCAGTCTCCGAGCGAGATTGGGAGGTGCAACCGCTCCAGCCAGGCGGTGGCACTGCTTGGGCTCAGTCTCCGAGCGAGACTGGGCGGTGCAACCTCCCCTGACAGGCGGTGGCACCGCCTGAGCTCAGTCTTCGAGCTCTGGTAGGAGGTGCAACCGCCCCTGACAGGAGGTGGCACCGCCTAGAGGCTCAGTCTTCGTGCTCTGCCAGGCGGTGCAACCTCTCCAGTCAGGAGGTGCAACCGCCTGATCCCGGAATTCCGGGAATTGACAGTTTTGAGCTTCAAATTTGAACTGGGTTGGGGCCTATAAATACCCCACCCATTCAGCACTGAAAGAGCACAGAATACACACTGAAATCTTGATCTTGTTCTTCTAAGTTCTGAGCTGTAAAGAGAGGAGAGAAAATTCTGTAAGGGTTGTCTCCTAAGCCCGTCAAAAGGAGTGAAACTATAAAAGGGTGGTTGGCCTTCGCCTATTGAAGGAAGGCCTCTAGTTGACGTCGGTGACCTCGTCGGTGGAGGAAGTTTGAGCATATTACTTTGAGCATATTATCTTTACTGCAAACCTCCTCTAAAGCAGTAAAAGTGGAGTAGGTCAAGATTGACCGAACCATTCTAAATCTCAGTTTGCATTTACTTTGAGTATATTATCTTTACTGTAAACCTCCTCTAAAGTTTACTACTTTCTGAGCATATACGATCGGGTTTCAAGCTTGGCGCTTTCCGAATCAGCGTTTAGACGTAAATCTGTTTTTTCATACGATCATCATATTTCAGTTTGCGATTACATTTTGATTTCTATCATAACTGCAAACTGCCTTTATATCCTTGCTTAAACTGCATCTCGCCTAATCAAGTGATTTACGGATCAGCATTTAGACGTAAATCAGTTTCTTCGTGCGAATATCATATTTTAATTTGCGCCTACTATCGGATTTGAATCATAACTGCAAACTACATTTATATCTTTGCTGCATCTCGCTTAAACAAAAGTTAAAGTGATTTACGAATCGGCTTTCTTATCGAAATCACTTTTAACGAACGAACGTAGTTTTTATCGTAAAAGGTTTTCCGCTGCACTAATTAACCCCCCCCCCCCCCCCCCCTCCTAGTGCTCTTGATCCTAACACCTTCAAGATGTATAGCTGCAATTTTCACCATAGATGCGTCCGCGGTTTTGTGGTACCAAAAATATCGCTCCGCACGCGAAATCCAACCAATCGGGTCTCCTTCTTCCCATCTAGGGAAGTCCACCCTCATGCGTGGATAGTTAGGAACGATCATAGAACCTCCCCTCTTTTGGAAGTCATCTCTTCGGGCTTGGTGCGATTGGGCAGAGCTCTCTCCTTAATGTGATTTCTTTGGGCTTAGTGGTTGGCCCAATCTATGTTTAGTAAAGAGTGTCCGAATCGTATCCTCCATTTGTGCCTCAAAGATTTCGAATTTAGCATTGATTGCCTCCTCAGATGCCATAGTATATGCCTCCAAATCTGTGATGTTATGATCTCTCTTTTGTTGTCGGGTTAAAGGCGTGTATAGGTTGAGAGAGGTGATGGTCGAAAGGGTTGGTGGATTGGTATATATAGGCTGCGGTTTAGGCTTGTTTTGTGGCTGTTTTGGGTGCAGTTTGATGGTGTGGTTTAGTGGAGTTTTAGGGCTGTGGATGAAAGTTTTGGATCTGTGGTAGATGGTAGCAAAGGTTTGAGGTAATAAGTGGAAGTTGCAGCAAGTATGTGCTGTCTTGTAAGAGTAGAATTGTCGTCGAAGAAACAAAGGTTTCTCGACGTAATTTCCACCAAAAACTTGAGAGAATTGAGGAGGGAATTGATAGCAAAATCACAGTTTATATGACAGCAAGGATGTCTAATTTAGTCAAGAAAATTTCGGCAGTATAACAGCAAGGAAATTGGTGCAAGTTGCGATTGCAGAATTCTCGTCGAAAAATTTCAGCGGTCTACGACGAAAATTTGCAGCAACACAAAATCGTTTTTAGAGATGAATTTCTCAATAGATCAATCTTAGATGGAAGCCAAGATGATCTATGAAGTGTATAAGAAATTTCATTCAAAAAAGATTGCAAATAGATGGGTTAAGGTAACAATATGCGGCTGAAATTTTCTACAGCATAGATTTTCAAGTGTAGCAGATTGGACATAAAAGATCAGTAGTTTATATTGAGAATTTTTAGATGAAACCAAAGGGAAATATACTGTTATGAAGTGTCAAAGATGTCATAAAAATTTTGTAGAAATTTGGATAGAAAATGCACAGTAGCAAGATCAAACAGATGGTGCTATGCGGCTGGAATTCTGCAATGTATCTTTCGTCGTAGAGATGAAAACTTTGTGACGAAAAGTTTATGCAGCAATATAGGAACAATTTTTTTTTTTTTTTGGATTTTCGAATAAGGATAACTAAATTGCAGCAGCAGTAAGGTAAGGAAACCAGAACCTATTGCAATTCACGGGGAGATCAAAGGATGATCCGTGGTGGTGGAGATGATGGCGGAATTCGGCGATAATCTTTTAAGCAATTGTGGGAATTGCTTTGGATGGTTGTGGAGGGTTGATAGATGGCTGTGGAAGGGCAGCAAGATACCAAGAACGCTACTCTGATACCAGGTGTTAGAACCCTTGCAGATTCTAAAGTTGGGGTTGATCTCTTTAGGGGATCGGCCTCCTTGGAACTCTATAGGGGTTTCTCCCTCCAAGTTGCTGCTCAAAGGCTGCAAAAAAGATTCATCTATTGCTTATGAAAAGAGGAGGAATACATGACTATTTATAGGGCTTCTAAACCCTAACTCCTAATAGGACTCCTATTCAAGACTCTTACTTCTAACCAACTCCTAATTGGACTCCTACTCAAGACTCCTATTCCTTTACAACTCCTTATTCTTCTCTAAGAAACAACCTCCTAACCCTAGCCGGCCTCTTCACCTCTTTAATAGGGGTCGGCTTAGGTAGGTTTTACATGAATGTCCCTTTCAATTAGGACTCTCCAAGCTAGAGTCCTAACACCATTGCGTAAGACTGCAAATCTGTAATCCCCAGTTCTTATTTCTGATGTCTGGTCATGTCACGCCCCTCAAAATATCGACAATATTTAAAATTTTCATCGCAACTAATCCAGGATCCAAACACACATTTGAGATCACTAAGAAAACATTCAGATCAAAATTTCACCTCTATAGTCTACAAATTCATAACCCTGTGCAATTCATAAACATACCACACATCACTCGATAATTCAAACAAACTGAACTCAACTCATCAAAATAATAACCACAACGTAATTTCACAAGTGGGGAAGTCTATGCAGTCACCAAACCAACGATTACCATAAGTTCATATCATTACATGAATTTAACTTAACATTCCAAAATCCTAAACATGAGGGATCCTTTAACTTACACAAAATCCACAGGTTTAGATTCATCGTCACCATTTCATTAGATGCAGGGTGGCTTATACAACAAATACATATATGCTAACAAAGATCTGCCCAAAATCTTCTAACTTTCCACTGCCTCAGCCCAATCTTAACATTTAAGCAAGCGATATGCTATCCTAAAAAATTTATCAACAAACGGGGTGAGCATATAGAGCTCAGCAAGTGACTAACATATCCATATCAAAATAGGATAATTTTCAAAGAGATAAAGTTTCAGAATACGAGGCAGAATATACGAATTCGTGGACATAATATCATTAGGTGCAGAATCACAATTGTCCTTTCAATCATACATATTTGGTTCATAACATATGGGGCATAGAGTAATTGGAGCATATCAGAAACGAATGAAATGTTTTGGAGCATACAATAACAAATGAAACATATCGGAACTTATCAATATCACGTACCAAACAGAAGCTCAAACGTCGTCTTTGACGTTGCATTCATAACATTCTTATCCAAAGCATGTACAAAAACACATAACCAAAGCTCTGGATATCATATCAAACATACAGAAGGTGTAGTGGGATCTCAAACAGAGTGTGATTCATCCATTTCTGAATGACCACCAGACAGAAGTCTCCCACGTCTGGGAGCTCCATCCACCCACGTCTAGGTGAAGCCAGAGGGGGCCGGCAGAGCATCGCAGGCTCTAAACACATACCCTTTACCATTTTTGGCAAAGGTCCAGACAATCCCACAAACACCAGAGTATAAGAGGGCAGTTTTAACAATAAGTAGCATATATTGGAAGCACACGCGGAACAACAAAACGTACATGTGCCTTTTCGAGACAATACGATGCAAGGAAACAAAATCTCTCACAAATGTATTCAAATTGGGAATGAAATGAAAGCAAGAGTATACAGGGATTCCAAGCAATCATATTTAGCTCAATTCAAATAAGAAGGTTGGATGAATTCAATATCCAAAGGAATGGAATAGAATACGCGAAATCGACCAAAGCTCGATTTCTGACAGAATTCCAGTGGCACATAAAACAAATACTTCAGATTATCAATTATGCTCCAATACCCTTAAGAAAGCTATTGTTAAAAGATATATCAATCTATTTTCTGTTGAAACAAGTTTCGTACGAATCATGGTTTCCAACAAGGAGTTACCTTTGATTTGGTAACACAAGGTCAAAAACACAATCACTGTTTTGCAGAATTCATAGGGTCGGATTCAACAGATAATAGAGTAGGCATTTGAATTCCAAATTTTTTAAACTATATTCCAAAAGAAAGGTCTACAAGCCTAGTTTCGGACGAAGTCAGTTTGGTACAAATCAGAATTTCCAACAGGGACTTATAGGTATTTTAGTATCGAAAGGTCAGAAATTTTGGTCCCTGTTCTGCAGCATCTATAGGCTCATTTGAAACAGATGTTTGGGTAAGTATTCGGTGTCCAAAATCTACAAAATCAGTGTCAAAAGAAAGATATAAGAGTCTAATTTCAAACGAACTAGGTCCTGCCTGAATCCACCTTTGGTGCTGAAAATTATAACTGAAACAGTGTCTAGGGGTCAGTTTACCAAAAAATTTCAGAATCCATAGTTCTATGTCCCAGGAGAGACATATCAGTTTCTAAATAGAAATCCTTCAGTTTATTTTGAATCAACATAAAAACAGAGACTAATTTTCTGTAGGATGGGGTTAGAACACTTGCCTTTGAGAATTTTGACCCCCAATTGAGAAGATTGAGTAAGAAACCTCAAAGCCCCAATTTTTCTTCTTCTTCTTCTCCCTTTCTTTTCTCTTCTTCTTTCTTTCTCTTCTGTTCTTCCACACCGCAGCTGCCTTCTCTGGTTCCTTAAGAACGAAGGCAGAGAGGCTTAAGCGGTGGGATTTGTTATTTTGTACGTTTTGTAGTTTAGTCCTTGTTTTTATTATATTCACGATTAGGTCCTCAGGGTTTACATATAGGTCCTCAGATTCTTTGTTTTTTTTTTTTGAACAGATCTCCCAAATCTTAAAAATAAGTTGCCTCTGATTCATACTCTATTTCTTTTGTCAATTTAAAATAGATGCTTACATTATCACCAGAAATTTATACGAAAATTCGGAAATAAGGGGTATTACAGGTCAAGGGCATCAGCACTGTCGACACAAAGCTATCGAGGAAGCCGACACCGAGGGTAGTGCTATGGTCATTGCTAGGAGGAAGAGTTGTTGCCCTGTTTCTATCACTGCATGGGGTGAGAGCATCGAGGGCTGGAAGGCGACTGTGTCGGTGTGGTTGTAATTGCTATGACCCAAGGGAGCAATCGCTGAGCAGTCGGGTTGAGGGTGCAGTGATGGCAACCTACGGCTGCAGCAGAAGATGCTGAGCAAGGGGGAGGCGACATTGAAGCGACTAGGGTTGAGAAGAGGAATCTATGGTGCGTGCACTGCTGGGGTTGAGGCAAGGCAGCATAAGGACTTGCTGCAGTTACTGCATGCACTGCTGGAGGGCAGTTGCAGTGGAATGAGGAGGGTTGGTCACTTGTCGGGAGCAACGGCGGGGGGGAGGTGGCGTTGAAGCGACTGGGGTTGAGAAGAGGAATCAGTGGTGCATGCACTATTGGGGTTGAGGTAGGGCAAAACAAGGACTTGCTGCTTGCGTTGCTGGAGGGCGGTTGCAGCAGAACAAGAGGGGTTGGTCGTTGGCTAGGAGCAGCGGCGGCGGTGGTTGCTGGCCGAGAAACTACGGTGATCAACGGCTACGGCAGAAGATGCAAGGTTGCCCTATTTTGGTCACCGCGAGGAGGGAAGGTTGAGCGACTATGACTACGAACCAAGGGGAGGCAGGTGGCAGTGAAGAAGGAGGCAGCGAGGGTTGTGGTTGGGAGGCGAGCGGCGGCTGTCGTTGGCCAGGGAGTTACGGTGGTGGAGAGGGGAAACAGGGGTGCTTTGTTTCTATCGCACCATAAAAGGAGTCGTTGGCGATGTCGAAGGATCATGAGCGGTTAAGGAGAAGGCTGGCAGTGGTGGTGGCTCGAGTGGGAGGCGACGGGCAATAGTGGACTCTGATCGGGAAGCGGGGCTACAACGGGATGGGACACTGACAGCATCATCTCCTAGTAGCGGTGGTGGCTAGGGTGGGAGGCAACGGGTGACGGTGGACTATGGTCGGGAAGCGGGGCTGCAGCGAAACAAGATGCTGGCAGCGTCGTCTCCGATAAAGGCTCGGAAGGATGACTACAGTGGAAGGTGGGATGAGGCGGGGGGGGGGCGGGGTGTGGGGTGGGGTGCGGAGGGTGCTAGTTGGGAAACAATGGTGGTGGTGGTCATTGGCGGGAAAGCGATGGTAGCGGTGGGGCTGGTCGGAAGCAAGGGAAGCAGGGGCCCTTTTGACTAGCGGTGGTGGTGGTGGAGAGGGGAAGCAAGGGTTCTCGGTCGTGCATGGCTGCGGCTTTTTCTTTTTTTTTAGATGATGATAACTGTAGCGATGACGTTGAGGATCATAACTCTGACACCAATTGATAAAACCCTAGGGTTTTATCATAGAAGAAAGAAGGAAAAAGGAATAATCACTTTGAAGGGATTGGCCTCCTTGATCACTTCGAGGGGATCGACCTCCTAGGGTTAGTCTAAAGACTAACTAATATTTTACTCTCTATGGAAAAGAAACAGTTACATCGCTATTTATAGAGTTCCACCTAGAATCCATCAGGACTTGGACTCTTAATAATAAATAAATATTAAATAAACCTCTACCCAACTCTAACTGAACTAAACAGACTCAATAAATATTATTCAAAAATAAAGAAAATAAAATGATCCTAACACATTCAATCTAACCTTAGTCCCTTTTAATTTTTGTACTAAAATAAATAAAAGGGTAGGAGTTCAACGATTGCTATTAAGAATAGGAGCATACTAAGCATCTTCAACAATCTTATAAAAATCAGGATAAATAGACAAAAATTTGAAGCTCCTATTACCCTTAGGGGTGTTGCAAACCCACACAATAGTCATTGAATGGTCAGAAATATCAGGTGGCAAGAATGATGCTTTAGAATCGACAAAGAGTAAGTATTAATCTGGATTGGCCATAACTCCATCCAGCTTGCTCAAAATGCATCGGACCCTAGAGGAGGAGTTGGAGCAAGTAAGATGATGCCCCTTCCATTTAAAATTAGATAAGGAGAGCTCATATAAAGAATCAAAATTTTGAGTCATACTTGAAGGTCTTAAAGATTGGTCCCAATCTTTTCATGGGGTGTAAAAGACTATATTAAAGTCGCTAAGAATAATACATCCAAGACCTAGGGAAAGACTATGAGAGCTCAACAAGATCTAACCATAATCGATGTCTATCTGCGTCAGTATATAGGTCATACATGACTAAACAATTTAAAGATTTGACCAAATGCTTGAAATACAACATTTCATATATATAACTTGATCAATCATAGAGTGAACCACCAGATCAACAATAGTAGAGTTCAATAAACACCAAATGCAGGGCATAAGTGCTAGTGCCTGATTTGGTATAGATTTGCTTATCTTTAAAAATGCGAGAGGTTATAGAATAAACATTAAAATCCTGAACCTAAGACTCCAAAATAAAAAGACAATCTAAGTAGTAAGAGTGTAAAGAAATCTTACGATAACATGTTTAAAAGGGACATTGAGACCCTGAACATTCCATATATCGATATTAATTATAAAGAAAGAGAGAAAAAATCTAACCCAATAATATCTACAAGTCTCTTAGAGGCTCGGTATCTTTCAACACTTAGATATAAGTTAGCCAAAATAGAATTGTCAAGTTCATTTTCCTCTACATCATTGGCATCGTCATCCTTATCCTCATTAAGAACATCAAACTTAATAGATTGAGGTTCCAATATAGATTTCTCATAAAGAGGTACAGGCCTTTTAGGTAAATCATGCTACATTATTTGTATAAGATTTCATGATTTTGAGCAAAGGCTTCTTAATCATTGTAAACTGCACATGAGATTTGCAAGGAATAAAGTTTGAGTCATACGAAAATAAGAAGCCACATTAGACTTAGAAGGAGTAATATCCTTAATCTTTGAGGGTACAATTTCCTTAGTCTTCTTAGGATTCCATTTGGTAGTTGATACATGTTTAAAGCAATTTCTTATTGCGTGATCGAAAATAGGATAGTATGAGCATCTCACTGGCTTTCAATCATATTTCAACCTAGTGACATAGTCTTTAGCATCATTGAGAGCAATATGAAGAAACATCAGGGAGTTCAGTGGAAGCAAATACCTCAATGCAAACTCATTACATTCTTTTCTACTAATCAAATGGTCCATAAATAGAGGTTTCCCAATACCAATGGCAATAGAGGTGATAAACTTTGGTGTCCACGTAAATAAAGATAAATTATAGATAAGAACAACAAAGAAGTCAATTTTTTTTTTAACTAGAAGTCATATTTCCTAAGGATGAAATATGAGGAGCTTGTTCTGAATAAACTATGGCTCATATTACAATACTCCAGTTAAATCACCACTTACGCTAAATCAAAAGATAAAAAAACTCCACATCCAAAGATAATATATTAATGGATCTTGTAGGTTTCAACATAATAGAGACTCTATTCTTACTAATAAAGAATAATAGGGGAGAGCTCACAAAGTAGCCAATGAAAGAGTTTTTCAAGTGCTCCTCACCCTATGAAATATCCTCCATAGTGGCTGATATTCTAAGAGTACCATCACTAGAGAAGAAGGATGATTCATGGTATAAAAAGCACCTCTCGGATTTTGAAGCCAAAGAGAAGAGAGAGCTCCTTGTGGCAGCAAGGGGGAAAAGAGTCAGTGACAACTCTTGATACATCAAGAAACCTAGAATGTGAGTGCTATCCACGAGTCTTTGACTAGATAGAAGAAACATTGACATGGAAACAACAACAGTAGGGAAGAAGAAGACACCAACATCAAATTTTGAAAGCTACCGGAGTGCAGGCTACCCGAGACCACTAGCATGCAAGCTGACCATCGAAGTCAGCCTAAGATGGGATTCCGACGACGACGAGAGAAGGCAAAGTAGTCGGTGGGGCAGGAAGGCCCACCCCAACTATGTCCGTGGCAACATGCACAATCGAGGAAGAAGTAGCCACCACGCCTCTCGCTGTTGGTAGAGGATGCATCAACCCAATAGCACTAATGGCAACAACATCAACAAGCACAAAAGAAGCGATTGAATTGACGACACCTCCTGAAGAAATATCTATAGAGGAAATCCTAATCGATGAAAGAATCCGCATGACCAAGGCAAAAGTGACGAATCAATTTGATATCGGTGCAAGTGGAGGAAGAAGAATCGACATAGAGTTGTTCGTCAACGTCACCACATGTCGTGCAAACCCATCCTCAGTGATGGTCACATATCGTCATGAAGCCCCATCGATTGCTGAAGGATCAATAAAGGAAATATAGGAGTCCAGCAAAACAGGGGAGGCGAGCAAAAGACCGACCTTTAGAGCAGAACGTAATTGGATCGACAAAGAAAAAGATGCTATAACAAAAGACACCAACAGACAAGAGGAAAACACAACAAGATCGATGGTGGAACAAAAGAGACCGACAAACCAAAAGATGCAAGCACCGAAGTGATTGGCTGAGAAATCACCATACGACCAACCTTAGAGGTAGACGGCCGACCGCGAGGACATTTTGGTACACCACCGACAACGACAGATGATGGATTTGAGATATTCCCACTCTATTTCTGTCACTGATCCTAATTGTTCTCTTCAAATGTTGGATTTGAGATATAATAAATGAATATAACACAAAAAAAAATGCCAATATAAAAGATATCATGAGAGCTAAAAGCTTACCTGATAAAAGTATAAGCACATTGGATCTTCCAAAAGATGTTAAATTGTAGGTCAAATAAACTAAAAAGGTTCGCTACCAACAACAGCATCGAGGAGAAAGACCTGAAACCTTCAAACACACCAAGAAACCACAAAAGAAAAATACAAGGCAATGTCCATCACAAGCAGGCTTTGTGATTAGTTTTACTGTCCTCCAGATTCACGCACCAAGGGTTCTTTGATCTCGTCTCCAGCGTCCTCCTGTCGACCAAAACATTTGTAAGGGTGTTTGAACAATCACAAGATCAATTGCAAATCAAGAAACTCAGTAAGGAGAAGAACTGACAGTGATATCGGAGGTCCACAAGGTCAAGTTGTCACGAAGCAGCTGCATGATCAATGTGCTATCCTTGTAAGATTCCTCACTCAGAGTGTCCAACTCCGAGATAGCCTCATCGAAAGCCTGTGAAAGACAAACAACAATTTAAATCTCACTGCAGAAACTGGTAAGTAAGACTTGATTAAATCATGAAACAGAAATAAACATTAAAAATGTTAATATTGCAAAAATAGTAATGACATGATATATGTCTATAATCTGAGAGACGTAAGAAAACACTAGGGAGAGGTTCAACCAATTTTGACCACAAGGATTTTAGATATCAGGTAAAAAGAATTCAAGATTATTAATCTGTTTGAACTTTTTTCATAGGCACTGCAGAATCAGAAGACCAGTGGTAAAATCATGGTATATATGGATGAAATGGATTGGTTTGGACAAATTTTATCAGGCATTGCATGAGTAAAAGTTCATTTCCTTCTAAGCTTCAGCAGTAACACTCTTAGAAGACGGGATAATATATACTCTTCCCAGTCAAGCATCAAAACCTCTTCATTAGTTTTAATTTTTCACATCTCATGTACCACAAGCCAACTTAGCAAGTAAAAAGCATCATAGATCTACAAAGCTTCTTGGTTATGTTCATACTCATCTAGTATAGTATTAATCATCACAGCAGAGCATGCAGGACATCTTCGAAGGGACAAAGACTAACAAGTTTGCATGATTAGATTTTTCCCACACATTTAAACATAGATACACAACCATACACATGAGACATCCATATGAACCACCACAGTAATACCCGGGCATGAGAACATAGTCATGGACAAGATAGAAGTGTTTCCCTAAAATTTGTAGATATGTATAAATATTGATTGAATTAGGGGGGGTAAATGGTTGGAACATGGAAGAATTTTAAGTAATCTAAGGCAGCTAATGGGCCTCAGATCAAATGACAGACGTGCTAAAATTTTATGAAGATACAAATTGCAAGTACTTTATTGATCCTAATTCAACAAATACAGCTGAGCAAGGTCGTCTAGGACTTAAAGCCAATCAATATAAGGATGAAATCAAAATCTTAGAAGATGGCAAATGATATTGTTCAAACTGCAGGAAAGTCAACATGACAAACAAACAGGTCTATCAACAATCAAATCTTACAAATTATCAATAAATCAGTGTTTTATGATGTGTTGCAATGACAGACAGTAAAGAAATCTCTTTTGATGCTATCATATATGCGGCTAGTTAACTGAGAAAAAAACCTAACAAGTGACCAAAAGACAGTAATTAGACACAGTTATTGGTGGAATGTCCAAAAGTGAAAAGGAAGAAAATAAAGTTCTTTGGAAGAATGCAAAAAACAACAGAAAAATGTATATCAACCAACACAAAGAACACCGTTGACAATTTGTTGATTTCGAAGACCAGCATAAATTCTTACCTAACTAGGAAAGATCCTTTAGAACCTTAAACAATAATAGGAAAAAAACAACTAATCATTCTCGCCAGCTAAAACCTTGCAAATGTGTAATCAGTGTCCGTCTTATTTGACTCTCTTAAACTGATTAATAAAAGTATAATGAAAAAGTCACGAGAATATTTTAAAATTAAATCCTACGTGTACACCAATTATATTGTATATATAATGGTAATCTAATTTTAATCTACAAAATTAGAAAATCGAGCTAAAATTAGGCCTGCCTAAAGTCCTGAACCCTTTTAAGCTGTACCATATTGCATGATTATTTTCCTACACCTCAGGTTGATAATTACTCCGATTTTCTTATTTGCACAGTTGGAGTCTAGTTGGATATATTGGAACCATCTTATACCACCTTATCCTCAACTGAGAATCAGCTTTAACTTAGGACTTGTATTATTTCTTCACCATTTTCGTTGTAACAGAACCATTCATCTCAATCATCATACATAACCTATAATAGTATTTTTGGGTTTGTTGTTCCTCAATTGGACTATAAAGAAGGAACTTTCTTTTGAAGAGGAGCTACAATTTTATAGCAAAAAGTGTACGTCTCTAATTTTTAACAATTCTACCCTTGTGAGTAATACCTTTTTGTTTGATAACCAATCATTATTATTGATTGTATACAGTTCATCAGAGTTGGTAAAATTCGGTATCATGGTATTGCTTTGTAACCAAAGTGACCAAGATTTGTTACTAAAACAACCTTTTGGTGTTTGAAGAAGTAAGATCACGTACATTGACACTCCCCAAACTGTAAATCGGTGGGAGCCTTGTGCACAAGGCTGACCTCTATATTTGCACCATTAAACAATTTAAGCATAGAATTCCAACATGAAATCAAAATTTTGCATCCAGTATCATGATACCATTGATTTTCTACAACTTATTTCCAGTCCTATCCCAAGCAAAATGGAGCAGAAATACAAGGAAACTGGAGAATGAAGACCAAGTATGTTTAATTGGGCATCTCCAAACATACATTCACATGTACATATATGAATATGCATATTTATTGACCACCTAGAGACACCATAATCTTCAAAAACAAGAAATACTATGCAAGTCTCCTGACAAGATCAATCAGCCTTACATGAAAGTAAATTCTTCTGATAGCAACATGAATTAAATGATACTCTGAATGATGACCACTTTGCAGAGATTTTGAATTATATAATAACAGCTAGAAAGTTTTACCTATATATAAAATGAAATGTAGCATTTAGAATTTAGTTTGTGAAGAAATTTACTAGAAGGTAAACAAAGTTCATAGAAAAAATATTGGATCAATTATAAATTATCACTAATCAGATGCATAAGCATGTAATAAGTGCCTGTAGCTAAGACTTCTATAAATGGAAATAAGATCAAATTACAAGAAGAAATAAAAAACAAATGAGTACAAATGCATTTAGAACAAAGAGAAAATTTGTAAATTATTATCAGTAAACTCTAGCAGTAACAGAGTGATCTAGTGACAAGTCAATCACATGCAGGCAAATGCCCTCACACCAATATTAAACACATACAAAATGCGCTAGCATGCAAAAGGACGAGCACCATGCACAGACCCAGTTTCCGTGTATGCACAAACAGAATATAAATACAAACCATTTTAAGACATGAACCAACTTTTCATGAAATTTACCAATTATTTCTCATAGAATGGAAAAAGAAATTATTACTCATATCAATTAAAATAAGCTCCATTAAAATAAGAGGTGTGAATCATAAATTCATAAAAATAATCCAAACAGAAATTTTACTGCAATGCAGCAATAGATACACATTCTTTGTGTCAAATATGAAATTGTCAGATCCAGCTAGGCCAAGGATAAAACTTTAGAAAGTTACTACACGCTTGATGTTAGACCTGGTTGCACTAAGGTATCAGCTATTCCAAGTTAGCTGAGGCCTAACTTCAAAATTTGATGCTTGCTTCAGGCTATGCTCCATGCCAGCTTGACTCATTAAATCGACTCCCCTACTATTAGGATTAAGTTCAATAAATGCTTCAGATGCAGAAAAATATAAAATTGTCACTACTCCACAACATATGCTAAAAATATGAAGTCACGCACAACACTGTTAAAACTAAAATTTTACAAGAAATAGAATAAAATTGCAGTCAAACCTGTTTTGCAAGACTGCAAGCACGATCAGGCGAGTTCACAATTTCATAATAGAACACTGAGAAATTAAGAGCCAACCCCAGCCTAATAGGATGAGTTGGGGCCAGTTCGGCCAGGGCAATGTCCTACAAATTGTTTAAAAAGATGATTTAGTGAACATTGCTCAGGTCTGACAAAAAACATCAATAACAGAACAGATTTAATTAGATGAATCCGAACAATTGTATGCCAGCATTTGTAAGAAGAATCATTCAGTAGAAACAGCACCACAATGGTAGTTGAAAATGAATCAAGTGGACACATGTTCTAGAGTACTGAAAAGATTCTGATCGATCCAGCAAAAACAAAAACACTAGCTAATTTGCATTTCACTATAAATGATGATCAGACCTGAGCAGACTTATAGGCTGACAGTGTACTCTCAGCAGCCTCCTTTCTCTCAGCCCCCGTCTTAAATTCCGCAAGGTACCTATTTGCCAAGATCATCAAACATTTAAGACAAATAAACGTCACCGCACATTGGAAGCTTATTTTCTAGTACCTGTGGTAATCCCCCTTCATCTTCAAGTAAAACACCTTGGACTCGGCCGTGGTGGAAGAGGATATCAGATGGGAATCAAGCAACTTCAGAATGCCATCACAGATCTTGCTAAGCTCAGCCTCGATCTTTCCACGATACTCCTTGATCAGGGAAACATGATCCTCATTCCCACGGCTCTCTTCCTTCTGCTCAATAGAGGAGATGATACGCCAAGAGGCCCGGCGGGCTCCAATAACATTCTTGTAAGCCACAGAGAGGAGGTTGCGCTCCTCCACGGTGAGCTCCTCAACATCCACCGTCTTTGCTACCTTCTCCATGAACTCCACCATCTCCTCATAGCGCTCCGCCTGTTCGGCCAGCTTGGCCATGTACACATTGTCCTCACGGGATGATTCGGCCGGAGACATCTTCCCGTTTTCTAAATCTTAAGCACCAATTTCTTATAAAATCTGTAAGTAAGCGGACCCAAAACAAAACATTATCTTTCATTTTTTTTCTCTCCGCAACGAATTCAAAGGTCTAAAAAAAAAAAAAAAAGCAGCTTTCCCCTTTTTGGTATAATTTTTTTGATTGGAAAAAATTGAATAATTTTACTGCAAAATAGCAACTTCACCCTCAAAGTTGATCCAAAAAATCATCAGACAAGTTCTCCCGTACAAACAAGGCCGGAAAGCATGAGAGGATAGTTTCTATCCTCTTAATAAAAACTTTCATATTACGAGGATATACGGAGAAAGATCTCGAGCAAGGATGCGGATATACCGATTCAGATTAAAACTTTCGTATTAAAATTCGAAATAAACCACTACATTTCTTCGATACGCTAACTGCGCCAACAACGAGGTCAAAAATAACGAAAAAATTGAAGAAAATGACAGAACACCATAAAGAAAAACAATCAACATACCCTACAAGATCCGATCGATTTAATGATAGAGCTTACGATAAAAGAACCGGCGAAAGAAATCGAAGCAGCAACCTTAAAAGATTACCGTCGAGATGGCGGTGGATCCGAGGGGGGAACGTGGAAAACCCTGCACGAGACTTTTTTTTTTTTTTGGTTCTTCTTCCCTCTTTCTTCCCATTGGTTCGCTTTTTCTTCCTGCGAAAACGAGCAACTCATTTCTCTTCTACCCGAATTGATTACCTGCTCATTATTAGTTAAGCATTGGGTCCGACTCTTTCACCAACTTTCAAGGCTGATTGCTGAGGCAGCGAAACGATTAATGGGTATAAGACAAAATTTATAAAAATAAATTCCAATGACGTGGATACACGTGGATGACGGCATTCTTTTATGGACTTACAACTAGTGGTAACGAATAAACCAAATTCGTCGTCCTAGCAAAACCATGATGTATCGATACTTGGAAGTATCTTTAGAGAAGAGAATCATTTGGCATCAATCTATTCACATTTAGGTTCAATATATATCCACCATGTAAAAGGGACGTACTTATAACTTCTGTTCACCAATTGGCTAAAAATTGGAATTCTAATCATTGACAATGATACCCTTTAAAAACTCTACCTGAACTATTATCATTATAATTTTTTATAGTTTATATTTTTTTTTTATTTCAATCCAAAATAATTATTGATAAATTAGTATTTAATCTGTGTCTCTTTCTTTGATGGATGTTGACGGGAGGAAAATGTGTTGAGGATCATAGGGGCAAATATGCTACCTCCAAAATTTGCAAGAATAGCTATATAAAAAACATAATAAAAATATATTTATAAATATAAACATTTTTTGGTATAAATTTTTTAAAATCAGGCATTTTATAAAGCCCAGTAAAAACTCAGTCATGTGCCATATCTCTATCTTAAGGAACGATTTCAAAAAATAATAAATCAGATATATTTATCCCACGAAATTTTTTATTTAGAGAACACGATATAACACTATAATTTATTCTCATATCAGAAATTGATAAAAAAAATAATATGTGTAAATTAGTGATTCAAACTTAGCAAGATGAACGACGTGCATACTCTTAAACAACAAGGGATGAATTCATGAACATAGGTTCATACTCTTTTAATTATTCTCAATATGAGTTTAAATTGATATATAATGTGAAACTAACCAGTATCTAATTTATATATCTGTCTTCCTCACATATATATGAATGTTTTCTATCAGTGCAACTGGTGCGGTGCATATCATGACTTGCAAATTATTCTCTCATCTAATTTGGGCTCTAACAAATACTGTTATTGTATTATGATAATTCAATCTAATTACCAATATTAGTTCTATTTTTTAAAAAAATTAAAGAATGCAAGATACCTGAAGAGAGATATTAATTGACTTCAATCAGTCAACTGATATATATGTAGAGAGAGAGAGAGAGA